>NC_068440.1:9869056-10195306 GCF_023373465.1 Oncorhynchus keta
TTCACCACATATGTATCAGATTGTGTCTGCTTATTGCATTGCTGCAACCGCGTCATCAGCTGTTTATATTAACAGTTTAAACCAGTTAGATTTCAAACTCTTTGGCTAAACAAACTCATTGGGATTTAAGGAATGTGGAAATTATAAAGCAATGGACAGTTTTTAAATACTGAATGGGAACCTGGAGGAGGACAGAAAAATGCCACCCTCACCTATAGGGTGTGCCGTCGAGACAACTGCAGACCATTGAAAAACAGTGTTTTCATCCAGATTTTGTATTTAGTATCTTTATTCAGTACAGATGAATCTAAAATGATTTTTTGGTCTCATATTTTTTTTTCTTAAATTCAAATAGAGGAATGGTCCTCCACTTCCTCCAATGACTTTGAAGTTCCCAACAACTGATACACCTTCAGATATTTAGTACCACAAGTCAACTCAATTTAAAACAATAAAATGTTGCATCTGTCCGTAGGCTGTGGGATATGAGTATTATGAGGAATAATTCTATTGGTGTTCTGGATTTTGCATCACTGTTAACTTGGACGAATCATGCATGAGTGCACCTACACCTGTCTGGCATCTTTAGAATTTTCAAAATGGAGGGATTCATTTGGGCAATAGACTGACATTTTAAGAGGTGAGGGTGTGTTGACTTGTCTGCTACCAGATAGGTAGTGTGTGTAGTATGTAGTGTGCGTGGTGGGGCAAATATTTACAAACTTTGTCCAAAGTGCTGTCGTGTGCTCTTTCACTTTGCTCTCAACGAATGTCAGCATAAGCTTATTTGAGTATACTCTTGACCTCACTTCCCACAACCATATTACTGTCCATTTTATTCCTGGACGATTCTCAATATGTTCAATTAATCTAGAGCGACAACAATGTTTCCTTTTAAGGTCTATCATAGTGGTTGACACATTTGACTGCACAAAGACCGAGGCAGGGTGGGTCCTGAGCAATGGTTACTGCATGAGGAGCAGTGACAAACTCACAAACTCTTCTTTGTCTAAGGTATTCTCTTTAACCATTTCAACTTGTGGTGTGCATCTGGAGTTTGATAAAACATACAGGATTCTCTGGTCGAAATTCACAGGGTAACATAGTTAGAAACCATATCAAATAAGTGTCCTTATAGTAAAGTTTGTCAACCAGAGCCTGAGGGGGAGAGGGACCGTGTCCAATCCAAGACAGGCTGTAATTTTAGTCCGTATCAGAAGTTGCCCTTTTTCACACACACACACACACACACACACACACACACACACACACACACACACACACACACACACACACACACACACACACACACACACACACACACACACACACACACACACACACACACACACACACACACACACACACACAGAGAGAGAGAGATTTTTTTTTCTTCATGAATCTGGTCCCCAGGTGACATGGAAGTTGAAACCCTATCCGATCCAACTTCCTGTAGGATCAGGGAGGTAAGCATAGCCCCAGGTAGCAGAGGTTCATTGCCCAATCAAATTGCTCAATGGCCATGCCAGGTAATCCACTCCAAAGGCCGAATAGCCGAATGAGACAGGACAAGCTTTTAGTCTTAATGCTGTGTCATTCAACAGCTACCCATAACTACCTAAGCCTCCAACGACTGAACAAAACACCATTGTTTGATAAATATTTCATAACATCGGAGTACATTTTAGGAAGTGGATGCCCTCAAGCAAAGTTTGTCCTGATTAGTTTCAAAACAGTAAAGCAGTGACAGAGAGCCTCCCTCCTGTAAAGGGCTTGACTACCAGAACAAAAAAAAGATTTCTGAGAATTGGTACCATTGGCGCCTTTATAATGCTGTGGAATAGAGCCCCTACTAAATGAGTGGAATATGACATTGTGTACTGTACTGTATATCAGCATGCACTGAAGGATGCCCCTGTGGGCTGTTTGAACCCTCTATACTTCTAGCCTTGAGAGTAGCATTGAGTAACTGTTCCCTTTGCATTGTGACATCCCCTTTGACTCAATAAACAGAACAGAATGATTGGTAAACAAGACAAAATGGGGTGTATTTGTTGTAGTAAATTAAATTGAGGACTCTTACCTCAAATATGCATTGCCCCATTCAGTATCAAAATACTTTCATCTTTGCTTTTGGGCTTGATGAATGAAGAGCATAATCACACAGGAAATGACAAATGGCAAAAGGAGTGCTTTCCATGCATTTCCAAAACATATTTCAATAAAGTGTCAATTTCAAGTCAAACCTCTAGCACCACAAGTAGAGGTCAACAAGGGTACACATGCCATATCTGACATACAGTACAGGCCTATGATAAACATGGAATCACCCTGTGCACTCACCCTCCCATGCAAGGGTGTAGATATTGGGAAGGACGAACAGTAGACTGGGGGTCCTCCCCCAGAATATTTGTTTACATTTTAAAATGCATTTCCTGCAATTCTACACAGTTTTCCCTGTGGCTGACATACATTTTTGCAGTTTTAAAGTAACTGTCTTGTGAAAATCTAACTTTTAAAAGTTAATATTATGTTAACGCATACCCAAATAATGTTGTTGACTCATCCTATACTCGTATTTGTGGCTACAGCATGAATTGTAGAGAAGAAAAAAAACGCTTAAAAAAAACACCTCAAAATGCTTGGTATTTTTAAAAAAATGCTGAGGAGGATAAACTGGCCAATCAGTGTTTAACTCGCATGAATATTTATAATGACCGGTATGCGCCCACACAATTCCAACACAGAAAAGCTGCTTTTTAACATACTTAATCACAATATTTTGGAAGGAAAACTATTTAACTTATATTGTAATTAATTATAGGAAATTTCGCTATGGTCCCAAGGCCAAAAGTTATTTTTGTGTGTGTCTTCTAGAATTATTTTCACAGCTGTTATTTCAACATAAACTGTAGTTGAGAAAGTGTTATAAAAACCCACCCCTTCTCTCTCTGAGCGTCTCTCTCTCTCCCTCCGTCATTGCGCGGGTCGTGCGTAGGAGTGAACCCACAGTTTAGTGCTGACTGTGGTTAACAGATCATCTGCCAGCAGCACCATTGTACCAGAGCGCAGCTGTCACCATTACTTAATCCGCATTGGTTTGCAGCAAAAAAAACAAATTGAGCAAGACAACTGAACAGCGCTGAACCCCAGCGCCCTGTCCATCGATTCAGAACGGTCAGGGTGGACTTTGCCCACCATTTTTTTGACACTTTTGAAGAATGCACTAAGAGGATACGCTATTTGGAACATGTTACTGGGAAAATTGGTACGGTAAGATTGTTTCATAATTGTTGTATTCTGAAATGTAGTCATGAAATTCTTGGATATCTTTTGGGCAACCTGACAAAATGCTAAATGCGTCCTTGCAACAGGCGTCCAGATCTTGCAAGCGAGCTATAATACAACGTGTGTAATGATTCATCCTGTGCATAATGGATTAACTACGAAAAATAAACAATAGCCAAATTGTCGGTAGGCTACATACAGTCCGTAAATAGTGGCACACGCACTTGTTTACCCGGGCAAGTAAACATGCTAAATTGGCTTGTGATTAATATTTTGTATAGTCATGTAAGGCTCGGTTATGTTCTGCAACACATTATTTTACATTTTCTTAATTGATGCCAGCATTTATTTCAGAGTAAATGTTTCAACTGAAACTGAATAGGACTGACTATGTGTCAGATGTATCGTTTTAAGTGCAGCAGTTCAGATGAACTTGAATCAATAGCGATGCAATCAATGAGTGACAGGAATCGTCTGCTCAGACTGATTAGCTTATATAATGAATCACATTCATTTAAGTTTTCTCTTCACTGACACAAATATCAGTATCTGCTAAGATTTTTGTTTTGGACAATTTCACATAGACCTGAGCATAAAAAAAATACACAGGGTGGTCTAATCAGGGATCAAATTACAACGATTGTGAACATAAAGGGCTTGTTTGGACTATTTTAAACCATTGTCAATAACTTTCAAAAAGACAATAAACAAGGGGATCGTTTTCAAATAGCGATATTTGTGTATGAAATATTTTGCCGTGATAATCAAGTTACACATACGTTCAGCTTGTCTATCCTCCAATTGAAAAACAAACCTCTCTTCAAACTTCAAACCGTGGGCTGCTTATGGAATAACAAAAGGCAATCACTAGTTGTGATAGTTGTAAAGGAGTACTTCAAGGGTAACAATATTATGTTCCTCTCTTCAATGACACTCTGGTTTGTTTGATCATATTTCAAGCTCAACACACACTAGTAACAACAGAATATTTGTCAATAGGATGGTGTTATCATCAGACCTGAGTCAAAAATAGGCTATAGGTCAAATGCTTTCAACTACCCTATTTAAGGGCACTTGATTTTTTTGGGACTATTCCATTGGTTCAATTGTACAGTGTAGGCTAAATCATGCTCAGCTTGAGTATTTGAATGTATTTGAATGTAGTGTACACATATCTAAGTTGTCACAGTATATAACTGGTATTTTTGTACCAGTAAAAAAGGATTTGGGGATTTGTTTGAATTCATCAGGTGGATTACCTAATGTTCTAGGCTTGACTCCTTGATTCTGTGAACAGCTTCAGGGTGACGTCTATCTCTTATTCTCAGGCAGTTGTTCTCTTCGCACTCCTTGCGGGATCCAGTGTTAGTGTGGCATATGTCTTTCAAGCAAGTGGACCTGGAGAAGATGCGGGATCTCCGCCCCAAACCAAAAGTGAGACGTGGATCGATGTGTTGACGTTTGGCCTTTCCTGCTCTGACACAGTTGACTAATAATGGTTTTATTACAGTATAATAAAATAGAGAGTAATGGAACTGTTTTGTCCGTTCAAGGATGGAAACTGTTCATCGGCATCACCACTGTACCTTTTCTTTCATATTGCACCTTTTTTCTGGAACAGTAGTCTAATAGACTTACAGTGGTAACCCAATATTTAAGATTGACGTAACATTTCCTGCAGCCTGGTTGCCTTTAGCCGTGGTCATTTGTGTCGTCACGATGCCATAGCCTATTATGTGTAGCACACACAAACTGTGTTTACCAGGCTACGTCTTCAGCACGCTGAAGTCTTTGCCAGCGAGTATGGTGTCCATATTAAGGACACATCCATGGACGCTGTGTCAATCACTTGTTGGTGTGTCGGTGTGTCTCGTTAGCGCTGATGCTAATTGTGTTCTATTGTCCCAGCTCTCTCAGACTCCCTGTGGGTTAGCTCCGCAGGATCATGTAAGGGCAGATGTTTTGAATTGGAGGAAGCTTTACCGCCAGGTTGCAGATGTGACAACTTGTGCAAAACCTACTACAGCTGCTGCTCAGATTTCGACGAGCACTGTTTAAAAACAGGTTTGTATACCCGCAATACAGAGTGCCTGGATTCAGCCCTTAGCCGTGATACATATATTGGCAAAATTACCACAAACCCCTGAGGTGCCTTATTGCTAATATAAACTGGTTACCAATGTAATTAGAGCAGTATAAATAAATGTTTTTCCATACCTGTGGTATACGGTCTGATTAACCACAGCTTTCAGCCAATCAGCATTCAGGGCTCGAACCACCCAGTTATATTCCCCAGTATGCACAGAGTATAACCATCCACTACTGTTAAAAATAATGTACACCAAATTAAACAATGGCTGATATGGAATTTGCTATCTGATTTTGTGTGTGTGCATGAGTCATGACTATGGTTTTGTAGTAGCTAGTTGTTGATGGTGAATACAGACTCTTATGTCCCTTCCCTGGTGCAGCGGGGAGCTTTGAGTGCAGTGAAGATCGCTGTGGGGAGACGAGAAACGATGACCACGCTTGCCACTGCTCAGAAGACTGTCTGGCCAGAGGAGACTGCTGCACTAACTACAAAGCCCTCTGCAAAGGTACACACTCGAACTCGGGATGTATGAAAGGCTTTTGAAGAAAGTGAATTTAGGTCAGTTCATTCCGTATTGGAACCAAATGAGAAGGCAGTCGGTTAGAAGGAAAAGTAGAATTTGGGCTTTGGGTTCTTGTTGTGCATTTTCCCTTTGGACTGCAGAAGTGCATTAGTTTCACTGTTGTTTACACTACAATGAACCTATAAAAAGTTATGAGTCTCTTATATACATAGTAACTTTCACATTCTACATCAGGGGTATTCAACTCTTACACTCGTGGTCCAGAGTCTGCTGGTTTTCTGTTTCTACCTAATAATTAATTGCACCCACCTGGTGTCCCAGGTCTAAATCAGTCCCTGATTAAAGGGCAACAGTGAAAAAGACGCAGTGAAACTGTCTTCGAGGTCCCGAGTTGAGTTTGAGGGTTCTACATTGCATGCATGTTTTCTATTCTTCTCACACTCTGACAAGCTTTGATCATCCAAATACTTTCAAAATGAAGAAGTGAAACTTTGCAACAAGCAGTGTGAGGGAAATTCTTCTTCTGAATCAAATTCCAATGCACCGGCAACAGACTTTTGCAGACTTGCACTAGACTTTAACTTTTCAAGTTCTCCTATTTGCAGGAGACACTAAATGGGTGGACGATGAGTGTGAGGAGATCACAGGCCCTGAATGTCCTGCAGGGTAAGTCAAAAACTCAATAAACGTTAATGATTTTATCCTCAGAAACAGTGACAGTGGCTTTATGGTCTGGGGGAAAGGGGCAGCAGCACAGCAGTCGCCTCCAACTTGGACTGGAACCAGTAGCCCGGTGGACACCTTTTGACCTAACACTACAAGGCCATATGGTTCTGATCTCATTTGTGTAAACTAAACAAGTGACATCCCATCAACAGCTACTTTTCCATGACAGCTTTTGAGTATTTGGTCCTTATTCCCAGTTTTATCCGTCCTCCTCTGATCATGCTGTCGGTGGATGGGTTCCGGGACTCCTACATGAAGAAGGGCAAAGCGGTGATCCCCAACATGGAGAAACTGAGTAAGTCACTCCCACTCACACCCTGACACTAGATAGGCCATAGTGTAGCTATACTGTTGTTGAAGGCAGACAAAGTCAGGAACCCAAGCGACTTAGTTACATATCAATCAAATGTATTTTATACATTTCTTTTTTACATCAGCAGTTGTCACAGACTGCCTTACAGATACCCAGCCTAAAACCCCCAAAGAGCAAGCAATGCAGAGGCAGAAGTCTCTAGGAATAAAACAACATTCTCCTCTCCTCTACGCTACTATTAGATTTTAGAACCGGAATGGATGAGTTGAAGTGAGGTGCTTTCACTTTAGATTTCATGCAGTGTGATGAATGATTCTAGGCTACTGATAATATATTGATCATTTGCTCATTTCTTTCCATATAGGAACATGTGGCACTCATGCACCCTACATGCGACCAGTGTACCCCTCCAAAACTTTCCCCAATTTGTATACTCTTGCCACGGTATGGTTACTTATTCCGATGCATGTCCATATGAATATACCACTGTTTTATTGAAACTTGAAATAAAATGTGTTTTCAATTAGATGGATCCCAATTCATATACATTGTAACATGTTACATTATGCATTATAATAACATTGTAACAACATGTTACATTATGCATTATAATAACATTGTAACAACTTTTATACAGATCTTCGTCAATTATGTTTCGCTGGTATATCTATGAGTTGTGATGTTTTCAAGGGGCTATATCCCGAGTCTCATGGAATAGTGGGCAACTCCATGCATGACCCCGTGTTTGACGCCAACTTCAGCCTGAGGGGGAGGGAGAAACTGAACCACCGCTGGTGGGGTGGCCAACCTGTAAGTGCACAGACACTGTCCATTTCTTCTCGCTTACACAGTTTTTAAACGTAGGGAAATAGACTAAAGGTTTGCTGAATCACAATGACATTTCTAATGTAAGATGGTAACTTGGAGCAGCATCAAGTGGTTAGGAAAGGATAAGATAATAAATTAATGTTTTTTTGTTGTTGTTGCATACTGTATGCCTCATGTTTTATATCTGTGCTTGGAACAATACCTGTTTCCATGTATCTGTAGATCTGGATCACTGCAGAGAAGCAAGGGGTGAAGGCAGGAACCTTCTTCTGGCCGTGGTGAGTTAACGTGGTCTCTTTGTCAATGGCTATTTTGACCGTCAACGACGGTGGCCTGTTAGGGCAAAATGACACAACAAATAATTGATCAGTTGATTAACAAACCAAGACCATTCATTATTTATAAAACATTAATACTGAGTGGTGAAACTTAATATAAAGATGATAATAAGGGATAATACATGCAAATAAGTTGTGATTTTACTGAAATAGTGCAAATCATTTGCACATCTATTAACTAATAATGACGAGGGGGCTGGTCCTTCCTGTGGCACATCCATACAAACAATGCCCACCCCCCCACGCAATCAGACACATTGGCCATTGAGCTTCCAAAGCATGGTAGCCTAGAGCCCAGTTTGTTTTGCTAGCGAGTTGCACTAATTAGCATAAACACATGTTAGACTGCCAGGCAAACACTTTGGTTGGTATTTCTTTTAGCAAAATAATGTACCCTCATAACATGTAGTTATTCTAGAACTAAGTCATGAGATACTTGCAAGTATACTTGACTGACAAGTCTGTTGTTGCAGGGTGATTCCACTGGAGAGGAGAATCCTGACCATCCTGCGTTGGCTTAGTCTTCCTGACGATGAGAGGTTAGATATTCTTCCCCAATGCTCATTAAATATGAACATCAATCTGCACCAACCTCACTTCCACCAATTTCCCCAAAAGACTCAGAGAGGGACTAAGCTACTCAGCCTTATAAGAGTGTTAATAGATAGGAGAATCAAGCTGCTGTACTGTATTGAATAGGTCAGAGGTTGAGCTGTGTGTCTGTGTGATATTTCTAGGCCCTATGTATACGCTGTCCACTCAGAGCAGCCCGACACATTCGGACACAGACTGGGACCCTTCAGCAACGAGGTGAGCTCCTTTGATTGGGACAGACATAACCTCGTCCCCAGTCCCGAATTGGTTCGACAGAGAGAGAGCCGGCTGGTGGATGAGATTAGGCCAGAGATAGTTGATGGTTGCTATGGGGTGGGGTGGGTGTTGTGGGGGAGGGGTTCACATAAGGTCAACTCATCTTAAGGGGATAAAGAGCAAAATCATGTTGCGGTCTCTAACTTTGGTGATATTTACGCATTTTTACACATTAATACTGTAAATACAGGTCAAATGTTGTCATGAACCACACATGACAAATTCCAGAGATTGTTGTTGAGGTATGGCTTACTGTAGTAACCTTTGTGTGTTATAGTTGGACAACCCCCTGAGGGAGATTGATAATGTCATTGGTCAGCTGATGAACGGCCTGAAGCAGATGAACCTACACCGCTGCGTTAACGTCATCGTCGTTGGAGACCATGGTATGGAACAACGGGCCACAAGGAGCCTATGTCTACTCTGGTTAACTGTCCCAATAACACAAAAACAGTTTTCCCTGATGTCTTGATAACAGTGTGAAAAAATACATATTTACCTTGTTGTAATCTTGTTATTTGATGTCTGCAACCAGAAAAACATTTTGGAACCATTAAATGAAGTTATTGTGAAGTCCCATGTCGACTTTTGTTCCATGGGAAATGTTTACTAACATTGGCTTATGCGTAAGGCCGTCATTGTAAATAAGAATTTGTTCTTAACTGACATACCTAGTTAAATAAAATAAAATGTAAATTAATTTTTGATTAAATAAATTACATAAAAATAACTTGTCTCTTTCTGCCCCTAGGAATGGAGGAGGCCCACTGTGAAAGGACTGAGTTCCTCAGTACCTATCCTGTGAACGTGGACGAGATCAATCTGATCCCTGGATCTCTTGGGAGAATCCGGGCCCGGGATCCCAAGTCAACCACCTGTGAGTTACACAGTACTGTAAGAGAATGGACATAGCTGGATAGATGTGTGAACTAGAATGTGTTCACGCATCTTTCTTTCTTTCTAGTACATATTTTCCTATATAGCTGTTTTACTTTTTTATGTTTACAATTTTTCAGACGACCCAAAAGTAGTTGTGGCAAATCTTACAGTAAGTACACATGAAACATTTACGAAACAAAACAATTATTATGTTTTTGTTAGTTATTTTGCTGGCTGTGTAGAACTTCCTGTAAGTCATCTACATAAGCGATCACGGACTCCATGTAATGACCTTGTTTTACAGTGTAAAATGCCAACCCAGCACTTTAAGCCTTACTTGAAACAACACCTACCAAAACGGCTTCACTACGCCAACAACCGCAGAATTGAGGATGTCCACTTACTCATGGAGAGAAAGTGGCACATTGCCAAGTATTGTATTTTTCTACACTACTAGTACTATCAAGTCAACTAAACTCAGCAAAAAAAGAAACATCCACTCACTGTCAACTGCATTTATTTTCAGCAAACTTAACATGTGTAAATATTTGTATGAACATAACAAGTTTCCACAACTGAGACTAACTGAATAAGTTCCACAGACATGTGACTAACAGAAATTGAATAATGTGTCCCTGAACAAAGGAGGGGTCAAAATCAAAAGTAACAGTCAGTATCTGGTGTGGCCACCAGCTGCAACAAGTACTGCAGTGCATCTCCTCCTCATGGACTGCACCAGATTTGCCAGTTCTTGCTGTGAGATGTTACCCCACTCTTCCACCAAGGCACCTGCAAGTTCCCGGACATGTCTGGGGGGAATGGCCCTAGCCCTCACCCTCTGATCCAACAGGTCCCAGACGTGCTCAATGGGATTGAGATCCGGGCTCTTCGCTGGCCATGGCAGAACACTGACATTCCTGTCTTACAGGAAATCACGCACAAAATGAGCAGTATGACTGGTGGCATTGTCATGCTGGAGGGTCATGTCAGGATGAGCCTGAAGGAAGGGTAGCACATGAGGGAGGAGGATGTCTTCCTTTTAACGCACAGAGTTGAGATTCCCTGCAATGACAACAAGCTCAGTCCGATGATGCTGTGACACACCGCCCCAAACCATGACGAACCCTCCACCTCCAAATCGATCCCGCTCCAGAGTACAGGCCTCGGTGTAACGCTCATTCCTTTGACGATAAACGCGAATCCGACCACCTGGTGGGACAAAACTGCGACTCGTTAGTAAAGAGCACTTTTTTGCCAGTCCTGTCTGGTCCAGCGATGGTGGGTTTGTGCCCATAGGCGAAGTTGTTGCCGGTGATATCTGGTGAGGACCTGCCTTACAACAGGCCTACAAGCCCTCAGTCCAGCCTCTCTCAGCCTATTGCGGACAGTCTGAGCACTGATGGAGGGATTGTGCATTCCTGGGGTAACTCGGGCAGTTGTTGTTGCCATCCTGTACCTGTCCCGCAAGTGTGATGTTCAGATGTACCAATCCTGTGCAAGTGTTTTTACACGTGGTCTGCCACTGCGAGGACGATCAGCTGTCCGTCCTGTCTCTCTGCCCTGGTCATATCTGCAGTCCTCATGCCTCCTTGCAGCATGCCTAAGGCACGTTCACGCAGATGAGCAGGGACCCTGGGCATCTTTCTTTTGGTGTTTTTCAGAGTTAGTAGAAAGGCCTCTTTAGTGTCCTAAGTGTTTTATAACTGTGACCTTAATTGCCTACTGTCTGTAAGCTGTTAGTCTCTTAACGACCGTTCCACAAGTGCATGTTCATTAATTATTTATGGTTCATTGAACAAGCATGGGAAGCAGTGTTTAAACCCTTTACAATGAAGATATTTGTTATTTGGATTTTTACGAATTATCTTTGAAAGACAGGGTCCTGAAAAAGGAACATTTCTTTTTTGCTGAGTTTAGATTAAGTTAAAAAGTGGAATTTGGGGACAAATTGGCATTTGTCTAATGCTTTTTATTTCGTATAATCTATGTGATGCAGGAAAGTGCCTGAAAACAGGAGGAATCCTGGGAGATGTGGTTTCTTTGGTGACCACGGATTTGACAATAAGATCAACAGTATGCGGGTAAACCACTTAAAATCAAAATTATATAATTGTAACATTTTCCAGATATCAAGCTGCTTGTGTTTACATTGTTTCCAATGTTTGTTCCCTGTATAGACAATCTTTTTGGGCTACGGACCAAGCTTTATGTTCCAGACAAAAGTGGCAGAATTTGAAAGTATTGAGTTGTACAATGTCATGTGCGGTACGATTTCTTTCTTTCCTTAAGTGCTATTAAGAGCTTATTCCTTGGCACCAGATATTTAGAATAAATATTTCAACTAGGAAATTGAACGTTTCAGTGGAAACTTTGTTCCATACTAAATCAATCTCATATGCCCTTCTTTCTCAGACCTCCTGGGCTTGACCCCTGCCCCTAACAATGGAACCCATGGCAGTCTGAATGACATGCTGAAAGCCCCTCCTTTCACACCCACCATGCCAGAGGAAGTGACCGCTCCCACCAGCTCTGACACATCCTCTGCCACAACCTACGACCTGGGATGTAGCTGTGACAATGAGGTCAGTGGGGAGGTCATGAGTGGGAACCAACTCAAAGTGTTTTATTGAGTAACAGGGTCGGGGTCCATTCCATTTTCAACCCCTAAGGTTGATGTCCGATGAATGCAAGTATAAATGGAGACTGTTTAGTGTCACTTAACCCTAATTGCCGCTGTAAGTTGCTCTGGATAAGAGCGTCTGCTAAATGTAAATATAGGGCAGACACTTCAGAACAAACTTTTTTGATTTTTGTACGGGGGACGATCTGCTGTTCCATGTAGGGAATCTATTATTCAATGTGTTTGTATTGGTCCCATGATTCATGAGCTGAAATAAAATATCCCAGAAATGTTCTATACGCACAAAAAAAGTATTTATAAAAAATAAAATAAAAATCACACATTTGTTTACATCCATCTCAGTGAACATTTCACCTTTGCCAAGATAATCCATCCACCTCACAGGTATTGCATATGAAGAAAGCTGATTAACTTCTTACGGCTAAAATCCCGTTAATGTGATCGATATGACAACAGCCAGTGAAAGTGCAGGGCGCCAAATTCAAACAGAAATCTCATAATTACAATTCCTCAAACATACAAGTATTATACACCATTTTAAAGATAAACTTGTTGTTAATCGCACCACAGTGTCCGATTCCAAAAAAGCTTTACGACGAAAGCATACCATGCGATTATGTTAGGTCAGCACCTAGTCACAGAAAAACACAGCCATTTTTCCAGCCAAAGAGAGGAGTCACAAAAAGCAGAAATAGAGAAAATTAATCACTAACCTTTGATGATCTTTGTCAGATGACACTCATAGGACTTCATGTTACACAATACATGTATGTTTTGTTTGCTAAAGTTCATATTTACATCCAAAAATCTCAGTTTACATTGGCGCGTTATGTTCAGTAATGTTTTGCTTCCAAAACATCCGGTGATTTTGCAGAGCCACGTCAATTTACAGAAATACTCATCATGTAACGGCTCTCGTCAGAATGAGTATCAGACCAAAGCGCAGCTTGGTAAGTGTTCATGATTTTTATTTATCAAAACACTCAAACAAAATAACAAAGTGAAAGACGAACAGTTCTGTAAAGTAAATAAACTATACAGAAAACTACCCACAAAACCCAAACGAAAAAGGACAACTTATATATGATCCACAACAATAGACAGCTGCCTCTGATTGGGAACCACACCAACATAGAAATAAAGAAACTAGAATGCCCACCCTAGTTACACCCTGGCCTAACCAAAATAGAGAATAAAAACCTCTCTATGGCCAGGGCGTGACACATCATAAATGTTGATGAAAATATAAGTGTTAAACATGGAATTAAAGATATACTTCTCCTTAATGCAACCGCTGTGTCAGATTTCAAAAAAGGTTTACGGAAAAAGCACACCATGCAATAAACTGAGTACAGCGCTCAGGGACCAAAACAAGCCATACAGATACACGCCATGTTGTGGAGTCAACAGAGGTTAGAAATAGAATTATAAATATTCACTTACATTTGATGATCTTCATCGGAATGCACTCCCAGGAATCCCAGTTCCACAATAAATGTTTGTTTTGTTCGATAAAGTCCATCATTTATGTCCAAATACCTCCTTTTTGTTTGTGCCTTTAGTTCACGAGGTGCAGGCACTTAGTCCAGACGAAAAGTCAAAAAAGTTATATTACAGTTCGTAGAAACATGTCAAACGATGTATAGAATCAATCTTTAGGATCTTTTTAACATAAATATTCAATAATGTTTCAACCGGACAATTCCTTTCTCTTTAGAAATGAAAAGGAACACAGCTCGCTCTCATGGCCACACACATGACTTAGGTCATGGCACTCTGCCAGACCCCTTAGTCAAACAACTCTTATTTGCTCCCCCTTCACAGTAGAAGCCTGAAACAAGGTTCTAAAGACTGTTGACATCTAGTGAAAGCCTTAGGAAGTGCAATCGGATCACATTTACACTGTATCTTGGATAGGCAAAGAATTGAAAACCTACAATCTTCCCACTTCCTGGTTGGATTTTTTCTCAGGTTTTTGCCTGCCATATGAGTTCTATTATACTCACAGACATCATTCAAACCGTTTTAGAAACTTCAGAGTGTTTTATATCCGAATCTACTAATACCATGCATGCCTTAGCTTCTGGGCCTGAGTAGCAGGTAGTTTACTCTGGGCACCTTATTCATCCAAGCTACTCAAAACTGCCCCCCAGCCATAAGAAGTTAAACAACCTGATCTTTACACAGACAATGCCACAGATGTCTCAAGTTGAGGGAGCATGCAAATAGATTGCTGACTGCAGGAATGTCCACCAGAGCTGTTGCCAGAGAATTTAATGTTAATTTCTCTACCAACTGTAACAATGTACTCTGAGAGTCGAGAAGCAAGTTCAGGGAGTGAAGGCATTTAATTAATAAACTGGACAGCTGATGAACCTGTGGGTTTGCACAACTGAAAAATGTCTGCACAAACCGTCAGAAACCGTCTCCGGGAAGCTCATCTGCGTCAAATGCTCTCCTTCGATGGCCACTGGCACGCTGAATAAATCCCGGTTTCAACTGTACCGGGCAGATGGTGTTGTGTGGGCGAGCGGATTGCGGATGTCAACGACATCATTTTTCAGTTCCCACCAATATCCAGCAACTTCACACAGCCATTCCACAGGCCACATTCAACAGCCTGATCCACTCTATGCGAAAGAGATGTGTTGTGCCGCTTGAGGCAAACGGTGGATTTCTAATCCACGCCTCTACCTTTTTTTTAAGGTGTCTGTGACCAACAGATGCATATCTGTATTCCTAGTCATGTGAAATCCACAGATTTCATGAATTTATTTAAATTGACTGATTTCCTTATATGAACTGTAACTCAGTAAAATCTTTGAAATTGTTGCAGGTTGCATTTTTATTTTTGTTCAATGTATATAACACACAGGGAAATCACGCTTTTGACTGCACTGGGACTTTAAGGTCTCTGTTCCTCTGTTACAGAACAAAGTGGAGGAGAACAATCAGAGATTCAGCCCAGACGTAAATGGTAAGTGTCAATCTTTTTTTTTCTTTTTTTTTTTTTTTCGGTTCCAGTTTATTTAAAGTATTTATTTTTTGTGTGTACTTTTTTTCCACTTACCTAGGGTGTTATGAAGTAATCCAAATAATTTAAATGTTTGTTTGCTGGTTATTTACCAACTTCCAGAATCTCCAGGCTAACAGTTTTTGAAAATGTGAAAGATTGTATCAGTTAGCGGTACATTCAAAAGTATTACAACTGGCCTAGTCTCTCGTGACAAGGTATGACATAAAACGCCAAAAAATGCTAATATCGGTATTATTGATCAGTGTTTTTTTAACACTAATGACCAGGTAAACCAAACAAAAGCATTGTTTGCTCTCTTACCGTGTCCATATACTGCTCACGGGGAAACTGTAATTTTGTAAATTTTTAACTCTTTTTAAACTCACACCCTGACTTTCCCAATTACTGAGTGACTAGGAGCTTAGCAACCATCTGACGTGTAACCTGTGGCACTGTGTGGCTTAGCAGCTTTGCTTCCTCACTCACACGTCTGCTACTGGGATTGTTCTTGTGTCCTCTGTATCCCAAACACTCTCGTATCCCCATAGCCAGCTGTGCCACCATAATTCAAGCAATTCCATGCTGCTGGTGGTGGTATTTCAAGCTGAGTGAACTTTACCAACTCAACTCTTGGTTACACTCGCCCCTCTCAGTCCACAGCCACCCCAGCCTTTGAAATTAACGGACTGCAGATGAAGGGCACGGAGCCACTGAAACAGGCGGCATGCTACTTGCTTAAGAGCTTTGCTTCCTCGCTAACAAGTCAACTACTGAAGGGGATTGATCTTGCGTACTTTGTCTCGCAAATACACGTGCCCTCTTGAAACACCTTAGCCAGCTGAGCCACCGAAAAGCAATTCAATGGCACAGGTGGTGGTATTTCAAGCTGAAGAGTGAGCTTTACCAACTCGGTTGCACCATGACAACGTGAATGTGGTTGGTCGAGAACCCGTAGTGCCGAGCGTTACACATTGTACACACTCCAGTTACTCCAGCCAGCTCCAACGCCTTATCCCCATGCTTTTGAATACACTAACTTATGCTAATGCTAATCCTAATGCTAATGCCTTAACTGATACAATTAGTTTCCACTAGCATTGCTACATCCCCCAAAAACACTAGCCAGGGGATTCTGGACCTTCTATTGATCCAGCTAAAGAACTTAGAACTTTGAATGAAACAACACTCAGGTAAGTCAAAAGATTAAAAATAAAAATAAACTATCCAGTTTGCAATATTTAGACAATATTAAAATACTATAGTCACAGAGCCTGCTGTAGAATTCAAAAACAAAATGACTGATTTTGAGCCAAGGTTAACTACTGCCCTACATGCTTGATTAACTGGTATTTTCACAGACGCCACACACCTACCCTTCGGTCGACCAGCAGTTCTTTTCCAAACGAAGTATAGCCTCCTCCTCCACAGTGACTTCATCAGTGGGTACAGCCAGGAGCTCTCCATGCCCCTATGGACGTCATTCACAGTGCCCAAACAAGTAGGCTATTCATCACATGGAACACAACAAACTAGTAGTAGTAATTTAATGAGTCGATCCATATGATTTGAGAGCTTGTCCTCAGGCCTGGGTCATGTTGAGTCGTTGATCAGTGGTTGCCGAACGGTTTTTGAATTGTGACCCACATAAGGCTTTTCTAGTTTTCTTCTTACCCACAGAATAGACACACAAAAAAGATCATAGTCACAGCCCAGGCTTTGGTCAGTGACTGGCTATGACCTACCAGTCGGCCCAGAGCCACCATTTGGGAAGCATTAGGTCATATCTTTCCAAAGCTCTTTTGAAATGTCTTGAGTGGTTGCAAGGTGTAGCATGTGTGAAAACAATTAGTACTCCTGTTGGGAGATCGTAAATGTTATTTTGGTCTTTGACTCAACTGGTTAATTGCATTTTGTATTAAAATGAGCCTGGTTTTGTTTTATTGGGGGGAGAGAATCTGGATAGGTACTTGCGTAACACTAACCTAACAGAACCCTACACAGACCCAGACACTATACAGCACACAAATACCAACTAATGACATGGCCCCAATCACATACAGCAACACTGTATTGGCTGTTTGTTAACACTGGCTGTTTGTGTACCGGTTCTCTCTCGTTTGGCGATGGGATTTCACTATGTGTTACCAATGACAACATATTCCCTTCCAGGAAGAAGTCATGCCCCTCCCTGAGCCTGAGTCAGTGATTGAGTGTGTGAGAGCAGACATGCGGGTCGCTTTAGAACACAGCCAGGCCTGCACCACCTACAGCCAGGACACTGATGGCTCCTATGGTTTCCTCTATCCACCAGGTGGGTTGCACACTTGCCCACTCTTGGTCATGTTCATTAAGGCACACTGAAGCAAAACAAGAATTTCTTATTGGAGTTCAGATAGTACCTCCTTTTTCAATCCGTTTTGTGCTTAATGAAGACGACCCTGGTTTTGTGCCGCTACATGGTGTGCAGGCTTTTGTTCCAGGCCTAAATGGGAGGTAAATGAAAGTCTATATTTGTATTTTCTATGCTAGAGCTGGCCATGTCTTCTGAATCCAAATATGATGCATCACTGATCACGAACACTGTTCCCATGTACCCTGCGTTCAAAAGTGAGTATTCACTGATATCTACTTATATCAATTGTAATAAATCTGTCACTGCGTTTTGTTAAGGTTGTTGTTATGCTGTATGTTCTCAAAGGAGATCCTTGTTGCTCACTTTCTGTTTCCTCTGGTAGATGCTTCCTTCCAAAGCTTTTACGGTTACCAATCACATCATATATAGTACATGTGGGCCTCTGGACTCTTGTGCTGCGTTTTTGCTTGGACTGCCCATTCTAATGTGTGGAGGGAGAGGTGGGAGGAGGAGTGAGGCGGGAGGCTAGTCGGAAGAACTCAGATCTGGGAGAGAATGGACAGGCTGACACTCCATTATTTCCCCCCACACACACACACACACACATGCAAAGAGAGCCTCAGTCTAGGACAGTGAAGCCTGGTGTGGTGAAAGACTAGAAAAGGATGTGAAGGTCAGTTCCCTTGTCTGGGGACTTTTAGTGTGGGGCATGACTTTTACTTCCTCTTGAAGGAATTAGCATCAAGATCAGACCAGCAGCCTTTGGCTTTTGAAATGCTTAGAAGGTGCCCTGTCATGATTCAAATGGCGCAATAACACATTAATTACATGTATTCACAAAATGCTATACACAAATGCAGTATAGAGAGCATTTTCCAAGGTTGGCTATAAGCATTCATTTCAGTTCATGACCTAAATGCATTCAGGCAACAAGTCATTTACACATAATGTTGCAGAACATTTGATTTGGTTCTCCAATTGTTGATTGTCTTATTCCCTTGTTCTCTTTTCCCTTCAACTCTGCAGAAGTATGGAGGTACCTCCAGGGGACTCTTCTCAAGCGCTACGCAGAGGAGAATAACGGCATAAACGTGGTCACCGGTCCCATCTTTGACAACAACTACGATGGCCACCGGGACACCACAGTGAAAATCAAAGAGTAAGGACTCAGACACAACAATAGCGTTTGCTGGCCGAGAGTACTTAGCACATCTGAAAGTCATTTGCGGACCGAGTGCCTTACCGATTTTACGTCTACAGCGGGTAGTCCCTAAAACACAGCATGTTGAACGATCGGCAGATGACCGCTATATCCACATTTGGTGCGATGTGTGCAAGCTATAAGGGTGACAGGTAGTGAAAATTTGTAATGGTGTTACATTGGATAAAAGTGGAGACTCAGAGCTAGAAATTGTATATTGTACACTGCAGTTTTTTATTTAACCTTTATTTAACTAGGCAAGTCAGTTAAAAATATTCTTATTTACAATGACGGCCTACCAGGGAACAGTGGGTTAACTGCCTTGTTCAGGGGCAGAACAACATATTTTTACCTTGTCAGCTTGGGGATTCGATCCAGCAACCTTTCGGTTAGGATACCTGCGGCAGTTGAGGAACAATGGGAAAGTATTTCTGCTTGAAACTTGATAAACTTGTAACGCCACTTTTGAGAAAATGACACTTGAAAGTTTTGTTACACCTAATGGAGAGCTCTTCTTGGTCTACACCCATTCAGCATCGTTCACACCATCTTAAGCCTTAGCCCCACCCATCTCTTTAAGGATTCACATGTGTGGCCATGTGCTAAACTAAGTGAGTAGTTTAGTAAACAACCAAATATTTCTAGATTATAGTGGTAAAAGTAGTAGCCTACAATAAGGAAAAACTCCAGGTAAAATCACACTTTATCTAGCCCTTACCTATATCCCAATCTGGCTTTGGTGCAGGTCATGTTCTTCAATTGTCACGATCGTTTAGAGATGGATTGAACCAAGGTGCAGCGTGGTAGGCGAACATCTTACTTTATTAAAATGAACAACAAAAAACAACAAAATACAAAACAAACGTAAAGTTCTGCAGGCTACACAAACTATACAAAATCAAGATCTCACAAACTACAGGTGGAAAAAAGGCTGCCTAAGTATGATCCCCAATCAGAGACAACGATAGACAGCTGCCTAAGACAGAGAAACTAGACTGCCCACCCAAATCACACCCCGACCTAACCAAATAGAGAAATAAAAAGGCTCTCTAAGGTCAGGGCATGACATCAATGGTAAACACACACTATATCAAATCAAATCAAAAGTTTATTTGTCACATGCACAGGATACAGAAGGTGTAAATAGTACAGTGAAATGGTTACTTACCTATTTGCCATATCAAAAACAGGAAGTGTCCAGATTAAATGTTTTATAAATTTTGTATAATTACTAGACGATGCTCACCCGACACACTTGTCTAAATTGATGGGTCATGTCAAGGAAATGCTATAACCACCCCCCGGCCACATCTAGCTAAGTGGAGGGGTCACTATTGTCTAGATATGTACACATGTTGATTAAATACAATAGATGGCCTTAATCACCCCTAGACACACCTGGCTAATTTGATGGATCATGTAATCATCTGGCAAAGTGGAGCCTTTTGTTTAGACATGGTGCTAGCTAGCTAGCCAAACAATGAATTGGCATAATCCCAATTCGTACTACTACCAATACAAACATTGTCATAGCTGTAGTATAAATCTGCAGGTAGCTAAAGCTAACAACTAGGTTCAATGTTAGCTAGCTAACATTAGGCTATAACTAGTAATGCAAATCGATTTCTGATTAGAATAATATTACTACACAGATGATACACGTAACGTTGGCTAGCGAGCCAGCAAGCTAACGTTCGCTAGCGAACGAACAGTACACTTCAACATTCAAAGAAAATAACTTTCTGACAAAATTTGAAACTTATAATATCTGAAAATGTAGCTAGACTCTTACCCGTATAGATGGGTGAACGCTTCACAGCAGACCTGACCCATTTGAACTATGTTTTTGTTTGTAGCTACATCTTTTTTTGGCCAGAGTTGTGTCAAATCACTCCGGTTCATACTGACAGTGTCAATAGCGCCTGCTAAAATCAGTGCATCAATGTTGTTGAGAAAAGTAGCAAAACTTTTGTAGTTCTCGATGGCTAACGTTATATATTTCAAAATGACACTGTGGAGAGGACTATCAACACATACTGAACAGTTCACGTTATAGACAGAAGCATACTACATGGCAGACCAATCCATACTCATCTCCCGGCATGTGCAGCCCAAACATTATCTCTGCCAATCATGGCTAGCGGGAAGGTTCCAGCCTTTTTCCGTGGCTAGACCAACTAGGCTCGTAATTTAACACTTTTATTCGTATTTACGTATAGAATACACATTTGTTATTAAAGCACATGAAAGTATACATGTTCCAGGCATTTCTGACCAAAAACGCATTTTGATTAAAAAAATAAGTTTCCATTCAAATGCCTCTCCTGTGAAGTAGTGAAGTGCGACATATGCCTAGTTTCCTGAAGCAAGTCTCATATCGCAGTATTATTTTGGGACGATATTATATCGATATTTGATTCCAAGTATCGATTTTGCTACTGTAGGTAGCGATAGATAGAGCTAGCTGGCACTAGTCGGCTGTGCCTGCGCCAAAACTCCAGTATTTTTCCTCCTATAGTTTGTTCTCCGTCTTCTTTTTAAATAGTGAGCCCACATGTTTTCAGCCCTTTTAATTTCCTGACTGATCAAAACTTGTTTTCTCATGCTCTGTCTTTTCTCTCTAAAGCAAAGTTCAATATGTTCATAACATCAAATCGCAATGAAATCGCAGTATCAAATCCCGATACATATAGTATCTTGAGAATCGCAAAACATATTTTATTGGCACCTAAGTGTCGTGATAATATAGCATCGTGAGGTCCCTAGCAATTCCCAGCCCTAGTGACAGGTCAAGATGATACCCTTTGTAAGATGTTACAAACAAAGGGGATCATGTTTTGTGTTATTCTATTTTTATGCTCAATTAGTTATGGCTGTTCAATTGGAGTGATCTGGATTCATTTGGATGTATTTCGTTTTTTTACTGGCTGGTACATCTAGCTATGATATCTCCTTTTACATTGTAGCGATGTGTGGGTAAAATCAATGTTATTTTTTACAACCTGTGTTGTAATAATTGCGTTGTTTTCACTATAACCTGTTAGAAATGCATTTGTACAGCACCGTGATAGCCAATATAAGGCTGATAAACCATAGCCGACATCGTTTCATGGACAGTTCCAAAAGACAAGTGTCACACAGTGGCGTAATAAATTCAACCACATACATTTGTGTTTCATCACAGTTAAAACCCGGAGAGCAACTTCTGTCCTGTTTAAGTCCACAAAGCTAATATTGCATGTAACAAACAGTTACATGACCTACACAGCATGGTGAAATGAAAGTTAAAGTTAGCTGTAAAAGTTCATTTGACCATCGGTTCGCTCGAATTACATCCTTACTAAAATGTTTCCGAAGCAGCAAGATTATAATAGCCTAATGGGAAATACAACTCCAATGCACTTCAACTTTGACATGTTGTAGGCTAACTTTAGGGAGAAGCCCCCCGGAATACTGATGTTAACTTGTGGTAACCCCAAGATGTGCATTAAAACAGACTCTGAGCAGTCTAAATATTGATTCAGGACCACGGAGAGTTACCGGAGAGTGCGGCCTCCGCTATCAGCACCTCAAGTTGGACAGTGCCTTTCTGGCGGAGGCAGCATCTCAACGAGCACATTCACATTCACACTCATCACAATAATATTTGCGAGTTAGAATAAACCTGTGTAGAATATATTCCCACAGTCCAGACTAGAGAAATAGTTAAGTATTACCATCTCGCGGCAAACATGAATTCAACCGAGCTAAAATAATGATTAACATGGTACAGAAATTGTAAGCATATAGACATTGATCCTCTTACAGCAAAGATGAAAACAGAAACCATTTAAAAAACAACATTTCAACAACATCAAGTATATGCCTAGTCTAATACAATGGCAATTTAAAAACACTGTAAACTATATAGTCCTATCAATCCATGTGTGTGTGTGTGTGTGTGTGCAAAGAGAAAAACATGTTGACTCACCCTACTTGTTGACTCACCTTCCTCTCTTTCATGCTGGCAAAATGGTCAAGTACTCCGCTGGACTTAAGTTCATGCAACACACGTTTCCATTGACATTTTTGCAAAATGTGTGAGTCTCTCTTGTCCACAGCTATTGTTTAGGCAGGTTTTAATCATTTTCAGATAGGAAAATGGCCTTTCAAATGGCCTTTCAGCTGTACTTGTAACAAGGGATGGTGATCATCAGTTTCAGGAGCTTGCATACCTCGGGTAAAGTGTTGGTCACGTCATTTTTCACGAGTGATTGCAGCAGCTCACCTGGTGGTTTGTGGAAGGCGGCATCAGCATAGACTACCTGCAGCAAATGTTTCAACCTCTGGTTGTCAAAGAATGGGTACGTCTTGAACAGCTGTGTGAATACTCTTGTCAGGAAACCCCTCTTGCTTGGAGTCCTCGGGAAATGACCCATGATCAATAACACAGAAGAAGTCGAGGCTCTTCTTGTTAGCAAACCTCTGGGTCATGTGTAGTATGATTCCATAGAGTATTTCAAAGTACAGTCGTTTGGTATCTGTCCAGGAAGCCTGGGTCATTGTCAGCATTGTCCTGGTGGTTGAGTCCCTGTTCATAGTCATCTCAGCCACGGCTGCGTCTTTCATCTTCCATTCAACAGTCTGATCAGTGTTGTCATATATATCCTTTGAAACTTTGCATCACTTCTAATGTCTTTCAATGCATTCAGTGTACTATCAACCCGTACACACGAATGTCTTACATCAAGAGATTTGCTCTACAGGGCCTGCAACAGCGGTTCTGTGAGGCCAAAAATTATGACAGCTTTGCACACTCTTGGCATTCTCTCAATCAGCTTCACCTGGAATGCTTTTCCAGCAGTCTTGAAGGAGTTCCCACATATGCTGAGCACTTGTTGGCTGCTTTTCCTTCTCTCTGCAGTCTAACTCATCCCAAACCATCTCAAGTGGGTTGAGGTCAGGTGATTTTGGAGGCCAGGTCATCTGATGCAGCACTCCATCACTCTCCTTCTTGGACAAATAGCCCTTACACAGCCTGGAGGTGTGTTGGGTCATTGCCCTGTTTAAAAACAAATTATAGTCCCAACCAGATGGAATAGTGTATTGCTGCAGAATGCTGTGGTATCCATACTGGTTAAGTGTGCCTTGAATTCTAAATACATCACTGACAGTGTCATCAGCACACCTCCTCCTCCATGCTTCACGGTGGGAACCACACAGGCAGAGATCATCCTTCACCTACTCAAAGTCTCACAGAGACAAAGCGGTTGGAACCAAAAATCTCACATTTGCACTCATCAGACCAAAGGACAGATTTCCACCGGCCTTCTTCTTATTGGTGTCTTTTAGTTGTGGTTTCTTTGCAGCAATTTGACCATGAAGGCCTGATTCACATAGTCTCCTCTGAACAGTTGATGTTGAGATGTCTGTTACTTGAACTCTGTGAAGCATTTATTTGGGCTGCAATCTGAGGTGCAGATAATTCTAATAAACGTATCCTCTGCAGCATCCTCTGAGTCTTCCTTTCCTGCAGCAGTCCACATGAGAGCCAGTTTCATCATAGTGCTTGATGGTTTTTGCGACTGCACTTGAAGAAACTTTAAAAACTTTAAAAGTTACTGATTGACTGACCTTCATGTCTTAACGTAATAATGGGCCGTTGTTTCTCTTTACTTATTTGAGCTGTTCTTGCCATAATATGGGCTTGGTCTTTTCCCAAATAGTGCTGTCTTCTGCATACCAACCCTACCTTGTAACAACAAGGCACAACTTTTAATTCAAATGCATTCCAGGTGACTATCTCATGTTGGTTGTGAAAATGCCAAGAGTGTGCAAGGCTGTCATCAAGGCTACTTTGAACAATCTCAAATATAATATATATTATGAGTTGTTTAATAATTTTTTGTTACAACTTGATTCCATATGTGTTATTTCATAGTTCTGATGTCTTCAATATTATTCTACAATGTAGAAAATAGTAAAAAAAATATGAGCAGTTGTCCAGGAGCAGTTGTCTGAACTTTTGACTGGTACTGTACCTGTAAATATGTTGCTTGTCCCACAGTGTTCAGTCATGGCAGTATCGAACTTGACAAGTTCCACAAAATGACCTTTGTTAAGGTTTGTTGCTGACTCGTCATGCCTCCTGAAGGCTTGCTCCTGCGGTCCCAGGTATATTACTGCGATTAACAGTTTCTTCAGAATGTCTCTGTTTTATTCACCTGTTCGATGTGCCTCTGGACACTGATCACTGCGGCCTGGTTGAGAGCCTTTTTGATCCGGACTCGACCAAAGAGCTTTAGTTTCAGGCTCGCCATAATGTGTTTTTTAGATTTTCCATATCGGTCAAGGGACCTGCCCAGATTTGCACGATCAGAAAAACCTGTGGTGGCCCAAGGGTTGTTGAGCAAACATGTGCTCTTGCCAAATAGAAGGCATGGCCAGCAAAACATTTTTTTTTTAACTTAGCACTCCCAGTTAGCCAGTCGTATTGTAATTTTCAGTGTTGAAATATCAGGTCCCACCCCTTGCTCCTCTCCCCTGCGCAATATCCAATTTTGGAGTCGGCCTCCCATTCAACTTGATTTTCAGTTGCTGCTCAAATTACAATTTTACAAAATCGTTTTGAACTATAAATTCTAGATCCCTATCTCCATCCATAGCTAGCTACTGCGGGACACATTCCAGAAGCTGACTGACGTTTTGCTTTGTTGTGATTTGATTGGAATGAAGCCGAATCCAAACTGGCATCCCTTGACATTTTGTTTTGCTGCACCAAGACCATTCAGAGTTGAGCTCGCTTATTATTATATAATTTTTTTTTTTATCAAGGGAAGCCAAACGCTAGCTGGCTTCCCTTGCTATTGAATTCAATCTTACAGAAGGCAACATCATGTTATACTCTTTTTGACCAGACAGCATCAAATACATGGGCTACACAAAGGCTACTAAGACAGAGGGCGCTGTTTCCTCGCTTTGATGATTTCTCCAGTTACCTTAGCTTTCTTGGGAACAGGAACAATTGAAGCATGTGGGGACAGCAGACTGGGATAAGGATTGATTGATTATGTCCGTAAATACACCAGCCAGCTGGTCTGCGAATGCTCTGAGGACGTGGCTGGGGATGCCGTCTGGGCCTGCAGCCTTGCGAGGGTTAACACGTTTTAAAATGTTTTACTCACGTCGGCTGCAGTGAAGGAGAGCCCGCAGTTTTTTTTTGTTTGGGGGTTGTTTGTGTGCGTGTCTGTATATTCATTAAAGTGACCACTAATGACTGTCACCCTCAGGTACGCCGGAGTCTCGGCTCCGATCCCAACCCACTACTACGTAGTGATCACCAACTGTCAGGATGTCAACCAGACGGCCGAGGCGTGTGACGGCCCCCTCAATGTCTTCTCCTTCCTCTTACCCCACCGCTCAGATAATGATGAGAGCTGCAAGGTAATTCTCTCACCACATGGGGGCACAATGTCTTTGACTAGCTCTCTGCTTGAAGAAGACGACATCAGAATTGGTCATTCACCGCAGATTCAAGGATCAGGTTATCCTACTGCCAGCCCTTACCGTAACCATTAGATGGATGAAATAGTATCTGACCCTGTATGAGTGGTTATGTGTATCTTGGCTCCACCATTCTTCCCCATGGCTGGGACTCTCTATATTCAACCATAGTTGCTTTAATCACAGGATTCTATACAAATAGAATCCAACCTCCGAGTGTGTATTTATTTCACAGAACAATACCACATCATTGAAAAGCTATTTACTTAGAAATTACATGGCAACGGTTGGAATTTATGTGAACTAATTCAACTGACGTTATTCCCTTGACAAACTCTTGGCACCACATGATACGTTCATGCTGATGAATTCTTAAGAATCTTAGGGAAAGGTCTAGCATGACATTCTAGGATAATTTCAAGGGAACAGTTAAATGGTGTAGGGGAAGTACTTTGTTGTTTCCACTGCACAGTCCTTGAGTCAACTCTGCATCTAATAACCTTTTCCACAGTTTCTTATGTTCAGACTTCTATTCATGGGACATCCCTTGCCCTACTGAATTATTGGAGTGACATTTAGAATGAATACAGATGACCATCTCTGTAGGCTACCTGTCACTCTTCTCACTAACCGTTTGCCACACAAACTCATAAAAGGCCTGATTCAGGGCCGAGATATTCACACACAACTCTGACCTTCCCGTTAATGACTTAAACAATGTGCAGATTACACATTAAGTTTTAAACTGAATTTCTCTGAAGTTTGATTAGGATGTATTAAGCTTTGCGTTGTCAGCAGAAGATGGCATTTATTGCAGCCTTCTGTGTCAGTTCAAATTTCACAATACAGTGCCTTCAAAAAGTATTAAGACCCCTTGAATTTTTCCTAATTTTGTTATGTTACAGCTTTATTATCAAATAGATTTTTTTAAGTGTCCTCAGCAATGTACACACGATACCCCATAATGACAATGCAAAAACAGGTTTTTAGAAATGTAATAAACAGAAATGCCTTATTTACATAATTATTCAGACCCTTTGCTATGAGACTCGAAATTGAGCTCAGGTGCATTCTGTTGAGATGTTTCTTTGATCCTTGAGATGTTTCTACAAATTGGTTGGAGTCCACCTGTGGTAAATTAAATTGGAAAGGCACACACCTGTCTATATAAGGTCCCACAGTTGACAGTGCATGTCAGAGCAAAAAAACGAGCCATGAGAACAGCTCAAAAAAGAAAAGAGAAAAGACAGTCCATTACTTTAAGACATGAAGGTCAGTCAATCTGGAAAATGTCAAGAACTTTGGAAGTTTCTTCAAGTGCAGTTGCAAAAACCATCAAGTGCTATGATGAAACTGTCTTTCATGAGGACCACCACAGGAAAGGAAGACCCAGAGTTACCTCCGCTGCAGAGGAGAAGTTCATTAGAGTTACCACCCTCAGAAATTGCAGCCCAAATAAATGCTTCACAGAGTTCAAGTAACAGACACATCTGAACATCAACTGTTCAGAGGAGACTATGTGAATCAGGCCTTCATGGTCAAATTGCTGCAAAGAAACCACTACTAAAGGACACCAATAAGAAGATGATACTTGCTTGGGCCATGAAACATGAGCAATGGACATTAGACCGGTGGAAATCTGTCCAAATTTGAGATTTTGGGTTCCAACCGCCATATCTTTGTGAGACGCGGTGTGGGTGAACGGATGATCTCCGCATGTGTGGTTCCCACCATGAAGCATGGAGGAGGAGGTATGATGTTGTGGGAGAGCTTTGCTGGTGACACTGTCAGTGATTGATTTAGAATTCAAGGCACACTTAACCAGCATGGATACCACAACATTCTGCAGCGATACACCATTCCATCTGGTTTGCGCTTAGTGGGACTATCATTTGTTTTTCAACAGGACAAGGACCCAACACACCTTCAGGCTGTGTAAGGGCTATTTGACCAAGAAGGAGAGTGATGAAGTGCTGCATCAGAGGACCTGGCTTCCACAATCATTCGACCTCAACCTAATTGAGAATGTTTGGGATGAGTTGGACCGCAGAGTGAAGGAAAAACAGCTAACAAGTGCTCAGCATATGTGGGAACTCATTCAAGACTGTTGGAAAATCATTCCAGATGAAGCTGGTTGAGAGAATGCCAAGAGTGTGCAAATCTGTCAAGGTAAAGGGTGGCTACTTTGAAGAATCTGAAATGTAAAATATATTTTGATTTGTTGAACACCTTTTTTGGTTACTACACGATTCCATGTATCTTATTTCATAGTTTTGATGTCTTCACTATTATTCTACAATGTAGAAAATAGTAAAAATAAATAGAAACCCTTGAGTACATAAACATTTCATCTTGACTTGTGGTGGTCCTGCAGAGCTCAGACGACGAGTCGCAGTGGGTGGAGGAGCTGCTGATGTTGCACACAGCGCGGGTCAGAGATGTGGAGATCCTCACAGGGCTGGACATGTACCGCTCCACCACCCTGAACTACACCCAGACCCTCTCCCTCAAGACCTTCCTGCACACCTTTGAGAGTGACACCTAAAACAGACACACACAGACTCACTCTTACTGTATCTCTGTATTGTTTTCACTCTCTTCTCAATCTTGTTACTGTGTTTCACTTCCCCTCTCTGTCTCTCCCCTCTCTGTCCTACTGGGCACAGACGCCAATTCAACGTCTACTCCACATTGGTGCAACGTCATTTCATTGAAATGATGTGGAAGCAACATTGATTCAACCAGCGTGTGCCCAGTGGGGTCTCTCTCTCTCCCCAGTACATCTCTGATCTTTAGGTGTATATTTGTATACAATTTGTCATATTTATTAGGTAGAAGATATTAATGCTACCACTTAGTCACACTAATTCAGAGAGCTCTTGTGTAGAAGTGGAATTAGACTTTTGCTGTGTGTGGTTCGAGAGAAAGTGTTGTGTCGTGAACGGAGTGTTTGTTTAGGGAAGTGGAGTAATGGGTTGGGTTAATGCCGCACAGTGATGATGTACTATTGCCTGAAGTATCTGTGTAATTCGTGTGGAGACTTTACTGCCACCTCCTACACCTACATAAGGTTTACATAAGGATGACAGAGCAAATGTTATACAGTCGAGGCATCAACGGCAACTTGCTGTAATACTTTATTGGTGACACAAAGCGCTGTTCAGGTTAGCTAACAAGCTAGTGCATTGGTGTTATAAGTGCTAAGTCAGTTGTTATAAGATCTTATAACTGTGTTATAACATAACTTTAACAACTGGTATATGATGTTTATGACAGTGTTACGTTGGCCTTATGACAGTGGAGTCAAGTGCAATGATTGGCTGTTTGGCATTGAGCGTACTGTACTAAATCTATTACTGATGACGGCCCTGCTGGCAGCACACTTAACTCAGTCAAAGTCATAGAGATTCATCACAATTAACAATCATTTTCATTTCTCTTAGTACAAGCTCCATTGACGGCCTCAAATGGTTGATATGTATGTTGATGGTATCTGGATATGTTTTTCCCTTCTAAATTGTGTATTATTAGCATGTGGCAAGGTTCTGATCAGAATAAATTCTTATAATATTGCAGATGACCATTTGAGTCATTTTTGCCACCGTAACCATTCAATCAGTATGTATGTTATGTATAGAGAATTTTGAGAGCACCATCTTGTCAATCATTTAACCTTGGCTGTAGTATTTGGAGTAAGACCGAAACGCTAAGATTAAAAGGTGTGTTTTCTTATGCTATACTTTTACTGTTTTTTTGCTGTTTATCCATGAGGAATAATTGTGGAAGCTACGCACTAAAATCTGGGTGGTTGTTATTTCAGATTTAGATGACAGTGGCTCTGCAAAGTGCTTTTCCAGATCATTTACAAAGGTTAATTCCCTCCTTTAGTGGAATCATTGCTGGATTTGGCTACTGTTTAGATTATGCTTTGAAGGAGAAAAAACATTATTCAGTCTTTACACTGATCTTACATAAAGAGACTCAAAAGTTTTCTTAAAGTTCCAAAGTCAGTGGTTATGAACGATTTACTGACTTTTACATTTTTTATTTGTATTTTTGTCATTTCGCAGGCATTCTTATTCAGAGCGACGTAGTTAGCGCATTGATCTTAAAATATCTAGGTGGGACAAGCACATATCACAGGCATAGTATTACACTTTTCCTCAATAGAGTAGTTATCAGCAAAGTCAGAGCTAGGAAAGGGGGGGGTCAAGTGCAAGTGTTGGTTCAGGATTTTGTTTTGGGGGGTCTAGGTGAGGAGTGGGATTATTTAAGATACTCTTTAAAGAGGAAAGGGGTTCAGGTGCATTCGGAAGATGGGAAGGGACTCTGCTGTCCTAACTTCAGGGGGAAGCTGGTTCTACCATTGGGGTGCCAGGACAGAGAAGAGCTTGGACTGTGCTGAGCGGGAGCTGCCCTCCCGTATGGGTGGGAGGGCCAAGAGACCTGATGTGGCAGAACGGAATGCTCGGGTTGGGGTGTTGGGTTTGAGCATAGCCTGAAGGTAGGGAGCGGCAGTTCCTCCAGAGCAACATACAGTTAGTGCCCTTATTTCAACAATTGCACCATCAACAATTGTTCACCAATTCCTAATACTACCAGGACAATACTTGCCCTATTAATGAATAAAGTCTCCTACTCTCAGAAAATATTGATTTTAAAATTAAGATCACTTTATTGGTCAATTGCACACTGGGTCCAACCGAAATCTGACTTTCACTTTCAACCCAACCACTCTGAAAGACACATATATACACAGGCTTTTGGAGAGGTGCGGGGAGCTATTGTGGGGGGTTAAGTGTTTTGCTCAAGGGCACAACAGCAGGCAATGGCATCTAGGATTTGATACCAGCAACCCTCTGCCTGCCATCTCACTTCCCAACATATTTTCTTGTTGGACCCCGGATTTGAACTCGAAACGCTCCGGTTGCTGGCTCGCCTCTCTAACCTTTTAGCCCTCTGCAATCAGATCTGAACATTGTAAAAATCAGAGTTGCAAAACCTCTTCCCTGTAAATCATTAGCGTTTCCTGTAAAGCTTAATATCAGGTGAGTTCTGGACAGGTTCCCAAAGCTTTCAATTGGTCTCTTGCCTTTTACAGTTGCAGAAACACGAAGTTCCCTCTTCTGACAATAAATGACTTTCCCACACTCATGGAGTTCCAGAGTTCACTGTTGTGGTGAAGTAGCACCTCGTGTTGGCTGTGTTTAGAGCTGGACAGCTCTCAAGTATGGGGATAAGCAAGGAGTTGCAGGGAAAGAAGACTCTTGTCGTAAGTGCATCCAACATCCAGCTTCTTTTGAATGCTTCACTAATGGAAGTGGTATACAATGAGATATGGGTAACACTAAACTGAAAGCCTACAGGTAATATTTATCATGATGCAGTCATAATGTATTGTAAGACTTTTGTCTCATAATAATTTCATCGCAATCCTAAGTAAATACCAGCCAGTTGAAATGTTGATACGTAGACATTATTATTATTATAATCGTTATTATAAAGCCTTACAAAGGCTCATAAATGCTTAATGTAAGTTATAAAACATACCGGCAGGCTTTAAGTAGTTTTAAGTGTTATCGAGATAGGATATGCATAAGATTGATTGGATTTATAGGAAAGGGTGCAATTCTACTTTATAATGCATACAAATAAACTACTCTTCGAATAATACTTACACTACTCATGAAATGCACTACAAAAAAATGCTCATGACAATCAAAAGGATACCCCTAAGGCATATGAAGGGTCATGTTTGGGAAAGTGTTTCAGTGGGACTGGTAGCTTTACCATCACAGATGTGTGCTTATTGTGTATTGCCCACTCCACATGCCCAGTGTATTTGTGTCCTTTGCGAAAATTTTTACCATATGTTCTCCACAGTGACTCAGCAACCCTACATTTTTTTCCGGGAACACTTTATCATAAGGTTCCATTTGGGAAGGGGTAATACATGGGATAGAACGGTTATTTAATCATTTGTAAATGAGTTATAACCCATTAATAAACGGTTATATCACATTGGCCTAAATAGTGTAATAACTGGTCAGTGTTAAGTCAATTAGTAAGCCAATATTTACCTTCTGTTATTAACCATTTATAAATGCACTTGGAAATGTTTATAAGATGAACCTTTATGTCATCTTGCAACCAAATACATTTTCAATGGTTGCACAGTTAAACTATAGTCATTTAACTTTTGGGTGTGATGCATTGTTGCTCTGTCCCAGGAACAGAGGATGGTTTTTATGATGTGTCTTGACTGACCTTTGAAAACCTGATGCCCTGGTAATTTACATCCAGGACATTATTCAATTATTACCCCTTGACAGATTACCAGATTATATCAACAAACATCACTTCTCTGTGATAGTCTAAGTACGGTGAACGCTCTGGTGTGAAATGGTAACCGTAATACCTTTGATTGGTGAAACATTGGAGGAGGTATCCTCTCACAACGTTGATTGCTTTGGTCTTCACGCCCACCATTCATTGACGGAACATATTTAACAAAGTGTTGAATCCTCTCTCATGTATGTAGTGATGAGTACCCAATACTGCCTATAAGTATGTCTAACTTCTGACTGAACTCTCAAATCATCTATAAATGATTTACCCACATGTATAACTGCTAAAAGTATACCTTATTTTAAAGGTGACAGACCTATAAACATTTATAACTGAGTTATCGACATTTATAACTGCTAAAAGTATCATGTTTCTTAAACAACAGGCCTGTGAACATGTTTAACTAAGTTATCAAAAAATACTTTTAAAGTTGCAATATCGCTCCACCATTTCCTGGTTGCTAAAATTCGAATAGTTCGACTAATTTCAGTTCATGTAACAAAACGAGCAGTCGTTGTGTAGAGAATCATTGTACCATCTAAACCGCTGTGAAATATATTTTCCATAACCAAAGAGATTGTCACGTTCGTCATATTGATGAGACCAAGGCGCAGCGTGATATGAATACATCTTTCTTTATTAAAAGAAGTACCACTAAACAAACGTGACGCTACATAACCCAAGTGCTGACAGGCAACAACACATAGATAATAACCCACAAAACCAAAATGGAAAATGGCAACCTAAATAGGATCCCCAATCAGAGACAACAATAAACAACTGCCTCTGATTGGGAGCCAATTCAGGCCACCATAGACCTACATTACCTAGACATACAAAACCCCCATAGAATTACAAAAACCCTAGACAGGGTAAAACACACATACCCACCCACGTCACACACTGACCTGACCAAAATAATACATAAACCATAGATAACTAAGGTCAGGGCGTGACAGATATTGTATTTTCAGCTGTTTGAAGCTGGTGTACAAAACCGAAAGTAAAAGATGGAAAAATGAAACGTAAGAACAGGAAGCATTGAAATAGCACACATACAAACAGATCTATCACTTCTTAGACTTGCTTTCAATGATAATGATAGATCTATAAACTTTAAAGAAAGTGGAAACATACTGACCATTTATTAATGAGTTAGGACTACCAGTATTTATAACTTCAAAAAACAAAATACCTTAAAAGAAAGTGGAAAACTTCTGGCCATTAATTCATGTTGTTACAAACATTTCTAACAGTATATACAGTAATCTCCTCAAATATGCAATACATAGTGAGAAAAAAAAATAGAATTTAATAGAAGGATACATTGGGAAAACAATTTTAATTGCAGTGACTCAAATCTGTAGCCTATCTAATTCAGATAAACAGGGGTGTCTTTTTCTCCCCTTTTTAACATTAATTAAAACAGATTATTTAAAAAATGACAAATGGGATCGCGGGAGTATTTCCAAAATATATTTTAAATTATTAATATTATAAAATCATCTTTGTCTCCCTAAATCACTGTAATATGGTTAACCTTACAAATGTAAATGTGTAAGGACCGACGCTGCTCGACTACAGCCCTGATGATGAGAATGGGGGTGTGCTCGTCCCTCATTTTCTTGAAGTCCACAATCATATCCTTTGTCTTGATCACGTTGAGGGAGAGGTTGTTGTCCTGGCACCACACTGCCAGGTCTCTGAGCTCCTCCCTATAGGCTGTCTCATCGTTGTCGGTGATCAGGCCTACCTCCGTTGTGTCGTCAGCCAACTTAATGATGGTGTTGGAGTCGTGCTTGGATATCATCATCATGATTCCCACCATTTAGCCTTAGCTAGTTATGTTATCCAATGCTAGCTAAAACTAATAATAGCCCGTGTTTAACATGTGTTGTTGTATGTGTCGAACTGCTTTGCTGTATCCTGGCCAGGTCGCGGTTGCAAATGAGAATTTGTTCTCAACTAGCCTACCTGGTTAAATAAAGGTAAAATAAAAATAAAACTTGCTAGCTAGCTATCACATATGAAAGGGGTTAGCGAGTTATCACGATTTTTGCTAATACACTAGCTAGTTAGCTAGCTAGCTAGCTAGTAAGTTTGTCTTAAAATTGGAGTCACTCATGTTAGTGTGCTGAAAAAGAATGCTAGCTAGTTAACTTTACAAGCTAACAGCTAGTTAGATAACTACTATAGCTAGCTAGCATGCTAAACCACAAAAGCTAGCTAAATTTAGCTCACTGAACAGTGTGCTAAATCATCCAGCAGAATTTCTGTATTCAAAAGTGAAACAAATTGCATAGAGAATTTAGCCTCTCTCTCATAGCCACGTCCATCATGATTCTTCATTACGCACTGTCACATAATGTCAGTGTCAACACAACATTCTGGACACGTTCCAGGTCATCTTTATTTCAAGCACGTTTCACAGATGGACAGATCTCACAAAGTAGGGGACATTTTTCAGAAACCAGCGAACCACACCAGTAATATGGCTTGAGATCTTCAGATGAGGTCTCTTCAGGTGAGGCCTTAGATATGTGTACCAATGCATCATCAGTGTTTCAAACGTGGGGGAAAGACACATCATGGGAGTTGACCTTTAGTCTGAAAACCAACCTCTTCTGTTCCTGGGACAGAGCAACAATGCATCACACCCAAAAGTGAGAAAATGACTATAGTTTAACTGAGCAACCATTGAAAATAAGGTTGCATGATGACACATCAATATTATAAGCATTTGGAAGTGCATTTATAAATGGTTAATAGCTGGAGGTAAATAGTGGCTCACTATTTGGCAAGCACTATTTTGACTAATTTGTTATAACCCATTTATTAATGGTTAATAATGCATTTAAAAATGATTAAATAAGTGTTAGTATCGTAATTACAAACCCTTTATAAACCCTTTACAAATGGAACCTTATTGTAAAGTGTTACCGTCTTGATATACCACAGTAAATGGAATGCCCTTTTTTCAAAAACATTTTATATAAAAAAATAGAACAACTAGTGTCTTTGTGGTTGATACTTGTACTGATACTGTGTGTGTATGTTTGTGTGCGCTTGCATGCATGTATGTGTTTGTGTGTGTCTATATGTGTAGATAGGTGCTTTGGCGATCTCCATGGTCACCATAATCCTAGGGCTCGGACTGGGGCTTGGTTTACAACTAGAGGACTGTCGAAACAAAGGTACACTATTTCTTATTGGAGCAGATTCTGTAAAAAAAATCACGTACACAACCACAATATGTAAAACTACAATTATATGTGATATTTGATATCACCACTTCAACAATAAATGAAGACTACCTTGGTGTGCCAAATCAAATTGGCTCGTGGGCCGGATTTGGCCCGCGAGCCATCAGTTGGTGCCCCCTGTTCTACTGTATAAGAAGCATCTGTGAAATCCACTGGAAGTGTTCAGTGTACCTTTATGTGTTCCAGTGGTTCCCACTACCTCCTGCAAGAACAGATGTTACGAGCCCTTCGACGATGAGACACCAGGCTGCCGCTGTGATACTCAGTGTGTCATCAACAATAACTGTTGCTATGACTTTCAGGACATCTGTTTCCAACCAAGTGAGCCATGTTTACTGTAAATGGGGGCAGTAATAGTAGAATGCACAATTTCGAAATTACAATTTGGGGTGCGGGATGTTACCCAATGCTGGAACAGGGACCCTGAGTGAAAAAGTTTGGGAACCCCTGCCCTATATCACCCACTGAATGTCCTCACAAATTGAACTCATACATTGGCATACTGATATGAATACCTTTGAAAAGTATGGTGTTATCAGTGGAGGCTCCTCAGTGAATTTCATAAAAATAAAATATATTTAGTTTTAGTTTTATCACGTCACCAAATAATTGTTTTGCAATGAAAAATACAGTTTTGCAATGAAAGTCTGCAGTAGCCTCAACAGCACTCTGTAGCACCATGGTTTAGCCGGAGGACAGCTAGCTTCCGCTCTCCTCTGGATATATTGACTTCAATACAAATCCTAGGAGGCTTATGGTTCTCACCCCCTTCCATAGACTTACACAGTAATTATGACAACATCTGGAGGACATCCTCCAACCTATCCAATTTGTAAGTCGCTCTGGATAAGAGCGTCTGCTAAATGACTTAAATGTAATGTAATGTATCAGAGCTCTGGTAGCATGAACTGACATGTTGTCCACCCGGTCAAAGGATTAGAGAATGAATCTAGTACTGAAAGCATAAGCTACAGCTAGCTAGCACTGCAGTGCATGTGGTGAGTAGTTGACTCAAAGAGAGACAAAGAGAGTAGTTGAATAGTTTTGAACAAATTCATTTCTTCAAAAATGAAGGAGAAGCATGAAAGAGAGAGAGATTTCATAATTTTTTACATTTTCACTTACTTAGCTAGCAAAATCAGCTAGCTAGTTTAGCCTACTCAAACACCCAGCTCAAATAGAGGGATTCTATGTTATCTAGCTGGCTATGACTATCCAACACAACACTGGAACTCTTCCAAATCAAGATAAACTTTTGGTTTTACAAATATATTGCCACCGGGGCCCGCCGGTGTAACTGCTAAACTGCTTACTGACTATACACTGCACCATTACTAATATAACTAACGTGTTAGTTATATTAGCTATGTTGACTATGATGTTCCTTTAGCTAATATGGTGACAATGATGTAGGCTGTGTGTAGTGGTTATGATATGGTTTGGCTTGGAAAGGTTTTTTCACCTGGTCACAGGTGATGTGTTGTGCATTGAAGTCCACAAACGAAGGAAAAAGGTGAGAGGAGGAGAGTGAATAGATGCGAGAATGAGTACAACGTGGCTGCTATGAAAGTGAACTGTGTTTACGTGGGGTATATTCATTCCACCAATTCTGTTGAAAAACGTTTCTTAAACGGAACCAAACAGAACGAAACAGGGATGAACATCCCTGAACTCTCGTTTGCAACTGTTGGACTAATGATTACACCGTCTTTACCAGCTAGATGCAGGCAAGAGTGTGCAAGGCCTCACATGTTTCTCTTGACCTGCGTGAACCTATGTTGTAAGTTTTCATTCATAGGCTAGGTTTTAGCAACCTCATGATATAGGGAAATTAGAGTATTATGTAGTAGCTTAAACCTATCGATGTTACATTGAACTGGGTGAATGGAATATGAATGACAGTCATCCAATATGCTGTAATAGAAATAAGGTCATGCTCATGAAAAAGAAACGTCCTCCCTCATCATAAACGTCACCGACCGCCACTGGGTGTTGTCATGTTGTATAATTTTTTTATGATAGCATATTATGACCAATAGGGTTCAAGTTACATTATTCAACTAAGAAAACACTGAACTTTGATGACAGAATTGTTTCCTTGTTCACATGCTAGCTTATTATGGTTTAGCTAGCTTCACCACTTCTAATGGTTTAATTCAACAGCTCAACAATGGGAGTGCACCAAACTGCGCTGTGGAGAAACGAGGTTGGCGGAGAGCAGGTGCCACTGCTCTGATGACTGCCTGGGTGCTGGTGACTGTTGTACCAACTTCAAACATGTCTGTCAAGGTGAGAAGAACTTTATGAAATGCACACGTCAATGTACACATTACCATGTATCCTCAATAGCTCAAATGTTTGCATTGAGACAGATTTGGAGGAACACTTGAAATGATTTTTTCTTCTTCAATTTTCTCACTTGTACTTGTTTTCCCATAAATGAAGGAGAGACAGAATGGGTGGCAGATGACTGTGTGGATTTGGCGAGCCCTAAATGTCCAGCGAAGTATGTTTTAGCGTATAAAGGAATGCACAAGGAATGAAAAAAAAACAAGAATGCCAAGATGATTAGAAAAGGCTTCAATATCTACCTGAATTACTAAACTAAATATACAATTTAAAATTCTACATATTTTCTAAATGTTTCTAAAAAATCTATATTTTTACCCTTAGCTTTAAACTGCAGCCGCTGCTCCTCATCTCACTGGACGGCTTGAGAGCAGAGTATCAACAAACATGGAGTTCCCTCATCCCCGTCCTAGACAAACTGAGTGAGTCCCATCATCCCTTTGTCAGATGGGATCAGCTTGTGCCATCATCCCTGTTCAACTGCCTTAACCATACCAATGGACTTGCACATAAGGGCTAATCTTTTTCCTTATCCCTCTAACAGGAACCTGTGGCACCTCTGCACCTTACATGCAGCCTGTGTTCCCCAGCATTACCTTCCCGAATCACTACACCATTGTGACGGTTAGCCTCATACTGTATATATCCTCACACACAAACCCATTGTTATACACTATGACAGGTATGACTTTTTAAAATACCCACAGAATTGTATATCAGCGAATAAGGGGATATCAATTATACAGTTGAAGTCGGGAAGTTTACATACACTTAGGTTGGAGTCATTAAAACTTGTTTATCAACCACTACACACATTTCTTGTTAACAAACTATAGTTTTGGCAAGTCGGTTAGGACATCTACTTTGTGCATGCCACAATTAATTTTTCCAACAGTTGTTTACAGACCGATTATTTCACTTATAATTCACAGTATCACAATTCCAGTGGGTCAGAAGTTTACATACGCGAAGTTGACTGTACCTTTAAACAGCTGGAAATTTCCAGAAAATTATGTCATTGCTTTAGAAGCTTCTGAGGCTAATTGACATCATTTGAGTCAATTGGAGGTGTGCCTGTGGATGTATTTCAAGGCCAACCTTCAAACTCAGTGCCTCTTTGCTTGACATTATGGAAAAAGCTAAAGAAATCAGCCAAGACCTCAGAAAAATATTTGTAGACCTCCACAAGTTTGTTTCATGCTTTGGAGCAATTTCCAAATGCCTGAAGGTACCACGTTCATCTGTACAAACAATAGTACGCAAGTATAAACACCATGGGACCACGCAGCTGTCATACCGCTCAGGAAGGAGACGCGTTCTGTCTCCTAGAGATGAACGTACTTTGGTGCGAAAAGTGCAAATCAATCCCAGAACAACAGCAAAGGACCTTATGAAGATGCTGGATAAAACAGGTACGAAAGTATCTATATCCACAATAAAAACGAGTTCTATATCGACATAACCTGAAAAGTCACTCAGCAAGGAAGAAGCCACTGCTCCAAAACCGCCATAAAAAAATCCAGACTACGGTTTGCAACTGCACATGGGGACAAAGATTTGTCTTTTTGGAGAAATAGCCTCTGGTCTGATGAAACAAAAATAGAACTGTTTGGCCATAATGACCATCGTTATGTTTGGAGGAAAAAGGGGGATGCTTGCAAGTCGAAGAACACCATCCCAACCATGAAGGACGGGGGTGGCAGCATCAAGTTGTGGGGATGCTTTGCTACAGGAGGGACTGGTGCACTTCACAAGATAGATGGCATCATGAGATAGGAAAATTATGTGGCTATATTGAAGCAACATCTCAAGACATCAGTCAGGAAGTTAAAGATTGGTCGCAAATGGGTCTTCTAAATGGTTAATGACTCCAAGCATACTTCCAAAGTTATGGCAAAATGGCTTAAGGACAACAAAGTCAAGTTATTGGAGTGGCCATCACAAAGCCCTGACCTCAATGCTATAGAAGATTTGTGGGCAGAACTGAAAAAGCATGTGCGAGCAAGGAGGCCTACAAACCTGACTCAGTTACACCAGCTCTGTGTCATGCCTTGGTCATTGTATTTTGTGTTTTTGTTATATGTTTGGGTAGGCCAGGGTGTGACATGGGTTTATATGTTGTTTTTCATATTGGGGTTTGTAGTATTTGGGATCGCGGCTGATTAGGGGTGTTGTATAGGCTTGGCTGCCTGAGGCGATTCTCAATCAGAGTCAGGTGATTCTCGTTGTCTCTGATTGGGAACCGTATTTAGGCAGCCTTAGTTTCGCTTTGTATTTTGTGGGTGATTGTTCCTGTCTCTGTGTAGTGTTCACCAGATAGGCTGTAATAGGTTCTCGTTCCGTTTGTTGTTTTGTATTTATGAGTTATTTCATGTATCGTTTCGTTTTCATTTATTAAAGATCATGATTAACAAACACGCTGCATTTCGGTCCGACTCTCTTCCTTCAACAGACGAACGCCGTTACACTCTGACAGGAGGAATGGGCCAAAATTCACCCAACTTATTGTGGGAAGCTTATGGAAGGCTACCTGAAACTTTTGACCCAAGTTAAATAATTTAAAGGCAATGCTACCAAATACTAATTGAGTGTATGCAAACTTTTGACCCAATGGGAATGTGATGAAAGAAATTAAAGCTGAAATAAATCGTTCTCTCTACTATTATTCTGACATTTCACATTCTTTAAATAAAGTGGTGATCCTAACTGACCTAAGACAGGGAATTTTTACGAGGATTAAATGTCGGGAATTGTGAAACTGATCTGTATGTATTTGGCTAAGGTGTATGTAAACTTCCGACTTCAACTGTATAAGAAATAAAAATATGCAGCAGTTTGTGTCATTGCCAAAACTGTGTCATTTAATTTTGTATTCTTCTTCACAAAATGTCCACTTCATCATCCACAAGATGTCCATGTCATCTTTAGGGCATGTACTCCGAGTCCCACGGACTGGTTGACAACAAGATGTATGACCCTGTGTTTGACGCTTCCTTCAGTCTGTCAAACGACGAGAAGTCCAACCCCAGATGGTACTTTGGTCAGCCTGTGAGTACACCCCCCTGCTTTGTGCTCTGCCATTCACATTGAAACCTTTAGAGAGTTAGATAAGCAAGATAAGAATACTTTTATTTGATTTCCCACAGTCAGACACTACTGCCATCATTTAACCATAGCGTTGAAAGTCAGCCTGACGTCAGTATTTTTTTTTTCATTGTATGTTGTGCATTTCTGTGTGTTGCTGTAGTTCACAAAAGAACACAACTCTCTGCTCAAACGAATACTTCGATCAGTACTTAGGAGTGATTCGAAAATATTCTCGTTCATAACCTTGTCATTGTAGATTTGGCACACTGCCAGTTACCAAGGACTGAGAGCAGGAACGTATTTCTGGCCTGGCTCAGATGTCAAAATCAATGGCAGTTTCCCAGACATCAACTTAGACTACAACGGGTAATATAATCAGGAATAAATTATCTTCTTTCTCATATATGAATAGACCGATAGCTTTATTACCCTTGGATGATAAGAACTGTCATTTTCTATTGTCATGTCTTTCATTTCATTTCAGAAAAATACCTTTTGAGGAGAGAGTCTTCACACTCCTGAAGTGGCTACAGTTGCCAGATAATGAGAGGTAAATCCCCCATTTAAGTTAGAGGCATCCCAGCTACTAGCAAGCCTTTATCAGAGACATTCAAGCCTAAAGTGCATTGTGTATAATGTCGTGGTGTATAACAATTGTTGTTCCTGCAGGCCAGATTTCTTCACGTTGTACCTCGAGGAGCCGGACAAGTCGGGGCACAACTTTGGTCCTGTCAGTGGAGGGGTAAGGTCAATAAGGAAAACAACCAGGATGCATCTCATTAGTCTGAAGTTATTTCATAAGCAATTAACTGAAATACCTTGAGAGGCGAAGGGCAAACAACAGGTTTGTTCTCAGATCATTGCATATCAAGGGAAGGAGAAGAGGTGAGGAAGCAACTGCAGACTATTGAAATACCTCTGGTGCAACAACCTTACAACAACCTTCAGGTCAAAGCAGGTTCTGGATTGTTAAACTTATACTGTATCTACCATTCGAGAGCTTGGGACAATAAAGCTATATCTGTATTGGAAAAAAAAATGTAATTGACATAGGCTCATTCTGTTCAATGTTCTCTACCTATTAAAGTACTCTAAATGCAACAATTCATGTTAAGTTCAAAATAATACAAGATAAAAATTGCAGACACCATTCAAACCAATGAGAGTTCGGAGCATTAAAGCCAATTATCTCAGAATAATCATTTTTTCTGATAGAACTTCTGATAGTCCAAAGCTCTCGCATTAATAAGATACACTTCAGACGCTCTGAAGTACTTTGATGAAATGGTCCATAAATCTTTATTAATAAAATAACCAAAATGACAAAATAACTAATATTAGAATGAACACTACTGCAGAGTTCCTGCACCTAAATATAAACAGTACCAGCACACAAAATGAGCACTGGCACCTATTTCAGTCAAGCATTAAGGCTGCCGCCTCAAAGGTGTTGTTCGATTCCTGCCAAGGACAAAACAGCAAAAGGTCATGATGTACTGCTTTGTTGTTACGTAATGTAATCCAAAAAGGCTCACTTCTTGTGTTTAGGTCAGGCATGTGTCGAAACTACCCTTTGTTTTTGTTCTCGTAACTGCTTTAAACATGCTTTTATAGCACCATAATCAACCCCTGACAACTCTCATTTACACAAAATTTAACCAACTGGCAAGTGTGTCTTCACTGACATTTTCAACCTTTCCCTGACTGAGTCTGTAATACCAACATGTTTCAAGCAGACCACCATAGTCCCTGTGCCCAAGAACACAAAGGTAACCTGCCAAAATGACTACAGACCCGTAGCACTCACATCTGTAGCCATGAAGTGCTTTGATAGGCTGGTCATGGCTCACATCAACACCATTATCCCAAAACAACTAGACCCACTCCAATTTGCACACTGCTACAACAGATCAACAGACAATGCAATATAGATTGCATTCCACACTGCCCTTTCCCACCTGGACAAAAGGAACACCTATGTGAGAATGCTACTCATTGACTACAGCTCAGCATCCAACACCATAGTGGTGCACTCATATCTCATCACTAAGGACCCTGGGACTACACACCACCCTCTGCAACTGGATCCTGGACTTCCTGATGGGCCATCCCCAGGTGGTAAGGGTAGGTAACAACACATCCACCACGCTGATCCTCAACATGGGGGTCCCTCAGGGGTGCATGCTCAGTCCCCTCCTGTACTCCCTGTTCACTCATGACTGCATGGCCAGGCACAATTCCAACACCATCATTCATTTTGCCGACGACACAACAGTGGTAGGCCTGATCACCGACAATGATGAGACAGCCTATAGGGAGGAGGTCAGAGACCTAGCCGTGTGGTGCCAGGATAACAACCTCTCCCTCAACATGATCAAGACAAAGGAGATGATTGTGGACTACAGGAAAAGGAGAACTGAGCACACTCCCTTTCTCATCGACAGGGCTGTAGTGGAGCAGGTAGATAGCTTCAAGTTCCTTGGTGTTCACATCACCAACAAACTAGAATGGTCCAAACACACCAAGACAGTCGCGAAGAGGCACGACATAGACTATTCCCAATCAGGAGACTGAAAAGATTTGGCATGGATCCTCAGATCCTCAAAAAGTTCTACAGCTGCCCCATCGAGAGCATCCTGACTGGTTGCATCACCAACTGGTATGGCAACTGCTCAGCCTCCGACCGCAAGGCACTACAGAGGGTAGTGCGTACGGCCCAGTACATCACTGGGGCCAAGCTTCCTGCCATCCAGGACCTCAATACCAGGTGGTGCCAGAGGAAGGCCCTAAAAACTGTCAAAGACTCCAGCCACCCAAGTCATAGACTGTTATCTCTGCTACCACACATAAACCAGTACCAGAGTGCCAAGTCTAAGTCCAAAAGGCTTCTTAACAGCTTCTACCCCCAATCAGTAAGACTCCCGAACAGCTAATCAAATGGCTACCCAGACTATTTGCATTCCCCCCCTCTTTTACGCTGCTGCTACTCACTGTTTATTATCTATGCATAGTCACTTTAACTCTATCTACATGTACATATTACCTCATTTACCTCGACTAACCTGTGCCCCCAAACATTGACTCTGTACCGGTTCCCCCTGTATATATCCTTGCTACTGTTATTCTACTGCTGCTCTTTAATTATTTGTCATTTTTATTTTTTTACTCATCTATTTTCTACTTAACACTTGTTTTTCTTAACTGCATTGTTGGTTTTGGGCTCCCGAGTGGCATAGCGGTCTAAGGCACTGCATCTCAGTTCAAGAGGGGACACTACAGCCCCTTGTTCGAATCTAGGCTGATTGGGAGTCCCATAGGGTGGCGCACAATTGGCCCAGTGTCGTCCGGGTTTGGCCGGGGTAGACCTTCATTCTAAATAAGAATTTGTTCTTAACTGATTTGCCTAGTTAAATGAAGGTTAAATTAAATACAAATCAATGGTTAAGGGCTTGCAAGTAAGCATTTCACTGTAAGGTACCTGTTCTGTTCAGTGCAGGTGAAAAACATTTGATTTGATTTGATAGACAGAGCAACCCACTGAAGGATTTTGATCCATGACCGCTGTTTTCAAAACACATGGCTTTGATTCAATGCTGAACGCCAAATTAAAGTGCTCACCAAAAGGTGGAAGTGCAATGTCTTGCTCACATGTGAACAAATGGTGCCGTTGACAATTATGTTGGGTATAGTTTTTCTCCATTGAAAAGGCCCCTTCAAATTAGTTGTCTTATAAATGCAAACATATTGTTAAATCATCATGATGAAAAGTTACGATCTAATGACATTTACGTATTGTAGTAACCCCAAGAGAAAATGACATAGCTTTTTTTTTTTATATATAGAACTCCACATTTGTTTTCATATAATCATGCATAAATCACAAGTAAACACATGTCAAAGTCTGTTTCCCTTTTGTAAATAGACTGGTACTTAACAATAATCAAGGTTTGATTATGTTGAGGGTGCCATTAGCCTTGGTCAATGAAGTCATTGAAGACTACCCACACAGATATATAACAGTCTCACAAGTTTCTCACTGTATTTCAGTTGATCGAGGCTCTCACTGGAGTGGACAAGGTCATTGGTCAACTGATGAACGGACTCAAACAGCTGAACCTGCATCAGTGTCTCAACATCATCATCGTAGCTGACCACGGTAGGAGGCTAATAAATCAAAGGAATCAAATGTATTCGCCCTTTCCCTCCACAAATCTGACATCTGGACAGCAAATGGACCTCTTTCCCATAGACCAAGTATGTCTAAAAATGTCATGTATTTAGAATAATATGGAATTAGTCTACAAACATGAAAAAAATTGTAAGTATTGTTGTATTCGTGTTGTGGCTTAATAGTTCAACAAAAAAATGTATTGGGCTACACCAATAGGTATGGAGGACACAAGTTGTGACAGGAAGGAAGTCCTCCAGGATCTACTCCAGGTGGAAAATGTTCGTGATCTATATGTCTACGAGGGACCTTTTGGGAGAATTAGATCCAATGACAAAAACCAACCCTGTGAGTGTAAGACCAAACATGTAGAAAATGTACCCTTTCTTTGTATCACAATAAAAATGACACATTCCTGTTGTTTCCTTTGACAGTGGACTCGTCCCGACTTGTAGCCAACATGACGGTGAGTAAGAAGCTACAATAAATCATTCACCCTGATTAGAAACTAGCCGTGACTGCCATATTGACTGGAAATGCTCCAATTGAGGAATAATCAAATGTTTAGGCAAAGCTTTGGTCATATGTTGTTTGTATTCAGTCCCATAATGTTGTCCCTAATACCGTATCTGTTATAGAAACCTAGTGATTGATCAAAAATATGATGTTGTTTTCATGGGATTCCAGTGCAAGAAGAACAGTCAGAAGGTCAAGCCTTACCTGAAAAACCATCTGCCCAAGCGGTTCCACTACGCAAACAGTAGACGCATTGAGGACGTCAGCGTGATAGTCAACCCAGGATGGCTGTTCGAGAGGTACCGATTTAAGAAACTCCACCCTGCTTTATGAACATATCCCTGGTGTGGATTTTAGTAGGGCATGATGTAGCAAAATGTTGGCTTCTTACATATTTCTGTGTCCTGTTATAGATACCCAGGGTCTTTGACCTTCTGTGCAGGTGGAGCTCATGGGTATGACAATGATGAGGCCAGTATGCATGTGAGTAGAAAGGAGATCCATTTACTCGTTTAAATCAGTTAGTTAATGAGTACAAACTTAATTTGATTGGTTTAAAAAATATACTGAACAAAAATATAAACGCAACATGCAACAATTTCAACGATTTTACTGAGTTACAGTTAATATAAGGAAATCAGTCAATTGAAATACATTCATTAGACCCTAATCTATGGATATCACATTACTAGTCACAGGCACAGCCATGGGTGGGCCTTAGAGGGAATAGGCCCACCCACTTGGGAGCCAGTCTCACCCACTGGGGAGCCAGGCTCAGACAATCAGAATGAGTTTTTTCCCCATAAAAGGGCTTTATCACAGACAGAAATACTCTTCAGTTTCATGGCTGGTCTTGAACAATCCCTTAGGGGAAGAAGCCAGATGTGGAGGTCCTGGGCTGGCGTGGTCGGCGGTTGTGAGGCTGGTTGGACGTACTGACAAATTCTCTAAAACAACGTTGGAGGCGGCTTATGGTAGAGAAATTAACATGTAATCCTCTGGCAACAGCTCTGGTGGACATTCCTGCAGTCAGCATGCCAATTGCACGCTCCCTCAGAACTTGAGACATCTGTGGCATTGTGTTTTAGAGTGGCCTTTTATTGTCCCCAGCACAAGGTGCTCCTGTGTAATGATCATGCTGTTTAAACCAGCTTCTTGATATGCCACACCTATCAGGTGGATGGATTATTTTGGCAAAGGGGAAATGCTCACTAACGGGGATGGAAAAACAATTTGTGCAAAACAATTTAGTGAAATAAGCTTTTTGTGCTCATGGAACATTTCTGGGATCTGTTATTTCAGCTCATGAAACATGGGACCAACACTTTACATGTTGTGTTTATATTTTTGTTCTGTATGTATGTATGTATGTATGTATGTATGTATGTATGTATGTATGTATGTATGTATGTATGTATGTATGTATACACACACACACACACACACACACACACATATTTGCACTGAGTGCACAAAACATTAGGAACACATGCTCATTCCATGACAGACTGACCAGGTGAAAGCTATGATCTCTTATTGACGTCCCTTGTTAAATCCACTTCAATCAGTGTAGCAGAAGGGGAAGAGACAGGTTAAATAAGGATTTTTAAGCATCGAGACAATTGAGACATGTAAAAGTACGGGATATGGTAGTAGGTACCAGGCACACCGGTTTGTGTCAACCACAATGCTGCACAGTATCCTCTGTGTATCAATAATGGCCCACCACCCAAAGGACATCCAGTCAACTTGACACAACTGTGGGAAGCATTGCAGTCAACACGGGCCAGCATCTCTATGGAACGCTTTCCACAACTTGTAGATACCATGCCACGACCTGAGGGCAAACGGGCTGCAACTCAATATTAGGAGGGTGCTCCTAATGTTTTTTACACTCAGTGTATATTGATATTGTTGTATTTAAGAGATGGGAAAATGATAACTTAACCCTATGATGAAGACCCTCTTTATTCCCCTCAGGCTATGTTCTTAAGCTATGGACCCAAGTTTCATTATAAAACCGAAATAGAACCATTCTCCAATATTGAGCTCTACAATCTCATGTGTGGTGAGTAGCAGTAAATACCGCAGTAATGGTCGGTTGTCTGTGTTAACAAGAAATTGTTTCTGTCACTCCATCATTAAGTGGCAGAAGTTGTTGTGAAAGGGCTGGGTTTTGATTAATAAGTAAGTTGAACGCAGGGCGAGGGCTTGACCATTCACTGGCCAATCAACGTGTTCCATGGCTTAATACTGCACGAGGTAGTCTCAAGTTGTGTCGGTTATTGACGGTCTTTCGATGTCATCAACTCCAATTCGGCTGGAGGGGCACGGAATATTCTCGTCCTAATCAATGCATTAAATAGCTTAGGCTACAGTAATTAATAATAGCAACAACAATATACATCCAGTTTTTGATAAATATGTTTGGAGTGTTTGCAGTCAACATTGTAATCGCTTCACCTATAGGCCTATACATGTCTTTACGCATCGCATTTCTCCTGGGAAAAAAAATACTAGGCTCCCCTTAAAATGTATTGTAGGCTATATGTGAGGCTAGTTCGCAATATCAAGATGTACTGTAGGTCTACCCACCGTTGATATTGCATTATAGGACTGAATATTTTGAATAGGTTTGGAGGAGCGCATCTTTGGTAACCCCCACTAACCGTACAATAGGCGCTCTTTGTAAATGGGGATGGATACAAGTGAAATGGAGTATGCAGGTAGGCCTATGTTAATTGTGAATAATGCAAAAGCATGACAGCGAAAGCCTCACTAGAAGACTACTTAGAAACCTTTTATGGATAAAATGTTCCAAAATAATAACAGGAGCTGGCTAAAATAATGTACAATACATAGATACAAAAGGGGATGTCGGCTTACTGTTTTACTGCTCCCTTGATCTTTTTAATGAAGCTTTGGTGATAAAGATTTATTTCAAAACAGTCTCGTGAGCCAAACCGTTTATTGATAGTCTTGGCTGCTTAATGAATGCATTGAGCAGGGGAAAAAAATAAAAATTCTGAATGAGGATGTTTTGGGTTTTTAATCCAATTAAACAAAATGATTAAAAAAAACGTTTTTTTAGGTTTCTAAATATAGATTCACCGCACAAAAAAAGCACATCTCTCTTGTTCCATGGGCATATGGGCACTATGCATCAAGTCTGAATAGGCTGGGCTGTGCTTCTGCTGTCAAAATCCATGCCGTAATCAACCCTGTTACTTATAAGAATAGCTTTTGTTGAGACTTAAATCTCCCTATTTGTGCTAAATGAAATTGTCACTGCTGTGCTAGTTTTTAAGGACTCACTTCACATATTACCAACCCTCCCACAGCACAAGTGAGCTGATGTAAGACAGGTAAATAGCTGCACCTGGCGCAAGGTATGGAAATGCCAGAGCGCCAGTTTTTACGTGACGAAGTTTGACAATAGCGCTGCTTTAGCGCTAGCCAAAAAATATAACTCCTGGTATTTGAACACTGCATTGTTGAGGAAGAGATTTTAAATAAGCATTTCGCTGGACTGTTTTACACCTGTTGTATCCTGTACAAACGACAAATATGATTTAATTTCATTTGATCTCAAACATGAATTGTAACATTGTCCATGTGAAACCCTTTCAGATGTGTTGGGGATCTCCCCATCCCAGAACAATGGAAGCCACGGTAGTATGAACCATCTCCTGAGGACTCCCTGGCACACTCCCATACACCCTGCAGAGCAAACAACCCCTGGGCAGTGCCCTCTGGTGATCCTTGAACCCACAGATACCCTGGACTGCACATGCACCTCCCTGGTAGTACCCCTTGCTTACATTGAGTACACCAAACATTACGAACACCTTCCAAATATTGAGTTGCACCCCCTTTTGCCCTCCAAACAGCCTCAATTCCTCAGGGCATGTTCATCTCAAATGTAATCTATATAATCCCCAAGAGTAATTATGTATCATTAGAGGACCACAAACAATATCTAGTAATGCTGCATATGCCAAGAAAGGTTAAAATCTCACCTTTCTGGAATTGTTTTTTAAAATAAATTGCTGAGGTGTAGTAGTCACTTTTGAGGACACAAGTGCAAGTACACAGTACAAATATGATACAAATATAAAATATGATATATGACCTATGTTTGTTGAAAATGATTTTTTGTTTAAAATGATGGTCCTCCCATGCCTACACCTCTGCTTCGAAGTTACAGTATACACCTCTTAATACTATAGTGATAAGAAGCTGGTATTATACAGTACAGTATATTAAGCACATATGAATTACCCTAACCATAGAACGTCTCAGTCTCCAATGTTGTTGATATTCATGAAAGAATCAATGAATTAAAGGATCAATATTGTCAGAGTCTTATCTATAACAACATCCTTGTTTCTTTCCAGGGTGTAACTAATCCAAATAGTCGTCTGAATCTGACAGCTGCTGAAGGTAAATATTGTGCGAGAGACAGTATGGACAGATTATTGCCGGAATATTGTCATGATTAACAATCAATTATGATACCAGATGGTACATTGAGTTTAGCAATAATACTTCATTATAAACTGGATGGTTTGAGCCCTGAATGCTGATTGTCTGAAAGCCGTGATATACCACGGGTCTGACCCCAAAATTATTTTACTGTTTTAATTACATTGGTAAGCAGTTTATAATAGCAAAATCATTTAAACACAATCCCTTTTAATAGCCGGACAAGAGCACACATTTCAGCAAATAAATGCCTGTTTCAAATAAACACCCTGTCTAAATGAAATGTTTATGAGGTTACTATGAATTACCATGGATTGTTTACAAGATTTAATGTTAAATCAATTATTTAAATAATTCAATAATGGTTATTACTGCCATTAAGAAACTGCTAGCCTTTGGCTGCTGACAGCTGAACACTGCTAGCTAAAAGTATAACACATTAGTGAAGGAAATGAAGAAATTGATTTAAATTCTGGAAGTGCAAATGAACACCACCGATTTCTGTATGCTAGCTATGCTAACCAGCTTATACGAACAAAAGTTAGCATTTAGCAGTCACTTCTTAACCTGAAAAGGGACAACTTCTACATGGTATGCAGCCAAATATATGCTAATCGGATTTAAGTAACCACATTGTGGGCCTGTTACAATACAGAAATCAGGACAGATTTGAACAATAGCCACATTGTTAGAACAGATTTGTTGAATGTGCACCAGTCTGGTCAATGCGTCTGCATCCCATTGACTCCTTTACCAAATCTATGGCATTGTTGAATACCTGTTTCTGATTGCCTTGAAGGGCATTCTAGACCGTGCATTATTTAAGTGATAATTCCTGAGATGCCGGTGTTTGGAGGATATATTGGCATGGGTGTTAGAAAACCATGCCAATATATCCTCCAAACACTGGATTCAAGGGCATTAACACTTTTATACAACGGGTTACCAACATATTCAAATGAAGATTGTCATATTTGAAAAAAAACCCATTATTTTTATTAATTTATTCATACTATTTCATCCTTCCACAAGATAGTCCCAACACAAATCTAGAGTTGCTACCCAAGCCGGCTGCTCGTTCGTTCTATCGGTTCGGTTGCCAGAGACAAGACCCAGTTGTTGAGGTTTTTTTAATGTTATGGACACGACCCAGTCGCCGGTTCCGTTGCCAGCCTTTTCTTATCTCATGCTTTCTAGCTAGCCAACAACGCCTAACTTACAGTCAAGTCAAAAAGTGCAGCCAGAATAACAGCAATGTAGCTGCTTTTGTATTCGTTTAAGCTGTTTTCTAGTAACATTTATTTGGATAAATCCATAACAATGAGCTAATGAGTAGTGATTTTGACTGGCATAAAAAAACGTGCTCACTCGTCGGGACACTGTTGTTTAGATGAGCTAGCCAACAACACAGCTAACCCAATCACTTCCAACTCTCAGGTGTCAAGGTAAGACCCAAGTGCAGACTGTGTGAAGTAACAATGTTTATTGTAACAGGGGCAGGCAAACGACAGGTCAAGGCAGGCAGGGCTCGATAATCCAGAGTAGGAGCAAAGGTACAGGCTCAGAGTAAAAACCAGGAGGACGAGAAAAAGAGGCTGGGAAAAGACCGGAGCTGACAGGACAAACTTGGAAACAGAAGACAAAGGGATGTGAGACATGGCTTTAATTCTAAACACAGTAAAGGTAGGAGGTATACAGAGGGTACCGGGCAACAGAGGACGAACAGCAGAGGAGCTAATGATCTTGGAGCAGGAGGGGCGGGGGTGTAGCCGCAGCGCTATAGCGGCGTGCCAGCGCATCTGGCTTGACCTTCTTGGATACCGGTCGGTGCTGCAGAAGTGAAGTGGCCCAGGGCTTACTGAACCCCTCCCGGGGGTCCTGGTACTCAGTGGGGCTGGCGGAGAGGTCCGGGGACAGGCAGAGCTGACTTCAGGCAACAATTGTGGCAGGACGGGCTCCAGCCCACGATGGCACCAGTAGCCCAGTCAATGGAGGGATTGTGTTTCTGGAGCCAAGTGAATCCCAATACCACGGGAACCTGCGGAGACTCAACCAGTAGGAATTGGATCGTCTCGCTGTGATTCCCCGACACTCGTAGGTTCGTCTGGTGGGTGTCCCAGCCTATAGAGTGCCCATCCAGCTCTCTAACACCCATGGGAATGGAGAGGGCTTGAGTGGGGATGCCCAGTCGGACGCCAGGGTAACGTCCATGAGACTCACATCGGCCCCCGAGTCAATGAGTACCTGGAGACACTTGGACTGGTCGCCCCACAGCAGGGTGGCATGGAGAGGGGGGTGAGTAAGGGGAGAAGAACAATTATCTTTAAGACCCACTAGTGTACTCACTCCAATGAATGAGCTAGGTCACTTAAAGGGACAGGTAGACACAAAACGACGGGCAGGACTGCAATACAGACAGCTGTATTGGGTGTCAAGTCTGCATACACATTCGGTTGGAGACAGCCCTGCCCGAGCTGCATCAGATCATTTTAACGTCATAGCTGCATCAGCTCATTTTAACGTCATAGATTTAGCCGCTGGTAAACTGTGGAATAGATACCCGTGGTATACAGCTATCAGCCAATCAGCATTCAGGGCTCGAACCACCCAGTCTATAATTCCCTATATCAGCACTGGTAGAATTCAATGGCTATAGTTCAATCTTGCATGTTCAATGTTTGAGCTGCTTTTGAAATCAAAAGTCGAATTGAAAACATTATTGGCATGGCTGAATTTGGACTGAACGTTTGGCACTGAGATAAAGTTGGTTTTATATTCACACATTCGGACATTCAACAGACATTCACCAGACATTCAACAGATGTTCACCCAAAATCATTTAAAAATGTAAAAATCAATAACTATTTTACTGTTTTTCACAAACATAAAACTAGGTATTATTTATTCTATAAATGTCTAGCATAAATTTAGTTTTTGGGTCTTTTACTTTCGGTTTTGTACACCAGCTTCAAACATACAGTAATATTATGGTTATGGGAAATTCACAGGTGGTTATATATATGGTACAATGATTGTTTTGTTACATAAACTGAAATTAGGCAAACTATTCAAATTTTTACAACCAGGAAATGGCAGAGTGATTTCTGCAGAGTACATCTTTATCTGACATCTGTTTGTCTACTCACTTTCAGTGAAAGCTGTTGAGCAGAAGCACATGTTGTTTGGAAGACCAATAATGCTGGAACCCAGCAATGACTACTGCTTACTGTATCATCAGGGCTTTGTCAACGCCTATAGCAAAAAATCCCTCATGCCAGTGTGGAACTCATATACTTTGGACAAACCTGTAAGAGTCATTTCATCTAAAGGCCATCATTTTTACAAATCAGTAACTGATCAAGTGTAATTTGTTAGACACATTAATTTGGACTTTTGGTTAATTCTTACTTTGATATGTGAATGATATGTGAATGTCCACAAGTCTTCAAATTATCTATTCTTTTGTCAAACATGAGCTATAATGAGTTTAAACATTGCCTCTCAGAGATCATCCACTTTGATTAAATTATATCTAAAGGAAGGTTGGAATGTAAATTGACATACAAAGTACCGGGGTCATCCTTGTCAAAATGCATTGGAGAAGATCCAAGGTTGCTTTTTTTGCTATTGTCTTCTCCAATGTTGTCCTTGCTTCCCTTGGATGTTTTCAAAAGGATGTGGAGAGTGGATGTGAGTAATGCAGGAAGGACCTTTGTAATTTCCTCCTCTTTGTCACCCTCTTTAGGAAAACATGGACCCTTTGCCAGCAGTCACACCAGACTGTCAGAGGGCTGATGTCCGCATCCCGGCAGATAAAAGTCCCAGATGTGACCAGTATGCTTCAGCCAGGAACATTACCCACGGTTTCCTCTACCCTCCCAGTATGCGGGATGATTTTACATCTATACTGTCAAATACACTAATCTTAAGCAAACAGAATACATCTGAAACAACAAAGAAGTCTGACTCCCAACCCCTTAACTTTGTTTTTGTTTTTCTATGTAATTTAGTTAGCAGACACTCATAGCCAGAGAGATTTGCTGTAAGTGATGTAATAGTAGAATGTATGTCAAAAAGAAACTGTTGCTCATCTGGTCTCCCCCTCCCCCTGGTCTCCCCTAAAATAATATTATACTTCTCCGCCCAGGCATCCAGCTGTCAAAATAACGAGGTTACTTCAATAAGACTATCTTGTTGTTTGTGTTATTTCTTGTGACGCCCAGATCTCAACAAGACAGCAGAGGAGGAGTATGATGGCCTGTTGATGAGCAATGTTGTACCCATGTATCCTGAGTTTAAGAGTACGTACACTCTTCACAGTCTGAGACAGCTCCCTCTTGCTTCCTTCAAACTCATTTTCCCCTCTCTTGTTCACTCACTGTACTCTAATTCAGCGTGTCTCTCTAATTCTCTCCCTTACTCACGTCTCCTACATGTTATATAATTAAACATTCATTTATTTTCATTTATTATTATTTATATGTACTTTTTTTTGTGATTGAATTTGTATTTAGTTTTCACACAACATAAAAGAACGTCAACAAACAAAACTGACGCAGCAAACAGTCAACACCACACGTCATACAAGTAGCTTCAGCTCATGATAAATAGATGCATATTTCTTTATTTTATAGAGATCTGGGATTACTTCCACACTACATTGCTGAAAAAATATGCCAGTCAATATAATGGCATTAATGTGGTGACAGGCCCGGCATTTGACTACAACTACGACGGACAGTTTGATTCTCAAGACCAGATAGAACAGTATGTGAGCTTTTCTTTATCATACAAAATTGTGTGTTATAACATGGAGCAGAGAGGAAGCAAAGTTTCTAAATCTCACAAAAGGCAATCATGAAACACGTAGTGTTGCAGAGCGCTATCAATGGGGCACAGAGGATTGCAGCGATGCCAGACACTTCAGTCTTAACCAGTGTTTTATTTCTTGTTTTCATTAAGGTTTGTAACAGGTACACGGATTCCAATCCCAACCCATTACTTTGCAGTTCTCACCAGCTGTAAGGACTCGCAACCAGTGAGCAGCTGTAACAATGAGCTACAGACCGTTTCCTTCTTGATACCACACAAAGCAGACAACTCAGAGAACTGTAATGTAAGGCAACCATATCACCTCAAAGCACTGCACACTTTCTTTGTAAATCCCCCCCAAAAAAAACAAGAAAAACTGGACAGGTCTAAGTACTTGAATTGCAAGTACAGAGTGTTTTAGAATTATGTACATTCTGTACTCTCTCCTACTACTGACAAACACGTAGTGAAATGCAAAAACAATTGTGTGGTAAAGTTGAGAAAAGACCTATACTTTCATCTGTTTTGAAACCAGAGTAACCAAGCATGACCCTTTCCCAACACCTGGCAACTATCATGATGTTTTGGTGGGAAACCCCTGGTTCGCACCTTGATGTGGATTGTGTTTAACGTGGATTGTGTCTAACGTAAGCTAGCTAGCCTGCCTCTCTAGCATTATCAAATGATAATGTTACATAACCAGTAGTATCTAGACAATACACTTGTATGAGCTATTACCTAACCAATTTGTAATGAGGTAGCTAGCTAGCTAGGTAAGCTAACATTAGCTAAAAAGTTAACTAGCATGCCTTGCTAGTTAACGTTAGCTAGCCTGCCTTGGAGATTGGCAAAAGGGGGCATGGTTTGTTGACATAATTGTAATCCAAACCCAACCTTCATTTACTCGTTGTGACGCACTGAAGTTCCAAACTCCATTTTAGATTAAACTGACTTTATGACCAAAATTATCCTATTTTCTCTTTCTCCTACCACTGACAAACACATAGGGAAGTTTTATAAAGTTGAGAAAACACCCAAACTTTCATCTGTTTTGAAGACAGTCAACTTTTGCATGCCCCTTTCCCAACACCTGGCAACTATCATGATGTTTTGGTGGAAAACCTCTGGTTCGCAACTTGATCTCGTTGTTTTTGTCTGTACCTCTGTCTTGTTGTGTCAACACCTAAGTAGTGATAATTAGGGTATGTGTCACTGATCCGCTTGTTTTTATACTTCCACAGAATGGTGACACGGCATCTCTATGGGTTGAAGACCACCTGTGGTTCCACCAATCACGTGTCAGAGATGTAGAGTGGCTCACAGGATTGGATTTCTATCAAGGCAGCACCAGGCCTATCCCGGAACTTCTAAAAGTAAAGACTCGCCCAACTGCTGCCATTCACAGAAGACCTTGAAATGAATGACCTTTTGAAATATACATGTATTGGTAGAGGTATTTGATAATTATAAAAACCTACATTTTATTTTGTTTGTCTAGTGTGGGTATTTATCCACTTGTTAATAAATATTTCATGATTTAAATCAATGCAGGGAGGAATGCAAATGTCATGAAACATGTACAATAGGCCACAATCACCACACAAGTATTTTCCACCTTTAAATTCCTGTGCAGAGATTATCGCCTAATCTTCTGATTTCCACAGAAAGACCTGTTTAACAATTACAGGAAAACATATCAGCTAAATGACTTCGGAAAGTGCCTTCGGAATGTGTTCAGACCCCTTGACTTTTTCCACATTTTGTTATGTTACAGCCTTATTCTAAAATGGATTCGATAAAAAAAATCCTCAATCTACACACAATACCCCATAATGACAAAGCGAAAATACATTTTTAGAAATTTTAGCAAATGTATTAAAAGCAAAAAACAGATACCTTATTTACATAATTCAGATCCTTTGCTATGAGACTCGCATCCTGTTTCCATTGATCATCCTTGATGTTTCTACAACTGGATTGGAGTCCACCTGTGGTAAATTAAATTGATTGGACATGGTTTAGAAAGGCACACACATGTCTAAATAAGGTCACACAGAATGTCAGCTCAAAATCCAAGCCATGAGATTGAACTAATTGTCCGTAGAGTTCCTAGACAGGATTGTGTCGAGGCACAGATCTGGGGAAGGGTACCAAAACATTTCTGCAGCATTGTGGGTCCCCAAGAACAGTGTCCTCCATCATTCTTAAATGGAACCACCAAGACTCTTCCTAGAGCTGGCCGTCCGGCCACACTGAGCAATCGGGGGAGAAGGGCCTTGGTCAGGGAGGTGACCAAGAACCCGATGGTCACTCTGAAAGAGCTCTAGAGTTCCTCTATGGAGATGGGAGAACCTTCCAGAGGGACAACCATCTCTGCAGCACTCCACCAATCAGGCCTTTATGGTAGAGTGGCCAGACGGAAGCCACTCCTCAGTAAAAGGCACATGACAGCCCTCTTGGAGTTCGCCAAAAGGCACCTAAAGACTCTCAGACCATGAGAAACAAGATTCTCTGGCCTGATGAAACCAAGATTGAACTCTTTGGCCTGAGTGCTAAAAGTCATGTCTGGAGGAAACCTGGCACCATCCCTACGGTGAAGCATGGTGGTGGCAGCATCATGCTGTGGGATGTTTTTCAGTGGCAGGGACTGGGAGACTAGTCAGGATCGAGGCTGAACAGAGCAAAGTATAGAGAAATCCTTGATGAAAACCTGCTCCAGAGGGCCTCATTTTGACAGCTGGATGCCTGTGCGGAGAAGTATAATATTATTTTAGTGAGGGGGAGACCAGATGAGCAACAGTTTCTTTTTGACATACATTCTACTATTACACCACTTACAGCAAATCTCTCTGGCTATGAGTGTCTGCTAACTAAATTACATAGAAAAACAAAAACAAAGTTAAGGGGTTGGGAGTTAGACTTTTTTGTTGTTTCAGGACCTCAGACTGGGGACCTCACACCTTCCAACAGGACAACGACCATAAGCAAACAGCCAAGACAATGCAGAAGTGGCTTAGGGACAAGTCTTTGAATGTCCTTGAGTGACCCAGCCAGAGTCTGGACTTGAACCCGATCAAACATCTCTGGAGATACCCAAAAATAGCTGTGCAGCAACTCTCCCCATCCAACCTGACAGAGCTTGAGAGAATCTGCAGAGAAGAATGGGAGAATCTCCCCAAATACAGGTGTGCCAAGCTTGTAGTGTCATACCCAAGAAGACCCAAGGCTGTAATCACTGCCAAAGGTGCTTCAACAAATAAAGGGTCTGAATACTTTTGTAAATGTGATATTTAAGTTTTTGAGTATTGTGTGTAGATTGATGAGGGAAAAACTATGTAATCAATTTTAGAATAAGGCTGTAACCTAAAAAAAGGGGTCTGAATACTTTCCGAAGGCACTGTATAATGTGGTATTTCCATCAGCCAAACCCTTACATGGGATTACTGTTATCTGCTGGCCTAGATACAGCAATTCTGTGGAAGACCTTTTGACTTCTTCTTTTTTTAAATTTGCTGAACATGTTAATACAGCTCGTGCACGAAATCTAATAGTAAGGAAGTCTCAAGGTTTTGTTCACCTGAGGTAGAGTATCTCAAGATAAGCTGTAAACCACACTATTTACCAAGAGAGTTTTCGTCTATATTCTTCGTATCTGTCTATTTACCACCACAAACCGATGCTGGCACCAAGACCGCAATCAAGGAGCTGTATACGGCCATAAGCAAACAGGAAAACGCTCATCCAGAGACGGTGCTCCTAGTGGCCGGGAACTTTAATGCAGGGAAACTTAAATCCGTTTTTACCTAATTTCTTCCAGCGTGTTAAATGTGCAACCAGAGAGAAAAACATCTACCACCTTTACTCCACACACAGAGACGCGTACAAAGCTCTCCCTCCCCCTCCATTTGGCAAATCTGACCATAATTATATCCTCCTGATTCCTGTTTAAAAGCAAAAACTAAAGCAGGAAGCACCAGTGACTCGGTCAATAAAGAAGTGGTTAGATGACAAAGATGCTAAGCTACAGGACTGTTTCGCGAGCACAGACTGGAATATGATCCGGAATTCCACCAATGGCATTGAGGAGTACACCACATCAGTCACTGGCTTCATCGAGAAATGCATTGATGACTTCGTCCCCACAGGCAACATCCGCACTGAGCTAAAGGGTAGAGCTGCCACTTTCAAGGAGCGGGTCTCTAACCCTAAGAAATCCCGCTATGCACTCTGACAAACCACCAAATAGACAAAGCGTCAATACAGGACTACGACTGAATCGTACTACACCGGCTCGGACAGACTGGCGAACCTGGAGGGAGGAGACAGAGAGACAGCCTGGTGCGTGGGCTGCCACAGGACCCACCAGGCTGGGGAGACCTATAGTAGGCCTGGTGCGTGGAGGAGGCACTGGATGGACCGGGCTGTGGGGGAGCACTAGAGCCCTGGTGCGCAGCCTTGGCACCACTGCTCCAGGCTGAATGACCACTTTACGCGGTCAAGCGGTGCCTAACCAGTACTGTGCTGCCTCTGGTAAGCACGAGGAGTGGGCTCAGGTCTCCGCCACACTCCCCGTGTGCCTCCCCCCAAAATAAAATTGGGGGGCTGCCTCTCGTGCCTGTCGCGCTGCCGTGCTACCTCCTCATATCGCCGCCGCTCAGCTCTCGCTGCCTCCAGTTCTTCTTTGGGGTGGCGATATTCCCCAGCCTGTGCCCAGGGTCCCTTAACGTCTAACATCTCCTCCCATGTCCATGAGTCCAGAGAATGCCGCTGCTCGATGCCACGCTGCTTGGTCCTTGGTTGGTGGGTTTTTCTCTAATGGCTGTTGGAAGGAGAGGACCAAGGTGCAGCGTGGTATGTGTCCATATTTATTTAATGAACACTGAAATCACAAAAATAACAACGAAGAGAAAACTAAACAGTTCTGCCAGGTGAACAGACACTAAACAGAAAATAAACACCCACAACCGAAATGGGGAAAACAGGCTACCTAAGTATGATTCTCAATCGGAGACAACGAACGACACCTGCCTCTGATTGAGAACCATACTAGTCCAAACACATAGAAATACAACAACATAGAAAAAAGAACAGACGACCCACCCCAACTCACGCCCTGACCAACCTAACACAAAGACATAAAAAAGGAACTAAGGTCAGAACGTGACAGGTGGTTTGACACAATTTGCTCTAAGAGGGTCCATTGTTTGGTTTAGGTGACTTGGTCCAATTCCACACAAGTCTTATGTATTGGTGTCCCATCCCTGTTTTTTAAAGCATGCTCAGGTTAGCACTAAGAGCACCGTATTAATCTAATTAGGCTTCAGAAAGATTAACGGGTAGGTCCTTACTTCCCTTAGTCTGGGACTCCCTAGTCTAGAATTAATTCATCTGAAGCTAAGCAACGGCTCAGAAATCATTTTTTTTTAAAATCTGGATTCATGTAAAGTGGATTTAGCCTAGTCTTGATTTAAATTAAACTCTGTCCGGGAATCCGTCCCTTAATCTTCCAATTTCAATTTTGAGATTATTTATTTGGATGTGATTCATAGACCATTGTCAAGGTAGAGGATGTTGAAATAGTGAGTGAGTATGGAGTTTGTGGAACCATAGCTTAAACCGGGGGAGAGGATGTTGAACTAAAAGGACTGTGACATCAATACATTAGACATCAATAGAAATGTGTGAAGATCAATTCCAAATCAACCTAACCCACCATAAGCAGGATCATTTGAAAAGCTTATAGGCTACATTTTCATCATACATATTAGAATCCATCGCTGCTCTGCAGGTGTTTCTTAACCAGCTGGTGTTCTATTGTGCACCTGGTGCAACAAGTTGGGCAAAGATCATTTTAGTTCAGTTCAGAAGAAAGGGCAAAGATCATTTTAGTTCAGTTCAGAAGAAAGGGCAAATATCATTTTAGTTCAGTTCAGAAGAAAGGGCAAAGATCATTTTAGTTCAGTTCGGAAGAAACAGACGATGATACATCTGAAAGTCAGTCATTTATTCGGAAAATGCTTGAGGGAGAAAATGACTTCCAACACATTTCTTTATCGTTTAGATGACAATTACCAGAGTGATATTCATTCATCTTGATAATTATACTGAACAAATATATAAACTCAACGTGTTAAGTGTTTGTCCCAGAAATTTTCCGTACGCACAAAAAGTGTATTTTTCTCAAATGATTACATTGCTGTCAGTGAGCATCTCTCATTTGCCAAAATAATCCAGCCACCTGACAAATGTGGCATATCAAGAAGCTTATTAAACCGCATGATCATTAAACAGGTGCACCTTGTGCTGGGGACAATAAAAGGCCACTCTAAAATGTGCAGTTGTGTCACGTAACACAATGCCACAGATGTCTCAAGTTTTGAGGGAGCATTGCCCGATAATTTTATGTTAATTTCTCTACCATTAGCCGCCTCCAACGTCATTTTAGAGAATTTGGCAGTACGTCCAACCGCAGACCACGTGTATGGTGTGGATGAGCGGATTGCCGATATCAATGTTGTGAACAGAGTGTCCCATGGTATGTGCAGGCATAAACGAAAGACACCCAGCACAATTGCATTTTATTAATGGATATTTGAATGCACAGAAATACCGTGACGAGATTCTGAGGCCCATTTCTTTTAAAGGTATCTATGACCAACAGAGATCTAAATATATATAAATATATACAGTGGGGAGAACAAGTATTTGATACACTGCCAATTTTGCAGGTTTTCCTACTTACAAAGCATGTAGAGGTATGTAATATCATAGGTACACTTCAACTGTGAGAGAAGGAATCTAAAACAAAAATCCAGAAAATCACATTGTATGATTTTTAAGTAATTAATTTGCATTTTATTGCATGACATAAGTATTTGATCACCTACCAACCAGTAAGAATTCCGGCTCTCACAGACCTGTTTTTATTTAAGAATCCCTCCTGTTCTCTAACTGCACCTGTTTGAACTCGTTACCTGTATAAAAGACACATGCCCACACACTCAATCAAACAGACTCCAACCTCTCCACAATGGCCAAGACCAGAGAGCTGTGTAAGGACATCAGGGATAAAATTGTAGACCTGTACAAGGCTGAGATGGGCTACAGGACAATAGGCAAGCAGCTTGGTGAGAAGGCAACAACTGTTGGTGCAATTATTAGAAAATGGAAGAAGTTCATGTTGACGGTCAATCACCCTCGGTCTGGGGCTCCATGCAAGATCTCACCTCGTGGGGCATCAATGATCATGAGGAAGGTGAGGGATCAGCCCAGAACTACCATTGCAGGACCTAGTCAATGACCTGAAGAGAGCTGAGACCACAGTCTCAAAGAAAACCATTAGTAACACACTACGCCGTCATGGATTAAAATCCTGCAGCGCACGCAAGGTCCCCCTGCTCAAGCCAGCGCATGTCCAGGCCCATCTGAAGTTTGCCAATGACCATCTGCATGATCCAGAGGAGGAATGGGAGAAGGTCATGTGGTCTGATGAGACAAAAATAGAGCTTTTTGGTCTAAACTCCACTCGTCGTGTTTGGAGGAAGAAGAAGGATGAGTACAACCCCAAGAACACCATCCCAACCGTGAAGCATGGAGGTGGAAACATCATTCTTTGGGGATGGTTTTATGCAAAGGGGACAGGACGACTGTACCGTATTGAGGGGAGGATGGATGGGGCCATGTATTGCGAGATCTTGGCCAACAACCTCCTTCCCTCAGTAAGAACATTGAAGATGGGTCGTGGCTGGGTCTTCCAGCATGACATCGACCCAAAATACTCAGCCAGGGCAACTAAGGAGTGGCTCCATAAGCAGCATCACAAGTTCCTGGAGTGGCCTAGCCAGTCTCCAGACCTTGAACCCAATAGAACATCTTTGGAGGGAGCTGAAAGTCCGTATTGGCCAGCGACAGCCCCGAAACCTGAAGGATCTGGAGAAGGTCTTTATGGAGGAGTGGGCCAAAATCCCTGCTGCAGTGTGTGCAAACCTGGTCAAGAACTACAGGAAACATATGATCTCTGTAATTGCAAACAAAGGTTTCTGTACCAAATATTAAGTTCTGCTTTTCTGATGTATCAAATACTTGTCATGCAATAAAATGTAAATTAATTACTTAAAAATCATACAATGTGATTTTTTGGATTTTTGTTTTAGATTCCGTCTCACAGTTGAAGTGTGTCTGTGATAAAAAATTACAGACCTCTACATGCTTTGTAAGTAGGAAACACTGCCGACTTTGCAGGTTATCAAATATTTGTTCTCCCCACTGTATATCTGTATTCTCAATCATGTGACATCAATAGATTAGGGCCTAATAGATTTATTTCAATTGACTGATTTCTTTATATGAACTATAAATTGATGCATGTTGTGTTTATATTTTTGTTCAGTATACTTTGAATAAACACAGGGCTGGCTTTCTTCGGAATAGATATTTGCTTCTTTCTCTTACAAGGAAATGAGGGCTGAACATTTGTTCAGAAACAAAACAAATGCTGTATGGGGAATGCAACCAACATTCCCACAGGGTGAAAACTCAATCACATAGAACAGAGGCTACATGAGAAACCCAGATATTTTGGTGAATTGTATTCTCACGGAAGGAGATTGAGTCAATTGCTTGAGTGATTACGGTCTTCATTATTTGGGTTTAAAGTTCCATTATTTGGGTTTAAAGTTCCGTTATTTTCCAAGAATTCCTTGATGTCTTACTGGCTCTCTGATTCACATCTGTTGCACCTAAGATCTGGGAAACTCCCCAGGGCCGGGACACGATTAGCAAAGTGTGTGTGTGTGTCTCTCTCAGTGGGCCATTTAATTATCTGCACCAGATGGTCACAGAGCAACAAGGCTCTTCTGAGATGATTGAGCACAAGAACTCTTCTTCAAATTGCCCTCTTTGTTTTTCATAACTGAAGGGGACACTAGAAGAGAAGGCCCACATTCGTCATGATGTAAAATATTAGGGTGATAAGGAACATATTTATAATATGCATGAAGTATTTTATGTAATTGAGCTGGAAAATGTGTACGTAAACTGTGAGTCAATGTATGTTGGTGGCATCTCAAGGCAAATACTGTAAATCATTATCAAGCAGGGTCCCTTCTACCAAACAACATGACCTTGGTTTTAGTGGTGTTTAGTATGTCCTTAGTGTTTGTGCTCCGTTACTTATTTGCCCGGTAAGAGAAAATAAAATAAGATATCAATGTTAATAATGCTAAACTTTTCACACAAACAAAAAAAATACATGATCTGTTAGGGCTAGTATCTGGACGGTTCTGGTGCTTGGCTTTGATTTCAGTTGCTCATGTACGATTATTTTATGATCATTTAGATTTTGTTGTACCGAGGTCAGTTATTTTCTATGGAACTTGTGCACATTTATAAAATGTATGGAATTCATTATATCTGGTAATGAATCATCTGCTTCCTGATTGGCTAATGCGTAAAGATGTATTGAAACAGGAAGTGACAGACAGTTCTCAAGTTGTAGCTGATGGTGCTCAATGTGGTCTGACCATTTAAACTGCTAAATAGTTATCCATCACCATCCAGTCCTTGCTCCTTACGTAAAGTTGTCATTTCACTTGTAGTCTCAGTTGCATAAGCAGCGGTGCTATTTTTAGTGGATTTGTGTGTTTTGGTGAGTTTTATTCCTGGGAAGTGTGGATTGTAACGATTTTCTGTATGGCAAAGAGAGTCGGACCAAAATGCGGCATGGCTATTGAGATTCATGTTTAATATATATATGCCATTTAGCAGACGCTTTTATCCAAAGCGACTTACAGTCATGTGTGCATACATTCTACGTATGGGTGGTCCCGGGAATTGAACCCACTACCCTGGCGTTACAAGCGCCATGCTCTACCAACTGAGCTACAGAAGGACCAAAGTAAGTAAAAACAAAGTAAACACGAATCAATACAAAAAACAATAAACGTAATGAAAACCGAAACTGCCTAAACTGGTGCAAACTAACACTAGACAGTTACAAGGACACTAAGGACAATCAAAGAATATGGCTGCCTAAATATGGTTCCCAATCAGAGACAACGATAAACACCTGCCTCTGATTGAGAACCACTTCAGACAGCCATAGACTTACCTAGAACACCCCACTAAGCTACAATCCCAATACATACACACCACATATAAAAACCCATGTCACACCCTGGCCTGACCAAATAAATGAAGATAAACACAAAATACTTTGACCAGGGCGTGACAGAACCCCCCCTAAGGTGCGGACTCCCGAACGCACCTCAAAACAATAGGGAGGGTCCGGGTGGGCGTCTGTCCATGGTGGCGGCTCCGGCGCGGGACGTGGACTCCACTCAAACACTGTCTTAGTCCCTCCTCCTCGCGTCCTTGGATAGTCCACCCTCGCTGCCGAACATGGCCTAGTAGTCCTCACCCAGAACCCCACTGGACTGAGGAGCAGATCGGGACTGAGGGGCAGCTCGGGACTGAGGCAGCTCGGGACTGAGGGGAAGCTCGGGACTGAGGGGAAGCTCGGGACTGAGGGGAAGCTCAGGAGTGAAAGGAAGCTCAGGAGTGAAAGGAAGCTCAGGAGTGAAAGGAAGCTCAGGAGTGAAAGGAAGCTCAGGAGTGAGAGGAAGCTCAGGCAGGAGAGGATCTCAGGAGAGAGGAAGCTCAGGCAGGTTGATGGATCTACCAGATCCTGGCTGACTGGCAGTTCCTGGCCGACTGGCGGATCCTGGCCGACTGGCGGATCCTGGCTGACTGGCAGTTCTGGCAGATCCCGGCTGACTGGCAGATCTGGAAGAGTCTGGCTGACTGGCAGATCTGGAAGAGTCTGGCTGACTGGCAGATCTGGAAGAGTCTGGCTGACTGGCGGATCTGGAAGAGTCTGGCTGACTGGCGGATCCTGGCAGACTGACGGATCTGGCTGCTCCATGCTGACTGGCTGCTCTGGCTGCTCCACGCTGACTGGCGGCTCTGGCTGCTCCATGTAGGCTGACAGCTCTGGCGGCTTCTTACAGACTAGCAGCTCTGGCGGCTCCGTGCAGACTGGCAGCTCCTTGCAGACTGGCAGCTCTGGCTGCTTCATGCAGACTGACAGCTCTGGCTGCTTCATGCAGACTGACAGCTCTGGCTGCTTCATGCAGACTGACAGCTCTGGCTGCTCCATGCAGACTGACAGCTCTGACTTCTCCATGCAGGCTGACAGCTCTGGCTGCTCCATGTAGACTGCCAGCTCTGGCTGCTCCATGCAGGCTGGCAGCACCTTGCAGACTGGCAGCTCCTTGCAGACTGGCAGCTCCTTGCAGACTGGCAGCTCTGGCTGCTCCATGCAGGCTGACAGCTCTGGCTGCTCCATGCAGGCTGACAGCTCTGGCTGCGCTGAACAGACAGGAGACTCCAGCAGCGCTGTAGAGGAAGAAGGCTCTAGCTGCGCTGAACAGGCGGGAGACTCCGGTAGCGCAGGAGAGGAGAAAGGCTCTGGCTGCGCTGAACAGGCAGGAGACTCCGGCAGCACTAGAGAGCAGAAAGGCTCTGATAGCTGACAGGCGGGAGACTCCGACAGCGCTGGAGAGGCACTGTAGGCCTGATCTGGTGCTGGCACTGGTGGAACTGAACCGAGGACACGACAGGAAGCCTGGTGCAGGGAGCTGCTACCGGAGGGCTGGGGTGTGGAGGTGGCACAGGATGGGCTAGACCGTGAAGGCGTACTGGAGATCTTGAGAGCAGTGCTGGCACAGGACGTGCATGGCTAGGGATGTGCACAGGAGGCCTGGTGCGTGAGGCTGGCACCAACATCAAAAATCCCTGTATAAGTTAATGGAAACATAGCTTGTGACAATCTATGAGGAAAACAACATGCACCTTTAGCACCCTTAAGGCAAGTGTTTCCCTACTCCGGTTCCCGAGTACCCCCAAAAGCACACATTTTTGTTGTAGCCCCGAACATAAAAATTATTAGTTGACTAGTTGAATCAGGTGTGCTTGTCTGGGGCTACAATAAAAAGGTGTGCTGTTGGGGGTAGTTGAGGACTGGAGTTGGGAAACACTGCTCTTAGCTACTTGATAGTTAGCTCTCAAAAAACCTTATACAGCTCCACAGTGGAGGTGTCATAATACCCATAAAACCTAGCGTTCAAAACAGGGAAATGCTTCCAATCGTTTTTCCACCATTAATTTTTCCTGTAGCAGATCTTAGAAACACTTAAAATAAGGGCTGTGCCTCGTGTAATCTTACACTGGCGTGACATTTTGATAACCATGTAAATCTTGTGGCCTCCCTGGTGGCGCAGTGATTAAGGGCGCTGTACTGCAGCGCCAGCTGTGCCATCAGAGTCCCTGGGTTCGCTCCCAGGCTCTGTCGTAACCGGCCGCGACCGGGAGGTCCGTGGGGCGATGCACAATTGGCCTAGCGTCATCCGGGTTAGGGAGGGCTTGGTCGGTAGGGATGTCCTTGTCTCATCGCGCACCAGCGACTCCTGTGGCAGGCCGGGCGAAGTGCGCGCTAACCAAGGTTGCCAGGTGCACGGTGTAGGATGTGTGCTGTGTTAAGAAGCAGTACGGCTGGTTGGGTTGTGTATCGGAGGACGCATGACATTCTCTCCCGAGCCCGTACGGGAGTTGTAGCGATGAGACAAGATAGTAGCACAATTGGATACCATCAAAATTGGGGAGAAAAAGGGGTAAAATTACATTTAAAAAAACATGTAAATCTCTCTTGGGCAAGGTGACTTTTATCACTATATTTCGGCTGTATTTATTCTCATATTCAAAAATGCTAATTAACATCAAAGTTGACATGCAAGACTACAAATCCCTGCAAGCTCCTGCACGTAATCGCTAACTGACTCCTTTTTGCTAAACATGTATTGTGTCAATTTATAACTTGCACATAACAGTTCACAGAATTGTCAATTTAAAGAAATGTAGCCAATTCATTACTAAATTTAGCTAACATTAAATAGTTAGTCTAGTCCAGATCACCATGGTATTTGTAGTTCTTTATGATAGCCATTAATTTTTTGCAGGTAAATACAGGCAAATATATTGATAAAAGTCACCTTGGCCTAGAGAGATTTACATGGTTATCAAAATGTCACGCCAGTCTAAGCTTACACGAGGCACAGCCCTTATTTTAAGTGTTTCTAAAATCCCCTATGGGAAAATTAATGGTGGAAAAACGATTGCAAACATTTCCCCGTTTGACTGCTTGGTTTTAAGGGTAATTTTTTATTTGACCTTTATTTAACCTGGTTAGCTAGTTGAGAACAAGTTCTCATTTACAACTACGACCTGGCCAAGATAAAGCAAAACAGTGCGACAGAAACAACAACACAGTTACATGGAATAAACAAGCGTACAATCAACACAATAGAAAAAAAAGAAAGTCTATATTTAGTGTGTGCAAATGGCATGAGGTGGTAAGGCAATAAACTAAACTAAACTAATGGTGTTTTCAAATGCAAGAAATAGACCTCTGAACCTTTCACATACCTGTCAGGGCAAGGAGATTGAGGTTGTACCCTCATATACATTTCTTTAGAATTTTAATTGATGACGGCCTCTCTTTTAAATTGCATATTCCACAACTTACAAAAAGATTGAAGCTGAAATTGGGATTTTATTTTAGGAATAAGGCCTGTTTTTCTTTTGAAGCCAGAAGGAGGCTAGTATCAGCTACATTTATACTAGACTATGGGGATATTTTATATATGAATGCTTCCGCTCAGTGTTTGAGATCAATTGACACTCTTTACCATGGCACTTTGAGATTTATTTTAAACTGCAAAACCCTTACGCACAACTGCACTTTGTATACTAGGGTTGGCTGGCCTTCTCTAGACACTCGTAGGCTCAGTTACTGGTATACTTTACAAAGCCATTTTGGGTTTACTACCTCTTTATTTGGGCATTTTTATTGTTCAGAAATGTGGTGGGTCGTCTCTTCGTTCGCTGGACTTTATCCTGCTAACTGTTCCAAATGTCCCAACTGAATTTGGTTAAAGGGCTTTTATGTACTCTGCGCCATCGTCTTGGAACACTTTACAAAATACTTTTAAACTGGAAGAACTTGTCCCGATTGGGTTTTTTAAATCACTGATGAACGATTTTGTGGTTGATTCCCAGACCTGTCAATGTTTTTAATTTGCTGTTTTATACTCTTGTGAATTCAATGGTTTTTACTAGATTACTCGTAGTTTTTCATGTTGTCTGTCAATTTTTTTTGTAATGACTTGGTGCTGCCTATCTTGGCCAGGGCGCTCTTGAAAAAGAGATTTTAATCTCAATGAGCCCTTCCTGGTTAAATAAAGGTTCAAAAATATATATAAATAATATATAAGTAATTATAATTTAGCAGATTAACACTGGAGTGATATATGAGCAGATGATGGTGTGTAAGTAGTGATACTGGTGTGCAAAAGAGCAGCAAAGTACATAAAAACAATATGGGGAGGAGGTAGGTAGATTGTGTGGGCTATTTTCAGATGGACTATGTACAGCTGCAGCGATCGGTTAGCTGCTCAGATAGCTGATGTTTAAAGTTAGTGAGGGAAATGTAAGTCTCCAGCTTCAGCGATTTTTGCAATTCGTTCCAGTTACTGGCAGCAGAGAACTGGAAGGAATGGTGGCCAAATTAGGTGTTGGCTTTGGGGATGACCAGTGAGATATACCTGCTGGAGCGCGTGCTACGGGTGGCTGTTGTTAACGTGACCAGTGAGCTGAGAATATGACTCATACTGTGCTACTCTATTATCTGTAGTGTTTTCAGGAGTTAGCTTTGGCCCGAAAAGGCTGCATGTGAACTACAATTCCGACATGTGCGAATAATCACTTTTCACTGCTTGTAGCCTAGTGGTTAGAGAGTTGGGCGAGTAACTGGAAGGTTGCTGAATCAATCCCTGAGCTGACAAGGTAAACATCTGTTGTTCCGCCCCTGAGCAAGGCAGTTAACTCACTGTTCCCCTGAATCGAAGACGTGGATGTCGATTAAGGCAGCCCCCCCGACATCTCTTGATTCAGAGGGGTTGGGTTAAACGCAAAAGACACATTTCAGTTGAATACATTCAGTTGGACAACTGACTTTTCCTCTTATTTTCTCTTTGTTCAGTTTCTCCTATATCGTCTCAAAGCGAACCAGTGAGATGCTTGTATAAAATACATTGGAGGCGAAACGACCAGAAGAATAACATCTGATGTAATAACAAAGTGGCTTAGTTAGTATGTAGACAATGAGGTAATGTTGACTTGATCTTTTAACCATGAGAAATCACTGATTCACTGAAAGCATAATAAACAGCAGATGACTGTTGGTAGTGTGGAAGTATCTGTGAGACTGTTTCTGGTGGGTAGTTTACTTTACCATGTGGCAGATGGTTATATACACAAAAAACACAACTTGTTTGAGATTTGTAGGGTGAGAATTCCTTTCCAACAAACTCTCTAGGAATATAAAGTGATTGTGTGTGTTTATGCGCTCTCTTGGAAAGAATATACAAATGGTCTCGCAGGATTGTCAGCCTGCAAACAAAAATATAAATGCAACAATTTCAAAGACTTTACTGAGTTACAGTTCAAATAAGGAAATGAGTCAATTGAAATAAATTCACTAGGCCCTAGATTTCACATGACTGGAAATATAGAAATGCATCTGTTGGTGACAGTTCTGCATGGCGAACATTCCTCCACAGTGACATGAGAGACTGATTAACAACTACAGGAAGTGTTTGGTTGGAGTCATTGCAGCTAAAGGTGGCACAACCAGTTATTGAGTGTAAGGGGGCATTTACTTTTTCACACAGAAATAACTGTCATTGTTGTGTTCACTCAGGTTCCCTTTATCTAATATTAGGTTTTGATTGAACATCTGACATTCAGTATTCAACACTCAGTATGCAAAATATGAGACAATAGAGACAATTAGAAAGGGAGATAATACTTTTTCACAGCAATGTTTGGGATGAGTTGGACCACAGAGTGAAGGGAAAAACAGCAAACAAGTGCTCAGCATATGTGGGAACTCCTTCAAGACTGTTGGAAAAGCATTCCAGGTGAAGCTGTTTGAGAGAATGCCAAGAGTGTGCAAAGCTGTCATCAAGGCAAAGGGTGGCTACTTTGAAGAATCTAAAATATACTTTTTTGGTTACTACATGATTCTATATGTGTTATTTCATAAAAGCCTTGAATGAGTAGGTATGTCCAAACTGTTGACTGGTACTGTTTACGTCCATGAAGTACAAAACACTCCTGAGGAGCAACGGTTATGGTTAGTACAAAATAATTAGCTGGGATTGGGGGAAAAGTGTGTGTGTGTGTGTGTGTGTGTGTGTGTGTGTGTGTGTGTGTGTGTGTGTGTGTGTGTGTGTGTGTGTGTGTGTGTGTGTGTGTGTGTGTGTGTGTGTGCGTGCGTGTGTGCGTGTGTGTGTGTGTGTGTGTGTGGAAACTCAGCAAAAAAAGAAACAGCCCTTTTTCAGGACCCTGTCTTTCAAAGATAAAAAATCCAAATAACTTCACAGATCTTCATTGTAAAGGGATTAAAACACTTGTCCCATGCTTGTTCAATGAAACTTAGGATACTAAAGAGGCCTTTCTATTCACTCTGAAAAACACCAAAAGATAGATGCCCAGTGTCCCTGCTCATCTGCGTGAACGTGCCTTAGGCATGCTGCAAGGAGGCATGAGGACTGTAGATGTGGCCAGGGCAATAAATTGCAATGTCCGTACTGTGAGACGCCTAAGACAGTGTCAAAGGGAGACAGGACGGACAGCTGATCGACCTCGCAGTGGCAGAACACGTGTAACAACACCTGCACAGGATCGGTACATCCGAACATCACACCTACCGGACAGGTACAGGATGGCAACAACAACTGCCCGAGTTACACCAGGAACGCAGAATCCGTCCATCAGTGCTCAGACTGTTCACAATAGGCTGAGAGAGGCTGGACTGAGGGCTTGTAGGCCTGTTGTAAGGCAGGTCCTCACCGGCAACCACGTTGCCTATGGGTACAAACCCACTGTCGCTGGGCCAGACAGGACTGGCAAAAAGTGCTCTTCACTAACGAGTCGCAGTTTTGTCATAGCAGAGGTGATGGTCGGATTCGCGTTTATCGCCGAAGGAATGAGCGTTACACCGAGGCCTGTACTCTGGAGCGGGATCGATTTGGAGGTGGAGGGTCCATCATGGTCTGGAGCGGTGTGTCAAGGCATCATCGGACTGAGTTTGTTGTCATTGCAGGCAAACTCAATGCTGTGCGTTACAGCGAAGACATCCTCCTCCCTCATGTGGTACCCTTCCTGCAGGCTCATCCTGACCTGAACACAATTTTGGAAGTATGCTGGGGTAATTGTCCAATTGGAAGACCGATTTGCGACAAAGCTTTAACTTCCTGAGAGATGTCTTGAGATGTTGCTTCAGGCAACTCACCCAAGAAAGAGATGTGAAATACGTTACCCTCCTCGGTTGTTTTCTCTTCATTGTCTCTCAACATCCAGGAAAGCGAGTGTGCGTTTGCAGGGCCCTCTGATTTTCAGTATTCAACCTCATAGGCGTATGCCATCAGGATCAGTGCCCACCACTGCATCCTCAATGCTGCTAAGGTAGGGATAGCTGACCCAGGATTGCCAAAAGCGGTTTGTGGTCTGTAGTGAGAATTAACTTTCGTCCATACAGATATTTGTGGAATTTCTTTACTCCAAATATCAAAGCCAGCGCTTCTTTCTGAGAATACTTGTACGCAACGCAAACGCTATTGGCTTATCCTCTCTGTGATATGTGATATGACAGCGCCAAGTCCAGACGGAGACGCGTGGCCATCTAGCCTCACCTGCTTCTTTGTGTCATAGTGTACAACTGCTGTCTCTTTGCGTTGTGGAACGCTGCTTTGCACTCCGGTGTTCATTTACAGGTAACCTCCTTTCTTAGCAGTGTTGTAGTTGGACTGAAGTAAATCTTATCTGTATACCCATCTGTTTAATCCTGTCATGGGTGTGTAGTACATCATAAAGCAGGTCTTGTCTGCTACGTGAGGTACAGTAAAGGACTGGAGACTCATCAACACTGCCAATGAATCAGAGCAAATAACTACTCTGTCTGGCTTGACTTCCTTCACCCGCTGCAAGGCCAACAGTATGGCCATCTGTAAGAGCGTCTGCTAAATGACTTAAATGTAATGTAAATGTAAATGGCCCCAAAATCCTGATACACAGTATCCAGACGTCTATTAAACAAATCAGATGAGATCAACACCTTCCCTAACTTTCTGTAATCTCTCCAACACTTCTAAATCAACTACTGGAGGCGAGTGTAGCCATGGTGGATTTACCGGAATCGCTACCGTTGAACTAATCTCCTTCGCCTGGGTATTACCCACCCGCCCAAAGCACCCAAAGCTCGTCCTCGCTTATGTTCCCAGCATGCCTATAAAATCCCTTTCACAGGATGAGACACCCCATGTCCCAGTAGGTTGGCCCAATAATTAATTGCCAGTTGCTGTCTCCTAATCTGCAATGACATATTCCCCATCTCCAACTGTAGTGCAGCCACTGGGGAGGTCCGAAACACCCTACTAGAGTCCTTGCCCCTGTACGACATCTAGCCTTTCCAATGAGGTCCGGGCTGACGAACCATACGCTATACTGCCATAGTCTATTACAGATCAGATCAATGCAACATACATGGTCCTCAATGAGGAACACCCAGCCACCCACTCCTTCCCTGTCAGACAGTGCATCACATTTAGCACCTTGTACTTTCCCACCACTCTCTCAATGTGTTCTGCCCAGATCAGTCTAGTGCCAAAGTATATCCCAAAGAACCTGAAGGCCCCCAACCTCTCTAAGTTTCTCCCATATACAGTGGGGCAAAAAAGTATTTAGTCAGCCACCAGTTGGGAAGGTTCTCCCACTTAATAAGATGATAGAGGCCTGTAGGTACATCATAGGTACACTTCAACTATGACAGACAAAATGAGAAGAAAAATCCAGAAAATCACATTGTAGGATTTTTTATGAATTTATTTGCAAATTATGGTGGAAAATAAGTATTTTCAGTTTGTCTGTGATGTGTACGCCGAGGAACTTAAAACTTACCACCCTCTCCACTACTGTTCCATCGATGTAGATAGGGGGGTGTTCCGTCTGCTGTTTCCTGAAGTCCAAGCCTACCACTGTTGTGTCGTCCGCAAACTTGATGATTGAGTTGGAGGCGTGCATGGCCACGCAGTTGCGGGTGAACAGGGAGTACAGGAGAGGGCTCAGAACGCACCCTTGTGGGGCCCCAGTGTTGAGGGTCAGCGGGGTGGAGATGTTGTTACCTACCCTCACCACCTGGGGGCGGCCCGTCAGGAAGTCCAGTACCCAGTTGCACAGGGCGGAGTCGAGACCCAGGGTCTTGAGCTTGATGACGAGTTTGGAGGGTACTATGGTGTTAAATACTGAGCTGTAGTCGATGAACAGCATTCTCACATAGGTATTCCTCTTGTCCAGATGGGTTAGGGCAGTGTGCAGTGTGGTTGAGATTGCATCGTCTGTGGACCTATTTGGGCGGTAAGCAAATTGGAGTGGGTCTAGGGTGTCAGGTAGGGTGGAGGTGATATTGTCCTTGACTAGTCTCTCAAAGCACTTCATGATGACGGAGGTGAGTGCTACGGGGCTGTAGTCGTTTAGCTCAGTTACCTTAGCTTTCTTGGGAACAGGAACAATGGTGGCCCTCTTGAAGCATGTGGGAACAGCAGACTGGGATAGGGATCGATTGAATATGTCCGTAAACACACCAGCCAGCTGGTCTGCGCATGCTCTGAGGGCGCGGCTGGGGATGCCGTCTGGGCCTGCAGCCTTGCGAGGGTTAACACGTTTAAATGTTTTACTCACCTCGGCTGCAGTGAAGGAGAGTCCACATGTTTTGGTTGCGGGCCGTGTCAGTGGCACTGTATTGTCCTCAAAGCGGGCAAAAAAGTTATTTAGTCTGCCTGGGAGCAAGGCAACCCTGGTCCGTGACTGGGCTGGTTTTCTTTTTGTAATCCGTGATTGACTGTAGACCCTGCCTTGCTGTCTGAGATTCTACTTTGTCTCTATACTGACGCTTAGCTTGTTTGATTGCCTTGCGGTGGGAATAACTACACTGTTTGTATTTGGTCATGTTTCCGGTCACCTTGCCCTGATTAAAAGCAGTGGTTCGCGCTTTCAGTTTCACGCAAATGCTGCCATCAATCCACGGTTTCTGGTTTGGGAATGTTTTAATCGTTGCTATGGGAACGACATCTTCAACGCACGTTCTAATGAACTCGCTCACCGAATCAGCATATTCGTCAATGTTGTTGTCTGACGCAATACAAAACATATCCCAGTCCACGTGATGGAAGCAGTCTTGGATCGTGGAATCAGATTGGTCGGACCAGCGTTGAACAGACCTCAGCGTGGGAGCTTCATGTTTTAGCTTCTGTCTGTAGACAGGGAGCAACAAAATGGAGTCGTGGTCAGCTTTTCCGAAAGGAGGGCGGGGGAGGGCCTTATATGCATCGCGGAAGTTAGAATAGCAATGATCCAAGGTTTTACCAGCCCTGGTTGTGCAATTGATATGCTGATACAATTTAGGGAGTCTTGTTTTAAGATTAGCCTTGTTAAAATCCCCAGCTACAATGAATGCAGCCTCAGGATATATGGATTCCAGCTTGCAAAGAGTCAAATAAAGTTTGTTCAGAGCCATCGATGTGTCTGCTTGGGGGGGAATATATACGGCTGTGATTATAATTGAAGAGAATTCCCTTGGTAGATAATGCGATCGACATTTGATTGTGAGGAATTCTAAATCAGGTGTACAGAAGGACTTGAGTTCCTGTATGTTGTTGTGACCACACCATGTCTCGTTAACCATAAAGCATACGCCCCCGCCCCTCTTCTTACCAGAAAGATGTTTGTTTCTGTCGGCGCGATGCGTGGAGAAACCAGCTGGCTGCACCGACTCCGATAGCGTCTCTCGAGTGAGCCATGTTTCCGTGAAGCAAAGAACGTTACAGTCCCTGATGTCCCTCTGGAATACTACCCTTGCTCGTATTTCATCAACCTTGTTGTCAAGAGACTGGACATTGGTGAGGTGTATGCTAGGGAGTGGCGCGCGATATGCCCGTCTCCGGAGCCTGACCAGAAGACCACTTCGTTTGCCTCTTTTACGACGTCGTTGTTTTGGGTTGCTGGCTGGGATCCATTCCGTTGTCCTGGGTGAAAGGCAGAACACAGGATCCAGTCCGGGAAAGTCATATTCTTGGTCGTACTGATGGTGAGTTGACGCTGCTCTTATATTCAGTAGTTCTTCTCAACTGTATGTAATGAAACCTAAGACGACCTGGGGTACCAATGTAAGAAATAACACGTAAAAAAACAAAAAAATACATAGTTTCCTAGGAACGCGAAGCGAGGCGGCCATCTCTGTCAGCGCCGGAAGTAAATCAATGTATTACAATATTTAGTTGAGGTCTAGGATTCAGTGAATGATTTGTCCCAAATACAATGCTTTAAGTTTTAGAAATGTTTAGGGCGTATTCCTTGCCACCCACTGAAACTAACTGCAACTCTTTGTTAAGTGTTGAAGTCATTTCAGTCGCTGTAGTAGCTGACGTGTATAGTGTTGAGTCATCCGCATACGTACTGTAGACACTCTGGCTTTACTGAAAGTCAGTGGCATGTCGTTAGTAAAGATTGAAAAAAGCAAGGGACCTAAAAAGCTACCCTGGGGTATTCCTGATTCTACCTGGATTATGTTTGAGAGGCTTCCATTAAAGAACACACTCTGTGTACTGTTAGACAAGTAACTCTTTATCCACATTATAGCAGGGGATGTAAAGCCCTAACACATATGTTTTCCATCAGCAGACTATGATCGATAATGTCAAAAGCTGCACTGAAGTCTAAAAAGACAGCCCCCACAATCATTTTATCATACATTTCTCTCAGCCAATCATCAGTCTCACACATACATTCATTAACGATTGATACAGGAGCTCCGATCAACCCACATCCCAACAACCTGCTCGGTTGACCCTGTGACCTCGTTCACCCTGTTTGTTCAGAACCTAACTGAGTAAAAGCTCAAATGGACAACTAGAAAAAGCTCAAGCCAAGTTTATTCACCCACTTGGTCCTACAGCTGCAAAGACAAGGCATAATTAATTACACAAGCACATATATTTATAACCTTCTAATAGGCGCGGTCAACTTCTTACACATCTAGACAACCAATAGATTTCTATTTCTAGGCAGGAATATAATTGGTTCATCTCACTGGTGTCGTCACAGCCCTGCCTGTTACTAAAACCTTCATGGGCGTGGAATGTATGTGTGCGGTAGTACTGCAGCAGGAGAGGCATTGTGGTGGGCCTCTCTGGCCCCACTCTCAAAGGTTTCTTCTCACTTTGTCACATCTGCTCCCCCTCTGTGGTGCTCGAGGCCGCCAGGCTACTTCATCATTACACACACCCGTCACCATCGTTACGCACACCAGCGCGTCATCGGACTCACCCGGACTCCATCACGTAATTAATTACCTCCCCTATATCTCACTTCCTCAGTTTCTTTACAGAGTCAGCGTTAATGTCGTTATGTGTCCTTTGTCCAGACGACGCTGTTCGTGTTTTGTTTTCCGTCTGTTTATTCATTAAATATTCACTCCCTGTACTTGCTTCTCGTCTCCCAGCGTCTGTCCTTACACACTTCATCTGTTGACTTGACCTCGAGACTCATTCCTCACTCCTCCCCAGCCATCCTGCCTTATCAGAGACTAACAATTACCTTTCACCTCTCCTCTCAGAAACATGGAACAGAATATGAAGCTATTACGATCAATAACTTTCCATTTTCCTAGTCCCGTCTACCCTTCATTGAACCCAACATATACATTCCTTATACATGTAATGTAATTAATGTGTTCACTAGTATAGTAACATGAATCAGTACATTTCAAGCTAGAGTCTAACAACGCTTACCAATGTCCCTTACCAATTCAGTGCACTGCAGATAAGGAATCAAATGACACTATACGGTGGTACCACGGGGTGGGGTCAATTAACCTTATAATATGCCAATCTATTACATGGGCACTTTGTTCACATCAGCAAATCTGCCGGTACAGTTGAATCCGGGATTCATCCATGAAGAGCATACTTCTCCAGCGTGCCAGTGGCCATCGAAGGAGAGCATTTGCTCATTGAACTGCAGTCAGGTCAAGACCTGGTGAGGACGACGAGCATGCAGATGAGCTTCCCTGAGACGGTTTCTGACAGTTTATGCAGAAATGATTCGGTTGTGCAAACCCCCAGTTTCATCAGCTGTCTGGGTAGCTTATCTCAGATGATCCAGCAGATGTGGAGGTCCTGGGCTGTAGTGGTTACACGTGGTCTGTGTTTGTGAGGCTGGTTGGACATACTGCCAAATTCTCTAAAACAACGTTGGCTTGTGGTAGAAAAATTAACATTCTGTTGGACATTCCTGCAGTCAGCATGCCAATTGCACACTCCCTCAAAACTTGAGACATCTGTGACATTGTGTTGTGTGACAAAAGAGTGGCCTTTTATTGTCCCCAGCACAAGGTTCACCTGTCAAGTGGATGGATTATCTTGGCAAAACATAAATGCTCCCTAACAGGGATGTAAACAAATTTGTGCACAACATTTTTGAGAAACAAGCTTTTTGTGCGTACTGTATGGACAATTTCTGGGATCCTTAATTTCCGCTCATGAAACATGGGACCAACACTTTACGTGTGTTTATATTTTTGTTTTGTTCCTTATTAAGTAATATGTTCCGAGGAGGTGTGGTGTATGGCCAATATACCACGGCTAAGGGCTGTTTTCCTGCACGACGCAACGCGGAGTGTCTTGATACAGGAATTAGCCGTGGTATACTGGCCATATACCCCAAACCCCCGAGGTGCCTTATTGCTATTATAAACTGGCTACAAACGTAATTAGAAAATAAAACTTGAAAATAAAAGAGAGCTGCACACTCTAGGAGCTCAGATGCAAAAATGTAATTACCAACGTTTCGACAGCCAAGCTGTCTTCATCAGGGTATAATCACAAACACTGCGGGATGACTCGTTTATATAGTGTCAAAAGACACAGGTGTCTGTAATCATGGCCAAGAGGGGCCTAATATCATTGGTTAATAATCAAATATTAAAATGTCATACAAAGAACAACATACAAAGAACAAATGGATAGCATACGATCAAAGATTAATTTGACTACACAAGCTTACAAACAATTACAATGGCAAAGTCACAATAATCACAAGAATGGCCAATATAACGCAGAGACTAAATCGAGTTTTTACACCTAATGGTGCTACGATGCTCTGAGATACGTACTTTTAATTCGCGCTTTGTTTTACCTACATAATTTTTACCACAAGGACAAGTTATAAGATAAATAACTGCCTTAGTGGAGCACGTAATAACACCTTTTATTGGAATCGATTTCCCTGTTTGTGGGTGTTTGAAAGATCTACATTTATAAGTGCTATTGCATTGAGCACAGCCATTACATTTGTAATTTCCATCCAGTAGGGGAGCAAATAGACAGGAATGTTCAGGAATATCTTGGGGTGGTAAATCAGAGTTTACCAATTGGTCTCTAAGATTTCCGCCCCGCGAGAATATGACCAAGGGAAGGTCCGAAAACACATTACCGAGACTATCATCGGATTGTAGGATGTGCCAATGTTTGTGAACAATTCCCTTAATCTGTTCAGAGCACTTTGAATAGCGGGTAGTTAGAACGCAAGAATGCGTCTTTTTGCGAGACTGACATTGAAAAAGGTCATGTTTTGTTTTGAATTTTCTCAATGGCAATATTAATCTGATCATTCTTGTACCCTTGAACTTTCTTTGCGTCTCAGCCATATTTCTGTCGAATTGTTTTTTGCAAATTCTTTTGATTCGACAGAATTGGCTGTAGGGCAAACTATTTTTCAAGGGAAGTGGGTGACAACTATCAGCCCTCATACAAACTGTTACGATCAGTAGACTTCCTGTAAAGATCAGTGTATAGAACATTATCTTCACACAAGATCAGAAGATCAAGAAAACCGATTTGAAGTGTATCAGATTGCATAGTACATCTCAGCTGCTCAGAACAGGAGTTAAGAAAAGCATGGAACGCAAGGAGCTGTTTTGCATCACCCCTCCACAGAACAAAATTATCATCAATATACCGTTTCCAAATAATGATGTGAGGCAAGAAAATAGACTGTTTCTCCATGTAACCCACATACAAATTAGCATAGTTATGAGCCATGGGGGATCCCATAGCAGTACATTTCGTCTGAATAAAGAAATCATTTAGAAACATGAAACGTAATTAGAACAGTACCAGCCAACCAGCATTCTGGGCTCAAACCACCCAGTAAATAAACAGTAACATTGTTTAGAGAAAAGACAAAAACCTCTGAAACCTATGTGCCTGCATGCATTCATACACTGATTACACAATGTTTGTGTCATGTTACTTTTGACCCTGACCTTTGTACATACAAATGTAATGGTGTGACTTCACTCTCTTCGCCCCCTGCCTCACAGCTTCTAATTGTCTCACTCAACTGTGTGTCACCAGTTCTTATGATTGTTTCTTTATATTCTTGAGAACTTTGCAAAATATTTATTGGGAGTTTCTCAGTTAATATCTCGAGGATGAGTGACAGCCAAAATCCCAAATTCAGTCAATTGATTATGCAGTAGGTAAACCCATAAATTAGGTGTCTTGAAAGCATGCAATCATTCTGCAAAAGATTGCATAATGTATCATTTCTGAATGTATAATTTCTCAAAGTCCTTCAGTCATCCTCCATCATTCTAAAGTGTACAAGTGGGGACAAGTGGGAATCTAATTTGTTCAGGGACAGAAGCTAACAGTCTTACATGTAGATGGATACAACCAGCAGATGGAGATAGAATTGTATTCTGTAAATTGAAAGTCAGGAGTGAATATACCTGTGGTGGAGGAGGTGCAGTTAATACAAAAAGTTTGACTGTGCTCTTTTTACAAAACAAGAAACAAAAATCAGAATACCCAATATCCAGGCAAATATGCCATGCTTGTATACACAGTTCTGTACTATTTCTTACATACAGGAACATCGCTAAGTGACAGTGTGGGAAGAGGGTACAGAGGGATATTTCTGCAGCGTTGCTTCGGCATCCAAAAGACTGCCCCCTGCCTCATCTATGGTGCCAGACAGGTAAATACTGTGCGTACCAACATTATTCATAGGTCAAGTCATAGTCATATAAATCAGTTTGTTTATTCATGTGTAATCATGTTTACTTTTGGTCAATTAAGTTAGTCAGGGCATCATCATGTGTTCCCTCTGAGTCTATCATTGTGTGTGTTATACACACACACACACACCACACACACACACACACTAAAATAACTAAAGTGAATGTTATTAAAATCACACAGAGAAAGGAAGAAGGCCTACCACAATCATGACAATCTCTTCAAGGTATTTATGATATTGCAGTGAATATGCTGTCAAAGTGACACATCGTTGTGTCAATGGCTGTGAACAAGACCATTACAACATCGGTAAAATGACTAGAGTGAAAGTGAATGAATTGAGAAAATATGTTGTGAGGAGGTGACGCAGCCTCTGCTTGAAATCCAATGTTCAAATACTGTGGTATTATGCTTACCTAAAATGGGCGAGTTACAGTGGTGGAAAAAGTCCCCAATTTTCCTACTTGAGTAAAAAAGTACCTTAATAGAAAATGACTCAAGTAAAAGTGTAAGAACTACTTGAATAAAACTCCCAAAGTATTTGGTTTTCAATACACGTAAGTATCAAAAGTAAATATAGTTGCTCAAATATACTTAAGTAGTACATTAAAGTATTTTTACTTAAGTACTTCACACCACTGTGGAAGTTGTCACACCAAACATTCCTCTATCCTCTTTCTGACTTTAGTCTTGTACTATGTTAGTCATATTTTGAGGTTAAAAGGACAGTCAAAGAGTAGGTTGATCAGTTTGATCAACCTAGGGACATCACATAGTAGGTACCGTACATTCTTCCTGTGTAATGCAAAATATATTGACTATGTGATGTCCCTACGTTGATCAAACTAATCAACCTACTCTTTGACTGTCCTTTTAACCTCAAAATATGATTCATTCTAATTGTATTGTAATCGATTTATCCTTTTGAATTTGAGTGGACATTGGAAGGTCCTTTTTTCACTGTCATTCAAATGTAGTAACCATTGATGTATGCAATACCTCAATTTATATCCTGAGGCTTAACGTGGATGACATTTGATATTTCACTTTAAAAATGGAAATGACGCTGATCGAAGCTGATCGTAATGACGGAACAGATGGAAATGATGGAGGTGGAGATTAAGGTGTAAATAAATGGCTAAATGTTTTCCAATGGAAAACAAAAATCTTTGTTCTATTTTACAGTAAGTACGGCCACTTTTTGTCAAATGTTTTTTCTCAACTGAACATGACCCTGGTTTGACAGTACAGTTGGTTCTTATACAATAACATGGTAAACAGCCAATATGGCTGCACTGAGTTGTGTAACAGATGATCATGCTCTTACAGTATAGCATACTTTATACTTACAGCTTAACCCGGGTTCTCAATGTTGCCCAAATGTTTACAATTTGAGGACCTCGTCTGAGTTTACGAGTTGAGGATCTGCTGGGGGAACATCTGCAATAAAACAAATGGCATTTTCACCAGCCGTACCTAAGAAGGTTCCTCATAAACCTTCCAGACTGCGTGTAAACCTCGTTTTACAGGCTTCTTATTTAATTGGTCAGTTTGTCATCCAAATTAGGGCAATGCACATGTGTTTGTAATCAAATAACGGTTAAGTACCTGAGAAAGGTCTACTCTGGAGTCACCAATGGAATCAAATATAGTTGTGTACACAAACGTGTTTTTGCAATAGGAAAGTCTGTTGGGCAGACTTGAGGAATGTTTTGTTCATTCTCCTGTGCCCAAATAATTGTTTCCATTTACATCAGCACGTTTGAAAATAAAAACGGCAAAATATTGTTTAAAAGTGTCTCATGGAAAATGCCAATAAAGGCACTTACTGTGTGGAACTTCAAATGGTGAGGCATTGCCATGGAATTGATATTGTTTTTGGCACAATCAAACACCCAATAAAACAATTTGTATACTTGTGTTGTTGATGGATTTGTGTGATCTATCGTTTTTAACTGTTGCCTTTGAAATGGAAGACTCGGTCAAATGTACGGGTATGTACAACTGCTGCCTAGTGTTGACCTTTTTCTGCTGTCTGCAGGACTGGCCCACTGTGAGAGGATGCAGCCCAAGTTTAGCAGCCTGGGCAACATCAGTTACTTGACCCAGAGGGACCAAAGAAAAGTGCTGTGAAAGTCTTCCTGTCAAGGGACAGCTGAAGAAGACACCACATGGAACTTTCAAAAAGGTAGAAGTTTTGCATTATGGGTGAATCATTTATTTTCAAATGTACAGTACCAGTCAAAAGTTTGGACACACCTACTCATTCAAGGGTTTTTCTTTATTTGGACTATTTCCTACATTGTAGAATAATAGTGAAGACATTTTTTTAAAAACTGTGAAATAACATATATGGAATCATGTAGTAACCAAAAAAAGTTAATTTTACAAAGGGTAGCCACCCTATGCCTTGATGACAGCGTTGCACACTCATGGCATTCCCTCAACCAGCTTCACGAGGAATGCTTTTCAAAAAATCTTGAAGGAGTTCCCACATATGCTGAACACTTGTTGGCTGCTTTTCCTTCCTCTGCGGTCCAACTCATCCCAAACCATCTCAATTTGGTTGAGGTCAGGTGATTGTGGAGGCCAGGTCATCTGATGCAGCACTCCATCACTCTCCTTGGTTAGATAGCCCTTACACAGCCTGGAGGTGTGTTGGGTCATTGTCCTGTTGAAAAACTAATGATAGTCCATCCAAGCACAGACCAGATGGGACGGCGTATCGCTGCAGAATGCTGTGGTAGCCATGCTGGATAAGTGTGCCTTGAATTATAAATAAATCAGACAGTCTCACCAGCAAAGCAACCCCACACCATCACACCTCCTCCTCCATGCTTCACGGTGGGAACCACACATGCGGAGATCATCCGTTCACCTACTCTGCGTCTCACAAAGACACAGCGGTTGGAACCAAACATCTACAATTTGGACTCATCAGACAAAAGGACAGATTCCCACCAGTCTAATGTCCATTGCTTGTGTTTCTTGGCCCAAGCAAGTGTGTTCTTCTTATTGGTGTCCTTTACTAGTGGTTTCTTTGCAGCAATTCAAACATGAAGGTCTGATTCACGCAGTCTCCTCTGAACCGTTGATGTTGAGATGTCTGTTACTTGAACTCTGTGAAGCATTCATTTGGACTGCAATCTGAGGTGCAGTTAACACTAACGAACTTATCCTCTGTGGCAGAGGTAACTCTGGGTCTTCCTTTCCTGTGGCGGTCCTCATGAGAGCCAGTTTCATCTTTCATCTTCATTCTGTAAACCACCCCTACCTTGTCACAACACAACTGATTGGCTCAAACGCATTAATAAGGAAAGAAATTCCACAAATTAAATGCATTCCAGGTGAATACCTCATGAAGCTGGTTGAGAGAATGCCAAGAGTGTGCAAAGCTAATATCAAGGCAAAGGGTGCCTACTTCGAAGAATCTCAAATATAACATGTATTTTCATTTCTTTAACACTTTTTTGCTTACTACATGATTCCATATGTGCTATTTTATATTTGCATATAATGTCTTCATTATTGTTCTACAATGTAGAAAATAGTAAAAATAAAGAAACCCCCAAAATGAGTAGGTGTGTCCAAACTTTTGACTGGTACTGTATGTCTTTCAGGTTTGGGAAGTACAAACAATTACAACAAAACGAATTAATAAAACAAGGTGTAATCAGTTACATTACCAGCTAAAATATTGCAATCAGATTAAAGATACTTTTGAAAAACTAGAGTAATCACAGGGTGTTACTGAGTCTGGGTAATCCAAAAGTTACTTTACTGATTACAGTTTTGGACAGGTAAGTAGTAACTAACATATTACATGTAGAAAGTAACCTCACCAAACCCAGTTTCTAGGCTAATAGCACATATGCATCAGGAAGCAGGAATATGTTCTTTGGAATTTCCTTTCCTATGGGTTCCTGGTATCTTATAGTGAGATTTCCTCCAATGAATAGACTAACGAGAACCAGAAACAGTATTTCCTATCAGTGCAATTATTGCATGATTCCATGAATAGCCTTACCTACCATCTCGTATGGTTCCTGCTTTAGGATACACGCTGGGTGTGTCAACTCAATTGGAAATGACCTTTACATTTTTACATTTCGCTTCAGGGTTACAGATTGAACAGAACCCAAAAATAGCTTACTCATACCCACGTCAACACGTTTAATTGTTAAGTAAAATAGGCTCCGTTAAAATCAACCGCAGTGACGCCCACGCTCAATGCGCTTGAAGGCGCGCGCTTAAATAGCCGGACTCGTTTCTGGACCAAAGAAAGAAAGCATCCTTTTGAATCCAAGGAGAACTGCATTAGCCTACACAATGATGGTATGTGGAAACATATGTTTAGCCTGTATTGAAAACGGTGTTTTTAGTTCATTGCAATTATCTGAATATGAAATTGTGAACCGAATGCTTTATAAACAAACTGAATGACAACCTGCCTGTTCTTTCTTCACAGCTCCTTTTTACGGTAATTCTAGTCAGTGTTGATGCCAGTATGGCACTTCACGCTCAAACTTTCAAAAAAGATGATCCGTACTCCGGTCGTTCGTTAGTGTGTGATCGCTGTCCACCTGGAACGTACCTCCGTGCGCCCTGCAGTGCCACCCGAAAGAGCGACTGTGCGAAATGTCCCAAAGGGGCATACACCGAATTCTGGAACCACATCTCCATGTGCCTGCGCTGCAGCATGTGCGCTGAGAACCAAGTCGTCAAGCAGGAGTGTTCTCCATCCAACAACTGCAAGTGCGAGTGCAAGGAGGGTTACTACTTCAACAAGAGATACGAAGCATGCATCAAACATAAAGAATGCCCCCCTGGGTATGGAGTGAATGCTACAGGTATGACTAAAATTGAGCCAGTTATACGCACGGAAAAAATAATAGGCCTACGAGAAATGACTGTTTACACTTAAGTCTGTGATGATAACAAAGTGTTTTAATCATAATAGTTTACAGTCGATAGTTCCATATGCATACATTGAATGTGCATATGTCTCAGTATATGCTGACTGTGTTTGTTTGGATTGTAAAAAGGGACAAATGTCATTTGATATCAATACCAAATTTGCAAATTAATGCGAATTTAAGGAATAGTTCAATTATTTTACAGTGCATTCGGGAAGTATTCAGACCCCTTGACTTTTTACATATTTTGTTAAGTTACAGCATTATTCTAAAATTGATTATAGTTTTTTTCTTCTTCTCATCAATCGACACACAATACCCCATAATGACAAAGCAGAAACAGGTTTAGACATTTTGGAAAAAAATATGTAAAAAAATATCACATTTACATAAGTGTTCTGACCCTTTAATCAGTACTTTGTTGAAACACCTTTGGCAGCTATTACAGCCTTGAGTCTTCTTGGGTAAGACGCTACAAGCTTGGCACACCTGTATTTGGAGTTTCTCCCATTCTTCTCTGCAGATCCTCTCAAGCTCTGTCAGGTTGGATGGGGAGCGTTGCTGCACAGCTATTTTCAGGTCTCTCCAGAGATATTTGATCAGGTTCAAGTCTTGTCCCGAAGCCACTCCTGCATTGTCTTGGCTATGTGCTTAGGGTCGTTGGAAGGTGAACCTTCGCCCCAGTCTGAGGTCCTGAGCAGGTTTTCATCAAGGATCTCTCTGTACATTGCTCCATTCAGCTTTCCCTCGATCCTGAGTAGTGACCCGGTCTCTGCTGCTGAAAAACATCACCCCAGCATGATGCTGCCACCACCATGCTTCACCGTAGGGATGGTACCAGGTTTCCTCCAGACATGACACTTGGCATTCAGGTCAGAGTTCAATCTTGGTTTCATCAGATCAGAGAATCTGGTTTCTCATGATCTGAGTGTCCTTTAGGTGCCTTGTGTCAAACTCCAAGCGGGCTGCCATGTGTCTTTCACTGAAGAGTGACTTCCGTCTGGCCATTATACCATAAAGGCCTGATTGGTGGAGTGCTGCAGAGATGGTTGTCCTTATAGAAGGTTCTCCCATCTCCACAGAGGAACTCTGGAGCTCTGTCAGAGTGGCCATCGGGTTCTTGGTCACCTCCCCGACCAAGGCCCTTCTCCCCCGATTGCTCACTTAGGCCTGTCGGCCAGCTCGAGGAAGAGTGTTGGTGGTTCCAAACTTATTCCATTTAAGAATTATGGTGGCCACTGTGTTTTTGGGGACCTTCAATGCTGCAGAAATGCTTTGGTACCCTTCCCCAGATCTGTGCCTCGACACAATCCTGTCTCTGAGCTCTACGGACAATTCCTTCGGCCCAATGGCTTGGTTTTTGCTCTGACATTCACTGTCAACTGTGGGACCTTATATAGACAGGTGTTTTCCTTTCCAAATCATGTCCAATCAATGGAATTTACCACAGGTGGATTCCAATCAAGTTGTAGAAATATCTCAAGGATAATCAATAGAAACAGGATGCACCTGAGTCCAATTTCAGGTGTCATAGCAAAGGGTCTGAATACTTATGTAAATAAGGCATTTATTTTTTTATTTTTAATACATTTGCAAACATTTTTAAAAACCTGTTTTCACTTTGTCATCATGGCGTAGGTATAGTGGGGCAAAAAAGTATTTAGTCAGCCACCAATTGTGCAAGTTCTCCCACTTAAAAAGATGAGAGTCCTGTAATTTTCATCATAGGTACACTTCAACTATGACACATTGTAGGATTTTTTATGAATTTATTTGCAAATTATGGTGGAAAATAAGTATTTGGTCACCTACAAACAAGCAAGATTTCTGCCCCTCACAGACCTGTAACTTCTTCTTTAAGAGGCTCCGCTGTCCTCCACTCGTTACCTGTATTAATGGAACCTGTTTGAACTTGTTATCAGTATAAAAGACACCTGTCCACAACCTCAAACAGTCACACGCCAAACTCCACTATGGCCAAGACCAAAGAGCTGTCAAAGGACACCAGAAACAAAATTGTAGACCTGCACCAGGCTGGGAAGACTGAAATCTGCAATAGGTAAGCAGCTTGGTTTGAATAAATCAACTGTGGGAGCAATTATTAGGAAATGGACGACATACAAGACCACTAATCATCTCCCTCGACCTGGGGCTCCACGCAAGATCACACCCCGTGGGGTCAAAATGATCAAAAGAACAGTGAGCAAAAATTCCAGAACCACACGGGGGGACCTAGTGAATGACCTGCAGAGAGCTGGGACCAAAGTAACAAAGCCTACCATCAGTAACACACTACGCCGCCAGGGACTTAAATCCTGCAGTTCCAGACGTGTCCCCCTGCTTAAGCCAGTACATGTCCAGGCCCGTCTGAAGTTTGCTAGAGAGCATTTGGATTATCCAGAAGAAGATTGGGAGAATGTCATATGGTCAGATGAAACCGAAATATAACTTTTTGGTAAAAACTCAACTCGTCATTTTTGGAGGACAAAGAATGCTGAGTTGCATCCAAAGAACACCATACCTACTGTGAAGCATGGGGGTGGACACATCATGCTTTGGGGCTGTTTTTCTGCAAAGGGACCAGGACGACTGATCCGTGTAAAGGAAAGAATGAATGGGGCCATGTATCGTGAGATTTTGAGTGAAAACCTCCTTCCATCAGCAAGGGCATTGATGATGAAACGTGGCTGGGTCTTTCAGCATGACAATGATCCCAAACACACTGCCCAGGCAACGAAGGAGTGACTTCGTAAGAAGCATTTCAAGGTCCTGGAGTGGCCTAGCCAGTCTCCAGATCTCAACCCCATAGAAAATCTTTGGAGGGAGTTGAAAGTCCATGTTAACCAGCAACAGCCCCAAAACATCATTGCTCTAGAGGAGATCTGCATGGAGGAATGGGACAAAATACTAGCAACAGTGTGTGAAAACCTTGTGAAGACTTACAGAAAACATTTGACCTCTGTCATTGCCAACAAAGGGTATATAACAAAGTATTGAGATAAACTTTTATTATTGACCAAATACTTACCTACAATGTGATTTTCTGGATTTTTTTTTCTTCTGGATTTTCAAGTGTACCTATGATGAAAATTACAGGCCTCTCATGTTTTTAAGTGGGAGAACTTGCACAATTGGTGGCTGACTAAATACTTTTTTGCCCCACTGTATGTGTGTAGATTGATGAGAAAAATGTTTTATTTAATCAATTTTAGAATAAGGTTGTAACGTAACAAAATGTGGAAAAAGTCAAGGGGTCTGAATTCTTCCCAAATGCACTGTATGTACATATGTTGCATTAGCAGTATAGCAGTCTATGGACAAGTAGTGAGTGCAAAACACACTTCGGGTTTATTAAACTAGCCACGGCAAACAATTAGCAAATATTAGCAATGTTTTATCAATTCTCCATGCAAATCAATCCCCCCCGTTTAGCATGTATCAAATGCCATAACCAAATCAAATCTTAAATGGATTGTGTTCCTCAATGAATTGCTTTAAAATAATGTTGAGATAAATATTGTGGCATACACATCAAAACATTTCCTCAGGTACACCCCAACAAGATACAGAATGTGTGCAGTGTCAACCCAGATTCTACTCTAACGTTTCCTCGGCAAAAGCAATCTGTGTTGCCCACTCAAACTGCGAAGCTGGTGGACTGCGCGTGGTGCTGAAGGGCAGGGGCTGGCACGATACACTGTGTGCATCATGTGAGGACCTCAAAACTCGTGGTAAAACACTTTATGAATAACATTGTTTATCATGAAAGACTCATCATTTGTGGCCTCAATTGAGTTTAAGTTTCTCAACCATGTTTATTTTTTCTTCAGATGGAGCTGAATATCTACAGGAAATCCTTCCTGCGTTCTTCATTCAACTTCACCAGAAGATGGGCATTCAGAGAATACGTCGGTTAGCGATGAGGCTGCCGCAAGAGGGAGGCAAGAAACCGCTCCGAGGAACAGTCATGAAACTTTCTAGGAGGGGTCTTAACGACTTTATGAAAAGTTGGGACCAAGGTGCAGGGAAAGACCAAGTTAGGAAACTTCCGGAGATGTTGAGGAAGACAGGGGCCCGCAATGCAGCAGACAAACTAGAGCTTAAACTGAAATATATAGACCAACAATTCAAACTCTGTGAAGGGTTAGTTGAAGTAGCCTAAAATGGGTTAAAGTAGCCTCTCATCCCCATCTTCTTAATAACATATCTTGACAGCAAAAAGTAATTCAGTTCAACAGTTGTCCATTTTAGGTTCATATAGGGTACGTGGGCTATGCAGTCTAGCCCAGGGTTCCCCAATATGTGGCCGTGATTTTATTTGGCCTCCCAAGTCTTCTGAGCAAAAAAAGTAATAAATAAAAGTAAAAATATTTGAAAAATTATGATAATTATCATAAATCTATATATGTACACTACCGTTCAAAAAAGTTTGGGTTCACTTAGAAATGTCCTTGTTTTGGAAAGAAAAGCACATTTTTCGTCCATTAAAATAACATAAAATTGATCAGAAATACAGTGTAGACATTATTAATGACTATTGTAACTGGAAACGGCAGATTTTTTTATTGAATATATACATAGGCGTACAGAGGCCCATTATCAGCAACCATCACTGCTGTGTTCCAATGGCATGTTGTGTTAGTTAATCCAAGTTTAATTTTAAAAGGCTAATTGAGCATTAGAAAATTTCAAAAGGGTTATGTTAGCACAACTGAAAACGGTTGTTCTGATTAAATAAGTAATAAAACTGGCCTTCTTTAGAGTAGTTGAGTTTCTGGAGCATCAACATTTGTGAGTTTGATTACAGGCTCAAAATGGCCAGAAACAAATAACTTTCTTCAGAAACTCATCAGTCTATTCTTGTTCTGAGAAATTAAGGCTATTCCATGTGAGAAATTGCCATGAAACCTAAGATCTTGTGCAATGCTGTGTACTACTCCCTTCACAGAACAGCGCAAACTGGCCCTAACCAGAATAGAAAGAGGAGTGGGAGGCCCCGGTCTGAGCAAGAGGACAAGTACATTAGCGTGTCTAGTTTGAGAAACAGACGCCTCACAGATCCTCAACTGGCAGCTTCATAAAATAGTACCCGCAAAACACCAGTCTCAACGTCAACAGTGAAGAGAAGACTCTGGGATGCTGGCCTTCTAGGCAGAGTTGCAAAGAAAAAGCCATATCTCAGACTGGCCAATAAAAAGAAAATATTAAGTTGGGCAAAAGAACATAGACACTGGACAGAGGAATTCTGCCTAGAAGGCCAGCATCCCAGAGTCGCCTCTTCACTCTTCCCAGAAGAGTGGAGACTGTCATAGCAGCAAAAGGGGGACCAACTCCATATTAATGCCCATGATTTTGGAATTAGATGTTCAACAAGCAGGTGTCGACATACACTACATGACCAAAAGTATGTTCCCAAGTATTCATATGCATAAATAGAGGCCTGTGAGATCATATCCCAATGTAATCAAGGTTTGAAAGTATTCTGTTTTTGTCAAATACTATATCTGTTTGGGATTCTTGTGGTCAATTTGCAGTTTACAAATGATTTCTAACATTCCTTACCCCAGCATACTGGGGACTATCCGGCAGATTAACAAACAAAAAAAGGAGCACTCTGTTTCTGCGTAAATCTGATAGATTTATTGATGGAAAAAAACAGCCATTTCGTTTAAACTGGGCTGAAGCGCATTTGGGTATACCTTTATTTCATTATTTATATCTAACTGGGGACTCCTGATCTAGACCTATTGTTCATTGATTGTTTTACTTAAAAGTAGAATGTTTCTACTGACCTCTGTGGCAGCCAATGGTTAGACATTCAAACACACACATGGCGTTATGCACACGTTTGGTGCATGTTTTGTGATTTTGTGGCATTTTCAGAAAGATTTAAAAAAGGCACACTTTATAGATATAGAAATTCAATTGTTCCAGAATAAAAATGTGTATTTAACTTCTAATATATGGATTGTTACATAATATTTAAATGAAATATACTACATTCTAATAGTATAGCATGAAGTCCTGAAATGCTTTTTGCAATAAAGGTTATTCTTGCTTAAACGTCCTTTTCATGTAATTGCTCATGTGAGACCCATGCACTTTTGTCTACTCTTACATAAACATCTCTCTACACTTCAAAGTAGCTCATTTATTTTTATACATTACATAGATACACTTTACAGTACAAGTTTCTGATCTGCTAGTGTCATTTCTCATGAAGTCTTTCTCTTGGAATGTGTAGTCAATTCAACATACTCAAATGGATTGTGAAGAGTTGAAATTATTATTTCAGCTGAAGGTTTTTAATTTAATAACTCTGGCATTGACATGAGCGCAGTGCTTTCTCCACTCAAATAACATAAACTCTCCATTTACGCAAACAATCCGCAATCAAATAATCCAGTCAATTACCCAATCCGTTAATACAGTATTATCTAGGTTATCACTTCTTCCTAGGCTACAGACAATTACATCGAGCTATAGGCTTTTAGAGGTTAGCTTCTTCTGAGTGTTCCTGTTTTAAAGAACTGCTCCTCCATGTTCTTCACCGAGTGCACAGTGACCACCTAGCAAATAAATACTCAACACAGTGTTGTAGTATTTGCTTAGTCATCACCTGTTCATCAGGTACCTTTCCGTTGTATCAGGCTTCATCACAACCACTTTTTGTGTGATAGACCACATACAGTACATACCAATCCTTTTAAGGTAGTACGCCACATGTTCACCAGTCATGACCACCATCATCACTGACAGTACACAATGTTATTCATGTTACAGACTTATATTTGGCCATATCAGTGTTGCTGACTGATAGTGCTTGACAACATTCTTTTCTTATGAGCGATTAGGGAGTGTGCATCACGCAGGTACTGTATCACAACACCAGCCTTTATTTAAGGTAGTAGGCCTGCACATGCCGTCTCATGCACATGTACACACAGAGCAAAACAATGAGGCCCTTTTATGGGTAGAAGGAAAAAGGAAATAGTGAAGCTCCTATTTCCTTTTCCCTTCTACCCATAAAAAGGCCTCATTGCTTTGCTCTGTGTGTACATGTGCATGAGACGGCATGTGCAGGCCTACTACCTTAAATAAAGGCCGGTGAACAGTGAAACTGGATTATCCACTGCTGAGAAGTGGCAAAGAGGCTAAAGTGTTCATTAAATATAATAAAACAAGAGCATCTGTGGACCTGGAACAGGAACTCAAATATTATTTGAGAAGCTCCGGTCACGCACATTTCCTAGATGGGTAAGTTCCGGATGTATATTGTAATTTATCGGCGTAGTAACAAACTACCACCTCATAACCCATGCGACCCCAACCTGTTCCCAACCCTCTTGTTCGCTTGTTTTAAAGCTAATTCACTGCAATTCTACACATTTTACCATGGGGCAGAGAAAACATTGCAGTTGTATAGCTAATTTGCTGCAATTCTACACATTTTGCCATGTCTTATGTGTGTTCATATGATACTTGAGTGACCTAACAAAATCAAATGTGGGCCCCCTGGGATTGAGGACACTGGCCATGATAACTACAAGATTTAAATAGCTGGTTAGCCTAACTAACATGGCCTAGTGATCAACTGGAAATGTCTGACCGGTTATAAATAGCTCTCTATAAATACACTGCTCAAAAAAAATAAAAGGGAACACTTAAACAACACAATGTAACTCTAAGTCAATCACACTTCTGTGAAATCAAACTGTCCACTTAGGAAGCAACACTGATTGACAATACATTTCACATGCTGTTGTGCAAATGGAATAGACAACAGGTGGAAATTATAGGCAATTAGCAAGACACCCCCAATAAAGGAGTGGTTCTGCAAGTGGGGACCACAGATCACTTCTCAGTTCCTATGCTTCCTGGCTGATGTTTTGGTCACTTTTGAATGCTGGCGGTGCTTTCAATCTAGTGGTAGCATGAGACGGAGTCTACAACCCACACAAGTGGCTCAGGTAGTGCAGCTCATCCAGGATGGCACATCAATGCGAGCTGTGGAAAGAAGGTTTGCTGTGTCTGTCAGCGTAGTGTCCAGAGCATGGAGGCGCTACCAGGAGACAGGCCAGTACATCAGGAGACGTGGAGGAGGCCGTAGAAGGGCAATAACCCAGCAGCAGGGCCGCTACCTCCGCCTTTGTGCAAGGAGGAGCAGGAGAAGCACTGCCAGAGCCCTGCAAAATGACCTCCAGCAGGCCACAAATGTGCATGTGTCTGCTCAAATAGTCAGAAACAGACTCCATGAGGGTGGTATGAGGGCCCGACGTCCACAGGTGGGGGTTGTGCTTACAGCCCAACACCGTGCAGGACGTTTGGCATTTGCCAGAGAACACCAAGATTGGCAAATTCGCCACTGGCGCCCTGTGCTCTTCACAGATGAAAGCAGGTTCACACTGAGCACGTGACAGACGTGACAGTCTGGAGACGCCGTGGAGAACGTTCTGCTGCCTGCAACATCCTCCAGCATGACCGGTTTGGCGGTGGGTCAGTCATGGTGTGAGGTGGTATTTCTTTGGGGGGCCGCACAGCCACTCCATGTGCTCGCCAGAGGTAGCCTGACTGCCATTAGGTACCGAGATGAGATCCTCAGACCCCTTGTGAGACCATATGCTGGTGCGGTTGGCCCTGGGTTCCTCCTAATGCAAGACAATGCTAGACCTCATGTGGCTGGAGTGTGTCAGCAGTTCCTGCAAGAGGAAAGCATTGATGCTATGGACTGGCCCGCCCGTTCCCCAGACCTCAATCCAATTGAGCACATCTGGGACATCATGTCTCGCTCCATGCTTTAGTCCAGGTCTGGGAGGAGATCCCTCAGGAGACCATCCGCCACCTCATCAGGAGCATGCCCAGGCGTTGTAGGGAGGTCATACAGGCACGTGGAGGCCACACACACTACTGAGCCTCATTTTGACTTGTTTTAAGGACATTACATCAAAGTTGGATCAGCCTGTAGTGTGGTTTTCCACTTTAATTTTGAGTGTGACTCCAAATCCAGACCTCCATGGGTTGATACATTTGATTTCCATTGATCATTTTTGTGCGATTTTGTTGTCAGCACATTCAACTATGTAAAGAAAAAAGTATTTAATAAGAATATTTCATTCATTCAGATCTAGGATGTGTTATTTTAGTGTTCCCTTTATTTCTTTGAGCAGTGTATATTTCTCAAGTCTCTCCTCTCCCAGAGGACTGAGCCCTAGGACCTTGCCTCAGGACTATCTGCCCTGATGACTCCTGGCTGTCCACAGTCCACCTGGTCGTGCTGCTGATCCAGTTTCTGCTGTTTTGCCTGCGGCTATAGAACCCTGACCTGCTACCTTGTCCAGGACCTGCTGTTCGACCCTCTCTCTCCCTTTCTCCCTCTCTCTTCCTCCCTCCCGTCTCTCTCTCTACCGCACCTGCTGTCTTCACCTCCGAATGCTCAGTTATGAAAAGTCAAGTGACATTTACTCCTGAGGTGCAGACCTGTTGCACCACTGTGATTATTATTTGACCCTGCTGGTCATCTATGAATCTTTGAACATCTTAAAAGAACGATCTGGCCTCAACAGCCATGTACTCATATAATCTCCACCTGGCAAAGCCAGAAGAGGACTGGGCTCCCCTCAGAGCCTGGTTCCTCTCTAGGTTTCTTCCTAGGTTCCCTGTTTGGAGTCCAGAGCCGTTCAATGGTCCGCCTGTTGAGTATGACTGACATGGAGATTAGAGAGGCGGATCAGTAGCCAGAAGGTTCAAGCCCAGGGCCGGTTGATAAAAGTGAGAACTGAAGTGGTAATTGGAGGGCTTCTGGTCTCTGCTCCCAAATACCATTCAATGCCATTCACCTAAGTTCTTATAACGTCTCAAATACCCTCTAGGCCATTTTCATAGCTCTGGAGGGCTGATGACACTCATTCTATAGTCAATACGTCCATGAAGTCCCTTAACCAAGTGTCCATGCTGAAGCACTACGGTTTACGCACTTTCCAGTATTGTCCATTTGACTGGAAGAATACTTTCCGAATGCACTGTAAGTGTAGTGTATCATGCAAAGTGTTCTATTTTGCATTTCGTTAACATAGCTATTACATAGCCTAGTGCACTTCTGTTTTATCAGTTCTGTGCTGTTCTATTTCTGAAAACAGACACCGCATGAAGCCAACCATGCATTTGTTTAGTAAATATGATGATGCAGATGCTTTTACTATACGTACAGAGACAGTACAGTACAACATGAATGCTGCTGACACAAAAGCTTTTTACCTGAATGGGGTTGTCTGGTTTCTCAACCTGATCTCATGAGACCAGGCTGGGTTTTCCCAGAGCATACCCGACAGGCCATTCAGTCTATGCAAATTACTTCGCAAAAGTGAATTTGACTAGAGGTGCATGCTGACTAGATGTAACTTCAAAAATAGAAACCACCCTAATAAACAAAACATTTTACCAATGTACACCAGAAATGTGATCTAAATATATTAACTCACCTGCTGCCCATAAAAAGCACAAACCATACCCTTCTACACAAATAGAAGGTTTTGCCTGGCTTTGATTACTTAGAAATTATCATTCTATGAAACCATAGAAAAAACTCTGCTTGTATCATCTTTTTCTAATGAGTTTCTCAATTTCTTTTTATAAGAAACATTAATGTGTTGAAAAACCCAAAATGGTTTGAATAGGCAACTTACACACAGCTCTGACACACACTTACCCCACCAGACATTCCACCAGGGGTCTTATCACAGTCCCCAAATCCAGAACAAATTCAAGAAAGCGTACAGTATTATATTTTTTATTTGACCTTTATTTAACCATGTAGGCCATTTACAACTGCGACCTGGCCAAGATAAAGCAAAGCAGTGCGACACAAACAACAACACAGAGTTACACATGGAATAGACAAACATACAGTCAATAATACAATAGAGAAAGTATATACAGTGTGTGCAAATGAGGTAGGATAAGGGGGGTGAGGCAATAAATAGGCCATAGTGGCGAAATTATTACAGTATGGCAAATTAAACACTGGGGTGATAGATGTGCAGAAGATGAGTGTGCAAGTAGCAGTGTGCAAGTAGCGGTACTGGGGTGCAACGGAGCAAAATAAATAATATGGTGATGAGGTAGTTGGATGGGCTATTTACAGATTGGCTAGGTACAGGTGCAATGTTCTGTGAGCTGGTGCTTAAACCTAGTGAGGGAGATATGAGTCTCCAGCTTCCGTGATTTTTGCAGTTCTTTCCAGTCATTGGCAACAGAGAACTGGAAGGAAAGGCAGCCGAAGGAGGAATTGGATTTGGGGGTGACCAGTGAAATATTCCTGCTGGACCACGTGCTGCGGGTGGGTGCTGCTATGGTGACCAGTGAGCTGAGATAATGTGGGGCTTTATCTAGCAAAGACTTATAGATGACCTGGAGCCAGTGGGTTTGGCGATGGATATGAAGCGAGGGCCAGCAAACGAGAGCATACAGGTCGCAGTGGTGGGTAGTATATGGGACTTTGGTGACAAAATGGATGACAATGTGATAGACTGCATCCAATTTGTTGAGTACAGTGTTGGAGGCTATTTTGTAAATGACATCACCAAAGTCAAGTATCGGTAGGATGGTCAGTTTTACTGCATGAGAGAAGTATGTTTGGCAGCATGAGTGAAGGATGCTTTGTTGCGAAATGGGAAGCCGATTCTAGATTTAATTTTGGATTGTAGATGCTTATGTGAGTCTGGAAGGAGAGTTTACAGTCTTACCAGACACCTAGGTATTTGTAGTTGTCCACATATTCTAAGTCAGAACCGTCCAGAGTTGTCATGCCGGACGGGTGGGTAGGTGTGTGCATCGATCGGTTGAAGAGCATGCATTTAGTTTTGCTTGCATTTAAGGCCATGGAAGGAGAGTTGTATGGCATTGAAGCTCATCTGGAAGTTAGTTAACACAGTGTACAAAGAAGAGCCAGAGGTATACAGAATGGTGTCGTCTGCGTAGAGGTGGATCAGAGAATCACCAGCAGCAAGAGCAACATCATTGATGTATACAGAGAATTGAATCTTCGGACTGCCAGAGATCCGGACAACAGGCCCTCCGATTTGACACACTGAACTCTATCAGAGAAGTAGTTGGTGTGCCAGGCGAGGCAATCATTTGAGAAACCAAGGCTGTTGAGTCTGCCGATAAGAATGTGGTGATTGACAGAGTCGAAAGCCTTAGCCAGGTCGATGAATACGGCTGCACAGTATTGTCTCTTATCGATGGCAGTTATGACATTATTTAGGACCTTGAGCATGGCTGAGGTGCACCCATGACCAGCTCGGAAACCCGATTGCATTGTGGAGAAGATACGGTGGGATTCAAAATGGTCAGTGATCTGTTTGTTAACTTGGCTTTGGAAGACCTTAGAAAGGCAGGGTAGGATAGATATGTCTGTAGCAATTTGGTTCTAGAGTGTCTCCCCCTTTTAAGAGGGGGATGACCGCGGCAGCTTTCCAATCTTTGGGGATCTCAGACGATACGAAAGAGAGGTTGTTCAAGCTAGTAATAGGGGTTGCAACAATTTCGGCGGATCATTTTAGGAAGAGAGGGTCCAGATTTTGCAGCTCTTTCAGAACATCAGCTATCTGGATTTGGGTGAAGGAGAAATGGGGAGGCTTGGGCAAGTTGCAGTAAGGAGTGCAGGGCTGTTGACCGGGGTAGGGGTAGCCAGGTGGAAAGCAAGGCCAGCCGTAGAAAAATGCTTATTGAAATTCACAATTATAGTGGATTTAATCGGTGGTGACAGTGTTTCCTAGCCTCAGTGCAGTGGGCAGCTGGGAGGAGGTGCTCTTATTCTCCATGGACTTCAGTGTCCCAGAACGTTTTGGAGTCAGTGCTAAAGGATGCGAATTTCTGCTTGAAAAAGCTAGCCTTTGCTTCCCTAACTGTCTGTGTATATTGGTACCCAACTTCCCTGAAAGGTTGCATATCGCGGGGGCTATTCGATGCTAATGCAGTACGCCACAGGATGTTTTTGTGCTGGTCAAGGGCAGTAAGGTCTGGAGTGAACCAAGGGCTATATCTGTTCCTGGTTCTACATTTTTTGAATGGGGCTTGCTTATTTAAGATGGTGAGGAAAGCACTTTGAAAGAATAACCAGGCATCCTCTACTGACGGAATGAGGTCAATGTCCTTCCAGGATACACAGGCCAGGTCGATTAGAAAGACCTGCACGCTGAAGTGTTTTAGGGAGCGTTTGACAATGATGAGGGGTGGTCGCTTGACTGCAGACCCATTACGGACACAGGCAATGAGGCAGTGATCGCAGAGATCCTGGTTGAAGACAGCAGAGGTGTATTTGGAGGGCAGATTGGTTAGGATGATATCTATGGAGGTGCCTGTGTTTACGGATTTAGGGTTGTACTGGGTGGGTTCATTGATCATTTGTGTGAGATTGAGAGCATCAAGCTTAGATTGTAGGATGGCCGGGGTGTTAAGCATGTCCCAGTTTAGGTCACCTAACAGCACATGCTCTGAAGATAGATGGGGGAAATCAATTTGCATATGGTGTCCAGGGCACAGCTGGGGGCAGAAGGTGGTCTATATCAAGCGCAACGGTAAGACACATGTTTCTGGAGAGGTGGATTTTTAATAGTAGAAGCTCAAATTGTTGTCCCTGCAGTAGATTGCAACTCCGCCCCCTTTGGTAGTTCTATCTAGTCTGAAAATGTTATAGTTAGGGATGGAAATTTCAGGGGTTTTGGTGGTCTTCCTAAGCCAGGGTTCAGACACGGCTAGGACATCCGGGTTGGCAGAGTGTGCTAGGGCAGTGAATAAAACAAACGTAGGGAGGAGGCTTCTAATGTAACTTGCATGAAACCAAGGCTTTTACGGTTACAGAAGTCAACAAATGAGAGCGCCTGGGGAATGGGAGTGGAGCTCGGCTTTGCAGGGCCTGGATTAACCTCCACATCACCAGAGGAACAGAGGCGGAGTAGGATAAGGGTATGGCTAAAGGCTAAAATACCTGGCCGTCTAGTACGTTCAGAACAGAGAGTAAAAGGAGCAGATATCTGGGCACGGTAGAATAGATTCAAGGCATAATGTACAGACAAAACGTATGGTAGGATGTGAATACAGTGGGGGTAAACCTGTGCATAGAGCGACGATGAAAGAGATATTGTCTCTAGAAATATAATTTAAACCAGGTGATGTGTGGAAGGTGGAACTAAAGGGTTAGCTAAGGCGTACTGAGCAGGGCTAGAGGCTCTACAGTGAAATAAGGCAATAATTACTAACCAAAACAGCAATGGACAAGGCATATTGACGTTAGCGAGAGGCATGCGTAGCCGAGTGATCATAGGAGTCCAGTGAGTGGCATCAGGCAGCTAGCGGGCCAGGGCTAGCAAGCTAGCAGAAGGGCCTTTGATGGACGTTGCGACGGAAGAAAGTCTGTTGTAGCCCCCTCGTGCTGTTACATCGGCAGACGGATCAGCAGGGCTCCGTGTGGTAAACCAGGCCAATTGGCAAAATAGGTATAGTGGCCAAAGAATTTGTCCTATGGGCCTCTTAAGCTAACAGTCCGATGTGCTCTAGACAGCCAGCTGGCCGTGGCTATCAGGCTAGCAGGTGGGCATTCAGGGGACGTCGCGATGGAGGAGCCAGTTGGGGGAAACAAACTCTTGGGCGGAATTATGTCGGTAGTCCAGCCATGATGGGTTGGCTGGGGTCCAGGCCAATTGGCAAAATAGGTATTGTAGCCCAAGGAGTGGCTGATGGGCCTAGCAGATGGGCCTAGCAATGGCTAACTGACTACTTTTGATGGGGGTTCCGGTTCTTAAGTATAAAAATAGAAGATCCGTACCACATTGGGTGAGGCGGGTTGCAGGAGAGTATTTTCAGTCCGTAGATGGAAAGTGATATTGAAATATATATGGGGAAAAAAACAAGGAAAAACTATATTTACACGGGACAGGACAAGACAAAACACACGTCCGACTGCTACCCCATCTTGGTTATATAGAGCCATTATTGTATGGAACTCCATTCCATCTAATTTTGCTCAAATAAACAGCAAACCTGGTTTCAAAAAACAGATAAACATAACGCCTCTCCTCTATTTGACCAAGATAGTGTGTGTGTGTGTATGCATTGATATGTAGGCTACGTGTGCCTTTTAAAAAGAATGTATGTAGTTCTGTCCTTGAGCAGTTATTTTCTATTAATGTTCTGTATTATGTCATGTTTCATGTTTTGTGTGGACCCCAGGAAGAGTAGCTGCTACTTTTACAACAGCTAATGGGGATCCTAATAAAATACCAAATTTGAAGCTATTGTACCGAACAGAATAATATTGAAACAAAGTTTTATTCTGCATGTGAAGTGATTGTAACATCAACATCTGATACTGCAATCTGGTCTTCAATGACCTTTGAGAAATTCAAGACCACCTAGCAGGAAATTGAGTAACTCAGTCGTGTCTAGTACTTCAGTCTTGTGTATTGTGCCAATTTGAATAAAAAAATTATGTGGGCAAAAATTACCCCACCTGATTTGACTGTTGTGTATGCTTATGTTAATGCAATTCACCCAACCAAAGCCCTAGAGATATATGGCTCTGGATCCATAAACTATTACATCACATTACAAACATATTGTACATCAAGGAGAGGTGGACTCATATTCATACATAATAATTAACATTTTCCTGTGAAACGTTTGAACACACCTACTCATTCAAGTGCTTTCTTTATTTTTACTATTTCCTACATTGCAGAATAATAGTGAATACTTAAACTATGAAATAACACATGAAATAACACATATGGAATCATGTAGTAATCAAACAAGTATTAAACAAATCAAAATATATTTTATATTTGAGATTCTTCAAAGTAGCCACCCTTTGACTTAATGACAGTTTTGAAAACTCTTGGCATTCTCTCAACCAGCTTCATGAGGAATGCTTTTCCGACAGCCTTGATGGAGTTCCCACATATGCTGAGCACTTGTTGGTTGCTTTTCCTTCACTCTGCGGTCCAACTCATCCCAAACCATCTCAAATGGGTTGAGGTTGGGTGATTATGAAGGCCAGGTCATCTGATTCAGTACTGCATCACTCTCCTTCTTGGTCAAATAGCCCTTACACAGCTTGAAGGTGTGTTGGGTCATTGTCCTGTTCCAAAACAAATGATAGTGGGACTAAGGGCAAACCAGATGGAATGGCGTATCACTGCAAAATGCTGTGGTAGACATACTGGTTAAGCACCCCCCACACCATCAAATGCAGAGATCATCCGTTCACCTACTTGGCGTCTCACAAAGACACGGCGGTTGGAACCAAAAATATCAATATCATCAGACCAAAAGACAGATTTCCACCGGTCAAATGATCATTGCTCGTGTTTCTTGGGCCAAGCAAGTCTGTTCTTCTTATTGGTTTCCTTTAGTAGTGGTTTCTTTGCAGCAATTGAAGGCTTGATTCACGCAGTCTCCTATGAACAGTAATATGGAGATGTGTCGGTTACTTGAACTCTGTGAAGAATTTATTTGGGCTGCTATGTCTGAGGCTGGTAACTCTAATGAACTTACCCTCTGCAGCAGAGGTAACTCTGCAGTAGAAGTAACAGAGGTAACTCTGTTTTCCTTTCTTGTGGCGGTCCTCATGAGAGCCAGTTTCATCAAACTTTAAAAGTTCTTGAAATGTTCTGGATTGACTGACCTTCATGTCTTAAATGAATGATGGACTGTAGTTTCTCTTTGCTTATTTGAGCTGCTCTTGCCATAATATGGACTTGGTCTTTTAGCAAATAGGGCTATTATCTGTATACTACCCCTACCTTGTCACAGCACAACTGGTTGGCTCAAATGCATTAAAAAAGGAAAGAAATTCCACAAATTATCTTCTAATGAGGCTCACCTGTTAATTAAAATGCATACCAGGTGACTACTTCATGAAGCTGGTTGAAAGAATGCCTAGTGTGTGCAAGGCTGTCATCAAGGAAAAGGGTGGTTACTTTGAAGAATCTCAAATATATTTAGATTTGTTTAACACTTTTTTTGGTTACTACATGATTCCATTGTTTTGATATCTTCACTACGTTTCTACAATGTATGTGGCAGGGTCTACAGTCAATCACGGATTACAATAAGAAAACCAGCCCCGTCGCTGACATCGACGTCTTGCTCCCAGACAAATGTAAACAACTTCTTTGCTAGCTTTGAGGACAATGCAGTGCCACTGACACGGCCCGCTACCAAAGCCTGTGGGATCTCCTTCATCGTGGCCAAAGTGAGCAAAACATTTAAACGTGTTTACGCTTGCAAGGCTGCCGGCCCAGACGGCATCCCTAGCCGCGTCCTCAGAGGATGCGCAGAGCTGGCTGGTGTATTTAAAGACATATTCAATCAATCCCTATCTGTCTGCTGTGCCCACATGCTTCAAGATGGCCACCATTTTTCCTGTTCCCAAGAAAGCTAAGGTAACTGAACTAAATGACTATCACCCTGTACTACTCACTTCTGCCATCATGAAGTGCTTTGAGAGACTAGTCAAGGATCATAGCACCTCCACCCTACCGTACCGGATACCCTAGACCCACTCCAATTTGCTTACCGCCCCAATAGGTCCACAGACGACACAATCACCGTCACACTGCACACTACACACTGCCCTATCCCATCTGGACAAGAGGAATACCTATGTAAGAATGCTGTTCATTGACTACAGCTCAGCATTCAACACCATAGCACCCTCCAAACTGGTTATTAAGCTTGAGACCCTGGGTGGAAAGGAAAGGTAAGTTCCTCGGCGTAGAGATCACGGACAAACTGAAATGGTCCACCCACACAGACAGTGTGGTAAAGAAGGAGCAACAGCGCCTCTTCAACCTCAGGAGGCTGAAGAAATGTGTCTTGTCACCGAAAACACAGAAACCTTTACAGATGCACAATCGAGAGCATTCTATCGGGCTGTATCAAATCAAATGAAATTTATTTATATAGCCCTTCTAAGTGCTGTACAGAAACCCAGCCTAAAACCCCAAACAGCAAGCAATGCAGGTGTAGAAGCACGGTGGCTAGGAAAAACTCCATAGAAAGGCCAAAACCTAGGAAGAAACCTAGAGAGGAACCAGGCTATGTGGGGTGGCCAGTCCTCTTCTGGCTGTGCCGGGTGGAGATTATAACAGAACATGGCCAAGATGTTCAAATGGTCATAAATGACCAGCATGGTCGAATAATAATAAGGCAGAACAGTTGAAACTGGAGCAGCAGCACAGTCAGGTGGACTGGGGACAGCAAGGAGTCATCATGTCAGGTAGTCCTGGGGCATGGTCCTAGGGCTCAGGTCCTCCGAGAGAGAGAAAGAAAGAGAGAAGGAGAGAATTAGAGAACGCACACTTAGATTCACACAGGACACCGAATAGGACAGGAGAAGTACTCCAGATATAACAAACTGACCCTAGCCCCCTGACACATAAACTACTGCAGCATAAATACTGGAGGCTGAGACAGGAGGGGTCAGGAGACACTGTGGCCCCATCCGAGGACACCCCCGGACAGGGCCAAACAGGAAGGATATATCACCGCGTGGTATGGCAACTGCACAACCCACAATGGCAAGGCTCTCCAGAGGGTAGTGGGGGCATCACAGGGGGCAAACTACCTGCCCTCCAGGACACCTACCTGCCTGTTCACCCCGCTATCATCCAGAAGGCGAGGTCAGTACAGGTGCATCAAAGCTGGGGCCGAGAGACTGAAAAACAGCCATCACTAACAGAGTGGTTGCTGCCAACATAGACTCAAATCTTTTGCCACTTTAATAAATGGATTTAATACAAATGTATCCCTAGTCACTTTAAATAACTCCACTTTAATAATGTCTACATATCCTACATTCTCATCTGTATACACTGTATTCTATACCATCTACTGCATCTTGCCTATTTTATTTTTATTTCACCTTTATTTAACCAGGTAGGCTAGTTGAGAACAAGTTCTCATTTGCAACTGCGGCCTGGCCAACACAGAGTTACACATGGAATAAACAAACAAACAATCATACAGTAGAAAATAAAAAGTCTATATACAGCATGTGCAAATGAGGAAGGATAAGGGAGGTGAGGCAATAAATAGGCCATGGTGGCAAAGTAATTACAATATAGCAATTAAACACTGGAATGGTAGATGTGCAGAAGATGAATGTGCAAGTAGAGATACTGGGGTGCAAAAGAGCAAGATAAATAAATAAATACAGTATGGGGATGAGGTTGTTGGATGGGCTATTTACAGATGGGCTATGTACAGGTGCAGTGATCTGTGAGCTGCTCTGACAGCTGGTGCTTAAAGCTTGTGAAGAATATGTTAGTCTCCAGCTTCAGTGATTTTTGCAGTTCGTTCCAGTCATTGGCAGCAGAGAACTGGAAGGAGAGGCGGCCAAAGGAAGAATTGGCTTTGGGGGTGACCAGTGAGATATACCTGCTGGAGCGCGTACTACAGGTGGGTTCTGATATGGTGACCAGTGAGCTGAGACAAGTCGGAGCTTTAGCTAGCAGAGACTTGTAGCAGCACCCACCTGTAGCACGCACCCACCTGTAGCACGCGCTCCAGCAGGTATATCTCACTGGTCACCCCCAAAGCCAATTCTTCCTTTGGCCGCCTCTCCTTCCAGTTCTCTGCTGCCAATGACTGGAACATCTCCAATCCTGGAGCCAGTGGGTTTGGCGACGAGTATGAAGCGAGGGCCAACCAACGAGAGCGTACAGGTCGCAGTGGTGGGTAGTATATGGGGCTTTGGTGACAAAATGGATGGCACTGTGATAGACTGCATCCAATTCGTTGAGTACAGTGTTGGAGGCTATTTTGTAAATGACATCGCCAAAGTCAAGGATCGGTAGGATGGTCAGTTTTACGAGGGTATGTTTGGAAGCATGAGTGAAGGATGCTTTGTTGTGAAATAGGAAGCCGATTCTAGATTTAATTTTGGATTGGAGATGTTTAATGTGAGTCTGGAAGGAGAGTTTACAGTCTAACCAGACACCTAGGAATTTGTAGTTGTCCACATATTCTAAGTCAGAACCATCCAGAGTAGTGATGCTGGACGGGCGGGCGGGTGCAGGCAGCAATCGGTTGAAGAGCATGCATTTAGTTTTACTTGCATTTAAGGCCATGGAAGGAGAGTTGTATGGCATTGAAGCTCGTCTGGAGGTTAGTTAACACAGTGTCCACAGGAGGGCCAGAGGTATACAGAATGGTGTTGTCTGTGTAGAGGTGGATCAAAGAATCACCAGCAGCAAGAGGGACATCATTGATGTATACAGAGAAGAGAGTCATCCCGAGAATTGAACCCTGTGGCACCCCCATAGTTGGTGAATCAGGCGAAGCAATCATTTGAGAAACCAAGGCTGTTGAGTCTGCCAATAAGAATCAATCAATCAATCAATCAAATTTTATTTATATAGCCCTTCGTACATCAGCTGATATCTCAAAGTGCTGTACAGAAACCCAGCCTAAAACCCCAAACAGCAAGCAATGCAGGTGTAGAAGCACGGTGGCTAGGAAAAACTCCCTAGAAAGGCCAAAACCTAGGAAGAAACCTAGAGAGGAACCAGGCTATGTGGGGTGGCCAGTCCTCTTCTGGCTGTGCCGGGTGGAGATTATAACAGAACATGGCCAAGATGTTCAAATGTTCATAAATGACCAGCATGGTCAAATAATAATAATCACAGTAGTTGTTGAGGGTGCAACAAGTCAGCACCTCAGGAGTAAATGTCAGTTGGCTTTTCATAGCCGATCATTGAGAGTATCTCTACCGCTCCTGCTGTCTCTAGAGAGTTGAAAACAGCAGGTCTGGGATGGCATTGATGCAGCAGCATGGCCAGGTGGACTGGGGACAGCAAGGAGTCATCATGCCAGGTAGTCCTGAGGCATGGTCCGAGGGCTCAGGTCCTCCAAGAGAGAGAAAGAAAGAAAGAGAGATTTAGAGAGAGCATGCTTAAATTCACACAGGACACCGGGTAAGACAGGAGAAATACTCCAGATATAACAGACTGAGCCTAGCCACCGTGCTTCTACACCTGCATTGCTTGCTGTTTGGGGTTTGAGGCTGGGTTCCTGTACAGCACGTTGATATATCAGCTGATGTAAGAAGGGCTATATAAATACATTTGATTTGATAATAATGAAGAGACTACAAAGACAATTGCAAATTCACTGTAATTTGAACCACATAGGCCTTCTGTCATCAATTTCATCACGCCTGTAAATCATTGCACCAGAAAGTAGCCAGAATGGGACCCACTGTGTCATATCCCTAAATTACTTGAGGGGATGACCAGGAAATGGACTGCCGTGCAATTTGATCATCTTCAAACTTATACATTGCTTGATTGTGGCGACAAAATGAACAACAACCAAATGACCTGTTTGAGTGTGTTAATGTAAGACGGTCACAACAAGGGGTGAAAATAGTCAAAAGTGGTTCAAACGCAGGAAGAGCTTGAGTGTCCCAACAAAGGTTGGGTTTTGTTCCAGAACAATTGCTTCCTCTCTCCCTTCTGACCTTGTTCACTCTCCTTTAGTAGGTCGATGTCGAACTACAGTATGTTGAATTTCCAAGACAGAAATGGATGGAATTATTTTTAATTATGAATAAAAGAATGACCGTGTACTAAACTATATATTGTTGGTATATCAGATTCTTCTGGCAATTCTCACATAGTAACTTCATTTGAAATGACTTTTACATTTGTATCACAAACCATTTAATATTCATTTATTTAACCTAAAAATATTCATATTATTATCTCAAATGTACCCTTTTAGATTTGTCTTATTTTTAGACTTTGTTTGCAACAATATACTCTCCAAACACATCGCATTTCTAGAGTGGGCTCTCTGGTACTTTTAACGATATGAGCCATTTTCAGGTATAGGTAGGTTACTTTCTAAATGTAATCCATTACAGTTACTAGTTGCCTGTTCAAAATTGTAATCAGTAACGTACCTTTTGGATGACCCCAAACTCAGTAACATAATCTGATTACATTCAATTGCTTCTCCCTTAAGAGGCATTAGAAGAAGACAAAACTTTGTCAAAGTTTACATAGCTCGCCATATATGGATATTAAATGTTATTTTATTAGTTGGTGATGTAGGCTTCTTCTAAGCCATCACTTTCTACTACATGATATCTTTACATTAAAAACCAGCCTATCAGAATTACAGTCAATCCAGTAAATGTTATACCCCTTGATCTTCAAGAATAGGACATGGAAATATGGAAGTATAGACTTGCCAAATTGTTTTACCTGCTCATAACCACAAAATAAAGGACTTATTAGCCAGCCCTACTCTGTTGTTTATGATTTTGTTGTCATGTTGTCAAATGCTGCGCTCATGGAATGGCATGCTTTGAGCACTACTGAAAAGTGCTCTTTACATGTGAAAAATGAATTCCATATGCCGCATTTGCTATAGGCCTATTGTTTAAATTTTGTTGGTGACACTTTGATATTTTGAGGGCTGTTTGAAGTGCAAATTCACAGATGAAACAATAACAACCCTGCTGCTGTTTTGGTAAAAAGCTGAGGGATGGGCCTGGAGAAATGTAACCACTCTCAGATTAATAGGCATAACTATGGATGCAAGGACTGACCATCCCAAATGATTGTTTTAACCATGTTATGAGGCTATACCGAGTTTGTTTACATGTACAATGTTTACAAACATTGGACAAAAACAAGCTTATATTTTGGGTTCTCATGGAGTGTGACAGTTAAACTAAGCTCATCAGGCATTTATTTACACGCACGCACGCACGCACGCACGCACACACACACACACACAGTTGAGGTCGGAAGTTTGCATACACCTTAGCCAAATACATTTAATCTCAGTTTTTCACGATCTCTGACATTTAATCAGAGTAAAATTACACTGTGTTAGGTCAGTTAGGATCACCACTTTATTTAAAGAATGTGAAATGTCAGAATAATAGTAGAGAGAATTATTTATTTTAGCTTTTATTTCTTTCAACACATTCCCAGTGGGTCAGAAGTTTACATACACTCAACTAGTATTTGGTAGCATTGCCTTTAAATTGTTTAACTTGGGTCAAACGTTTCGGGTAGCCTTCCACAACCTTCCCACAATAAGTTGGGTGAATTTTGGCCCATTCCTCTTGACAGAGATGGTGTAACTGAGTGAGGTTGTAGGCCTCCTTGCTCACACACGCCTTTTCAGTTCTGCCCACACATTTTCGATAGGTCAGGGCTTTGTGATGGCCACTCCAATACCTTGCCTTTGTTGTCCTTAAGCCATTTTGCCACAACTTTGGAAGTATGCTTGGGGTCATTGTCCATTTGGAAGACCCATTTGCAACCAAGCTTTAACTTCCTGACTGATATCTTGAGAGGTTGCTTCAATATATCCACATCATTTTCCTTCCTCATGATGCCATCTATTTTGTGAAGGGCACCAGTCACTCCTGCAGCATAGCACCCCCACAACATGATGCTGCCACCCCCGTGCTTCACGGTTGGGATGGTGTTCTTCGGCTTGCAAGCCTCCCCATTTTTCCTCCAAACATAACAATGGTCATTATGGCCAAGCAGTTCTATTTTTGTTTCATCAGACCAGTGGACATTGCTCCAAAAAGTACGATCTTTGTCCCCATGTGCAGTTGCAAATCGTAGTCTGGCTTTTTTATGGCAGTTTTGGATCAGTGGCTTCTTGCTCTTCTTGGGCATGACGCCAAGCGGCCTTTCAGGTTAGGTTGACATAGGACTCGTTTTACTGTGGATATAGACACTTAAGTATCCGTTTCCTCCAGCAACTTCACAGGGTCCTTTGCGGTTGTTCTCTCGCACCAATGTATGTTCATCTCTAGGAGACAGAACGCGTCTCCTTCCTGAGCGGTATGATGGCTGCGTGGTCCCGTGGTGTTTATACTTGCGTACTATTGTTTGTATAGATAAACATGGTTCCTTCAGGCGTGTGGAAATTGCTCCTAAAGATGAACCAGACTCGTGTAGGTCGACAATTTAAAGAAAATACATCCACAGGTACACCTCCAATTGACTCAAATGATGTCAATTAGCCTATCAGAAGCTTCTAAAGCCATGACATAATTTTCTGGGATTTTCCAAGCTGTTTAAAAGGCATAGTCAACTTAGTATGTAAACCTCTGACCTACTGGAATTGTGATACAGTGAGTTATAAGTAAAATGATCTGTCTGTAAACAATTGTTGGAAAGATGACTTGTGTCATGCACAAAGTAGATTTCCTAACCGACTTGCCAAAACTATAGTTTGTTAACAAGAAATGTGTGGAGTGGTTGAAAAACAAGTTTTAATGACTCCAACCTATGTGTATGTAAACTTCCGACTTCAACTGTACATACATATACACATATATATAATTTATAAGTACAAAAATGGATGTAGCAACTACAGATTGCCCCATTAAGTCTATCAACAGTGTGTGAGTTTGAGCATGTGTCAATTAGGCCTATGGATTAATTTATTTTATCAGCATGAATTAGATTGAGCAATAAAAGCCCCACTTTTATTCATTAAGCTCACTATGCAGCTGTTGCCAGAGCAATGATTGATAGGCAGTTTAAACTTCTTGAATTCAACCATTATTGGATTGAAATACACATTTAGATTTGTGAACAGCCATCCACAACAACCACCGTCTAGTCTGTAAGGCGCAAATAGCAACATGAGAGAGCAACAGTGTGATTCACATCAATGCCCTATGTAGATATCAATAATACGTGATATCTGTATTGCTGTAGACTACACCACTGCTGTCATCCTTATCTCCAAGAGTTTATTCAAGTTGGATAATATTTGGCTGCCGACAGCAGTCGCCCCATTGGAAGACATAGTTTGGACTGTAGCCTACAAAAGCCTCATCCTGCTCTTTTCCCGCGATTGATCGAACACATTTGGTGTGTCATCATAGTGGTCTCTGACTTATGGTCAGACTCGCTCAGGTGTAACAAACTTAAACGTGCACCTTTTTTCAATGCTGATTTGAATGTCATTGATAAAAGATAGACGTGTCAGAGATTATTTTTCGCAAACCTACTTTCTGAATTTAAAAGTAAGTATCTGTAATCTGATTACAATATTTTTGCTGGTAACTTAACGGGTTACAGTTACCGGTTTTTGTTATCCCTTACATGTAAGGTATTACATGTAATCCATTACTCCCCAACCCTGGTCATTGTATTCACAGCCCTCCTTTAGGATTGCACATTCAGCAAATGACCAGCAGAGGTCATGAATCCATTTTCAGATTTACTGTGTTGGTGGTGCCCATAAAACAAATCATACCTTCAGAATTAGCAGAGAGCCCACTCTGGAAATGTGATGTACTTGTAGAGTATATTGGTCCAAACAATATGTCTTAAAATTAACACAATCAAAAAGGGTATTTTTGAGATATTCATATTTTTTGTGAATATGAAGAATGTTATTTCAGAATCAAGACATACTCCATATTTTAGAGCACACTGTGACTAGAAGGAGTAAAATGACATCGAGATGTCTGTATCACGTATGGTTAACAGATTTGAGGGTTTTACAGGAAGCATGTATAGGTCTATCCCCCCCCCAAAAAAGTGTTATTCGTCACACGCTTCGTAAACAACAGTTGTAGACTAACAGTTAAATGTTTACTTATGGGCCCTTCCCAACAATGTAGAGAGAAAAATAATATACAAAAATAACCAAGAATAAATACAGAATGAGAAACGATAACTTGGCTATATACACAGGGTACCAGTACCAAGTTGATGTGCAGGGGTATGAGGTAATTGAGGTAGATGCTGTATGTACATATACTGTAGGTAGGGGTAAAGTGACTAGGCAACAGGATAGATAATAAACAGAATCAGCAGCGTATGTGATAAGTCAAGAGTTGTGCAAAAAAGGTCATTGCTGATAGCCTGGGTAGCTAGTTGGTTAACTGTTTAACTAACTATTTAAAAGTCTTATAGCTTGGGGGTAGAAGCTGTTCAGTGTCCTATTGGTTCCAGACTTGGTGCATCGTTACCGCTTGCCGTGCCGTAGCAAAGAGAACAGTCTATGACTTAGGTGGCTGGAGCCTTCCTTTGACACTGCCTGGTATAGAGGTCCTGGATAGCAGGGAGCTTGGCCCCAGTGATGCACTGGGCCGTACGCACTGCCCTCTGTAGGGCCTTGCGGTCAGATGCCAAGCAGTTACCATACCAAGCGCTGATGCAGCCAGTCAAGATGCTCTCAATGGTGCAGCTCTAGAACGTTGAGGATCTGAGGGCCCATGACAAATCATTTCAGCCTCCTGAGGAGAAAGACACATTGTCGTGCCTTCTTCCCGACTGTGTTGGTGTGTGTGGAGTGGACCATGTTAATACCTTAGTGATGTGGACACCGAGGAACTTGAAACTCTCGACCCGCTCCCTCTACAGCCCCGTCGATGTTGTTGGGTGCGTCCTCAGCCCTCTGTTTCTTGCAGTCCACAATCAACTCCTTTGTCTTGCTGACGTTGAGGGAGTGGTTGTATAGTCTGTATCATCGCTGTCTGTGATCGTCAGCAAACTTAATGATGGTGTTGGGAGTCGTGCGCGGCCACACAGTTGTGGGTGAACAAGGAGTACAGGAGGGGACTAAGCATGCAGCCCTGAGAGGCCCCTGTTTTGAGGGTCAGTTCCTCATGATTTCCATTTTAAGAAATTGTGATTCAAATGTAAAAAGCATGTCAAACTTCCTTCCTCCAAATTAAGTTTCGATGTGAGAATTGCCGGAACAATCTGAGATTTCAAACATATTTTCCGGCTACCGTGACATGGAATCCCCCAAGGACTATGGAAGTGTAGTTACTAATTGTTTATGTAAAAATGCCGCTTGAATGTTTGTTGTATGGTTATATATAATATTCACAATTTTTAAAATCTAACAAAAACAAACAAATCCATAGGTAACAATATTGGGGCTGCAGGGTAGCCTAGTGGTTAGAGCGTTGGACTAGTAACTGGAAGGTTGCAAGTTCAAACCCCTGAGCTGACAAGGTACAAATCTGTCGTTCTGCCCCCTAGGCCGTCATAGAAAATAAGAATTTGTTATTAACTGACTTGCCTAGTTAAATAAAGGTTAAAAATATATATATATATGCTTTTGCTCATAGGTGTGTCACTTTCTATTCAATGTATTCTATACACTTTCTATTCAATTTCTGTCAATTTTGGACCCGTTTTGGCTCAAAAGCACTCCAAGGGGCAAACATTGTGTATAGCCTGCAACTTTAGCTTACAACTTCGAAGTTGTATTTAAATGTCGGCTGCATATGACAGGGTGTCCTATATTGTGTTTTGAACATTATTACCGACATAATAACTAAACGTAATACAACATTAATGTAAGTTGTTGAAGTAGTAATCCGCGGTTGTATTAATTAACCTACTGTAACAATTTAACTGTACTTGTGGTTGCCTACTCTTGAGTGGTCCTTTACCTGCACAGTAACACAGATGTTGTATAATGCCACCAGGTGTCACATGTTTCTTACTTGACTTCGTTGAGTAGCCTACCTTTTTTTGAGGGAGAGAGTGATCATTGACGAGTTGACTGAAGGTATGTGCTTCTTTCTGCAACAGACTCGCAGAGCAGGCTAAATCCTTGGCATTTAAAAGCGGTGTCTTTTTTTTCCTGCAACAGACTCGCAAAGTGGGCAAGTTTTAGCATTTAAAAATGGTTTATTCGTTCATTTCAGAGCTTGAGCTCCAAGACTGTTGAGATGCGTCGATAAAGGTACATTGCTCTGACGCACTCGAGGATGAATGGAGAAAGTAGAACTTGGACTAGGTTACTCGTCGCTGGGTTACATTTTAATCCGTGTCTTTAGTCTTTGTTGTTGTACCTTTTTAACTCTACACAACTCTCCTAATTCTTAAACATGACTGAAGAAAATACAAATTTTCCTAACGAGTTCCTGGGTAAGAAACGTTTTAACATTAATGTTATTTCTTTTGGCTAAAATGACTACTTTTGCATTGGAATTGTTCATTTCAAATTGATTAATGACTATTGGAAAAACGTGTGTCAACTGTTTCTCAAATTTGAGGTGCACCTGATAGAGCCCCACAGTGGAGGTGTCATAATACCCATAAAACCTAGCGGTCAAACAGGGAAATGGTTCCAATCGTTTATCCACTATGAATTTTTTCCCACAGGGGATTTTAGAAGCACTTAAAATAAGGGCTGTGTAGGCTTACCCTGGTGTGACATTTTCATAACCATGTAAATCTCTCTCAGGCAAGGTGACTTTTAGCAATATATTCAGCTTGATTTACTCTGATTCGAAAATGCTAATTAGCATCAAAGAAGCCATGCAAAACTACAAATAGCTGCAAACTCCCGCAGATCTTCTCCAACTGACACCTTTGCTAATGGGTATTGTGTTAATTTAAAAGATAGTTCATAGAATTGTCCATTCAAATAAATGTAATTAATTACTACACTGAACAAAAATATAAACGCAACATGTAAATTGTTGATTTCATGAGCTGAAAATAAAAGTTCCCAGAAATATTCCATATTCACAAAGCTTATTTCTCTCAAATATTGTGCACAGATTTGTTTTCGTCCCTGTTAGTGAGCATTTCTCCTTTGCCAGGATGATCTATCCACCTCAAGTGTTATATATATATATATATCTCAAGAAGCTGATTAAACAGCATGGTCATTACACTGGTGCACCTCGTGCTGGGGACAATAAAAGGCCACTCTAAAATGTGCAGTTTTGTCACACAACACAAATGTCTCAAGTTTTGAGGAAGTGTGCAATTGGCATATTGACTACAGGAATGTCCACCAGAGCTCTTGCCAGAGCATTTATTGTTCAATTATTGTTCAATTCTCTACCATAAGCTGCCTCGTCGTTTTAGAGCATTTGGCAGTACATCCAACCGGCCTCACAACCGCAGACCACATGTGTGGCGTCATGTGGGCGAACAGTTTGCCGATGTCAACGTTTTGAACAGAGTGCGATTACAGCCTTGAGTCTTCTTGGGTATGACACTACAAGCTTGGCACACCTGTATTTGTAGAGTTTCTCCCTTTCTTCTCTGCAAATCTTTTCAAGCTCTTTTAGGTTGGATTGGGAGTGTCGCTGCACAGCTATTTTCAGGTCTCTAGAGATGTTCGATCGGGTTGAAGTCAGGGCTCTGGCTGGGCCACTCAAGGACATTGAGACTTGTCCCAAAGCCACTCCTGCATTGTCTTTGCTATGTGCCTAGGGTACTTGTCTTGTTGGAAGGTGAACCTTCGCCCCAGTCTGAGGTCCTGAGCACTTTGGAGCAGGTTTTCATCATCTTTTACTTTGCTCCGTTCATCTTTCCCTTAATCCTGACTCGTGTCCCAGTCTCTGCCACTGAAAAACATCCCCACAGCATGATGCTGCCACCACCCTGCTTCACCGTAGGGATGGTGCCTGGTTTCCTCCAGACATGACGCTTGGCATTCAGGCCAAAGAGTTCAATCTTGGTTTCATCAGATCAGAGAATCTGGTTCTGAGTCCTTTAGGTGCATTTTGGCAAACTCCAAGCGGGCTGTCGTGCCTTTTACTGAAGAGTGGCTTCCGTCTGGCCACTCTACCATAAACACCTGATTGGTGGAGTGCTGGAGCTCTGTCAGAGTGAACATTGGGTTCTTGGTCACTTCCCTCACCAAGGCCCTTCTCCCACGATTGCTCAGTTTTGGCTGGGCGGCCAGCTTCAGGAAGAGTCTTGGTGGTTCCAAACTTCTTCCATTTAAGCATGATGGAGGCCACTGTGTTCTTGGGGACCTTCAATGATGCAGAAATGTTTGGGTACCTTGTCTCTGAGCTCTATAGACAATCCCTTCAACCTCATGGCTTGGCTTTTGCTCTGACATGCACTGTGGGACCTCACAGCATATACTGTAGACAGATGTGTTCCTTTTCAAATTAAGTCCAATCTGTTGAATTTACCACAAGTGGACAATTTGCCAAAATGTATAAAAAAAAAAAAGTTTTTTACTTTGTCATTAGGGGGTAGTGTGTGTCGATTGATGAGGACTTTTTAATTTTTTAAATCCATTTTAGAATAATGTAATGTAACAAAATGTGGGGAAAAGGAAGGCGTCTGAATACTTTCCAAATGATAAGTCACCTTGTAGAGAAATTTATAAGGTTATCAAAACATCACACCAGGGTAAGTCTACACAAAACAAAATCCCCTATAGGAAAAACGAATGGTGGAATCACCATTGAAACCATTTCTGTGTTTGACCGCTAGGGTTTATGGGTATAATGACTCGTACTCTATACCCACATACTTCTGTACACAGTTTGGGAGAAGAACTGGAAGCGTGTCTTGCTGAATTCCCTCAGTGTGATGACAACCAATGGGATGACAACCAATGGGTTGACAACCAATGGGATGACAACCAATGCTGTGTTTAAACCAACTCGGAACATAGAAATGTTCAACTTCTGTGTGTTAATGACAACTGGGAAAAAACAAGCTCCGACTGGGGAACAATTGTTTTGAACGGTCATCCAATTTCGGAATTGTAACCCGGGCCTCTTTCTTGAGCCCTGACTTTCCGAGCTGAAAATCACTGACGTCATGATTTGAGAGTTCCCAGTTGTCTTGAATGCACCAACTCAATGGGCCTCCTCTAGGATAGACCAGTATGTGGATGGACCATTGTCATATTATGTAATACCCAGGACATGCAGTACAACGAGCTTAAACAGACATGTTCATTTTTGTTTTGATAATGTACACTGACTGATACATTTATGGAACCACCACAAAAAAAGGTAACTGCAACAAACTGTTTTCAGACATCATTATTTCAGAGAACTGTGGATACATGAATACATGTTGTTCAAAGCAGTCTGGGACACATTTGGAAATCTCCCGCTGTCAATGTTTTGATCTCAGTTGTCCAGAGAGTGGAGAGATCCAGATTGATCTCAAGAGTTCGCCCCACTCTTGCCAGGATTCCATGAAAAACAAGACTACATAAATTAGAAGTGACTCACCCAAACAGACCGACCGGTCTCCCTCTTAATATAAATTTGACAAGTCATGAAAACTGTAAGAGTCCGGAAGCTGACAAAAACTGTGTTTGGCATGAAATTAAGCAATAATATTACACTGACTGCTATTAGATGGGAGAAAAAGTGCACCGATGTTGAATTACAAACCACCCTGACACTGCCATATGGCCAGGGGGAAACCCACTGCCTATGGAATGTGTGGTATTTTGACTACTTATGAGGATTCTGAGTGTGGTGGTTACAAAGCTGACATTAGGTCCACACTTGACGCAACAACTGTTTTTCAGAACATCCCAAAGCAGGCTAAATGTATCCCAAGTTGGGTTGTTTTCCTATCAAAATAGAATTTCAGCAAATGTTCTTATTCTGTTTTTCATTATGTCCCAGGCCAGGCATACATGGGTTATGTTTTGAATTGTAAAGGCCTCCAAGCCCTGCACATGCACTAGATGAAACGATAGCATACTCGTATCAGTGCTAATCTTCCCAATTGTTCCTCCTAGAGAGTGTAAGAGATGCCGTGGGAGGGAAGATCAAGCTCACCTTGAAGAAGAGGGTGCAACTGGAGGTCAAAGGTGACAAACTGGAGAACCGAGTCCTGGTAAGATATCAGGATTGCTCTCTTGGCACTCATATAATTGGTTTCTCATTGTGCAGTTCCCTAAATGTAGCCTTAAATGTGCAGACACAACACAACCCTTTTATTTAGGAGAAAATCAACTTGTCATTCCGAGCACACCAGTGTTTGTCATTTTCCTCATTCTCTCAAGGTTCACATGCTTCTCAGCAAAACCTTGTTTCTGTGCCTCATTCTCATAACAGGAAGCCTGCAGTCAACTGGGTTGACAATAGAACGTTTGAAACACAGCCTCACCACTTTCTGCCTACTTGACAGACTGAAATGTATTGACTTCCTGAAACAATTTGTTGTCTGCTGAGTAATATTCGTGTTGCTTTGTATGCAGAGTAATAGATCTTGATTGTTGAATGTTATATTGTAACATTTAAAATGTGACCCTCCGCAACTGTCTTAATGTTGTTAGCAGCCTCAGATCCCCTTCAAAAGGTAGCCAAAACGTATTGGGTTTCAATTGGAATATCAGTTGCCTCCAATCAAATCTATTTTTGGAGGATCAAGGAAGACCAGAGACATTTTGCAAACAAACTTCTTTATACGGTGTTGCTTCTTCTTTAACCCTGAGCCCTGAGCTGTGTTTATTAGGCATTGAATGGAAGAGACAGACTGAAACGGGGAGGGACTAACTGGACTTGTCCAATAATAATAATAACATATTTTGCTGTGTGCCTTTCAAGATACTCAAGGACACTTGCATAAGAAACACTCTTTTTAATTTTCCGTTGTAAAACGTTTTCCATGGCATGGCCGAATTAACACAGTCCTGTATACAGAGGCTATTCAGTCTTACCTCATACTCTGCAACTTCATCATCCTTTACCCTTTCCTCTAAGCCCTGGGCCAGCAAAGACATGAAAAGCCTCAGACCCAACTTTCAAAAGACATTTGAGCACTCAGTCTCGGTGTATTATTGTGTAAGAGGAAGAACAATGGATAAGGTGGTGTAGGAGTAGGCCTACTATTGGATATGGGCCGATCTTGTTTCATGTAACTGCATGTCTCTAAACCCCCTATGTGTGTGTGCGTGCGTGTGCAGCTGACTAGCTTAGGAAGATACTCTGAATTACCTACAGTATGGATTTCCTATTTCATAAAAAGATCATTGTTGACACATAATTTAATGAAGATCTAATTGACCCGTTACTTTAAATACCTGTCCTTAACTCATGAAATGGTACACATTTTTCCACATCACATTTGAAAGCATGTCATTTTCAGAAAAGTTGTCCTTCCTTAGAGTTCCGCATGAAATGGACACACTATTGCCCCTATTGGACACGCTGTGGGTTCTGGGGCCCTATTGGACACGCTGTGGGCTCTGGGGCCCTGTTGGACACGCTGTGGGTTCTGGGGCCCTGTTGGACACGCTGTGGGTTCTGGGGCCCTGTTGGACACGCTGTGGGTTCTGGGGCCCTGTTGGACACGCTGTGGGCTCTGGGGCCCTGTTGGACACGCTGTGGGTTCTGGGGCCCTGTTGGACACGCTGTGGGTTCTGGGGCCCTGTTGGACACGCTGTGGGCTCTGGGGCCCTGTTGGACACGCTGTGGGCTCTGGGGCCCTGTTGGGACACGCTGTAGATTCTGGGGCCCCTATTGTCTTTGTAAAGTTCCACAATTTGGTGGTATTTATGTTCACTCTCTCCATTGTCTCCTTTCTTGACTTGACAGAACACTTCCCCACAGGGCACTTACTGAGAGCATCAGACACTGATAAATACAGCCCACCACGTTGGCACATTCCTAGGCCTTGCTTGAGTAGCGATGTAATCAGTCTATATTAATCGACCAAACTCCGTAGTCAAAATTTGGTTAAGCAGTCTTTATCCGTAAGACACAATGGATAAGTGGGCTTTACCTGTAGGAACTATTGTGTGTGTGTGAACATACAATACCCCTTCCCCTCTTTACACCTGAGATACTATCAAATGCAGGAACAGATTCTCCAGAGCAGAGGGGTGGGGTCTCCTGTCTCACACCCAGCCATTGGTTGACGCTCATATTTGGCCTTGAAGAGTGACCTCACTCCAAAAAAAACACATACCACCAAAACACCATACTCACCATGGTACTTTTACATGTCTCTTTTTACATAGAAATTAGTTAGCTACTACTGTGCAATTACAATTGCGTTTGCACCTGTGTCTTTGAGAATAGAAAGGTTTAAAACGTATAAATGAAAGCAAAGACGTTAAACAATGTTCATAACACAATTTCACTGCAAACCTCTAAACCTTTGCTCCACATGTTATATATATTTTATTTAACTAGGCAAGTTGGTTAAGAACAAATGCTTATTTACAATGACGGCTTACCCCGTCCAAACCTGGACGACGCTGGGCCAATTGTGCGCCGTCCTATGGGACTCCCAGTCATGGCCGGATGTGGTACTGCCTGGATTCGAACCAGGGACTGTAGTGACGCGTCTTGAACTGAGATGCAGTGCCTTGCCTTAGACCGCTGCTCCACTCGGGAGCATATACATGTTCCTTCCATACCAATAACAGCTGCAAACCGCTGGTGAAACGGATTAGTCACTTTGTCAAGAAAAATATAATCGCAACATGTAAAGTGTTGGTCCCATATTTCATGACCTGAAATAAAAGATCCCAGAAATGTTCCATATGCACAAATTTCTCAAGTGTTCTGCACAAATTTGTTTACATCCCTGTTAGTGAGCATTTCTCCTTTGCCAAGATTATCCATCAACCTGACAGGTGTGGCATATCAAGAAGTTGATTAAACAGCATGATCATTACACAGGTGCACCTTGTGCTGAGGACAATAAAAGGCCACTCTAAAATGTGCCATATTTTATCTCACAACACAATGCCACAATTTACTCAAGTTTGAAGGGAGTGTGCAACTGGCATGCTGACTGCAGGAATGTCCAACAGAGCTGTTGCCACAACCTACCATAAGCTGCCTCCATCGTTGTTTTTGAGAATTTGGCAGTACATGCAAACGGCCTAACAACCGCAGACCACGTGTATCAACGGCTGCCCAGGACCTCCACATCCGGCTTCTTTACCTGTGGGATCGTCTGAGGGGTGCAGAGGACTATTTCTGTCTGTATTAAAGCCCTTTTGTGGGGAAAAACAAATTCTGATTGGCTGGGCCTGGCTCCCCCACGCATGGCTGCTCCCTTGCCCAGTCATGTGAAATTCATAGATTAGACCCTAATGAATTTATTTCAATTGACTGCTTTCCTTCTATGAACTGTAACTCAGTAAAATCTTTGAAAAAGTTTATTGGGTTTATATTTTTGTTCAGTATACAGAGAACAGTTGTTGACTTCCGTTATGTGTCTCTGATCTGTCGCTCTCCTCTACAGGCTTTGGCATCCCATCGGGGCTTTCTGCTTACTGCGAGGGTCCCCACCAAGGTAAGAAGTGAGAGTGAGTACACGCACATGACACTGTGTGTGTTTGTGTGTGTACATGTTTGTGTGTGCATCTTGATCTTCCTATGAATCAAATGTACTACATATACAAAAGTATGTGGAAAACCTTTCAAACTAGTGGATTCGGCTATTTCAGCAACACCCGTTGCTGACAGGTGTATAAAATCGAGCACACAGCCATGCAGTCTCCATAGACAAACATTGACAGTAGAATGGCCTCACTGAAGAGCTCAGTGACTTTCAACGTGGCACCGTCGTAGGATGTCACCTTTCCAACAAGTCAGTTTGTCAAATGTCTGCCCAGCTAGAGCTGCCCCGGTCAACTGTAAGTGCTGTTATTGTGAGGTGGAAACATCTAGGTGCAACAATGGCTAAGCCGCGAAGTGGTAGGCCACACAAGCTCACAGAACGTGACCGCCGAGTGCTGAAGCGCGTCGACCTTAAAAATGGTCTATCCTTAGTTGCAACACTCACTACCAAGTTCCAAACTGCCTCTGGAAGCAACGTCAGCACAATAACTGTTTCTTCGGGAGCTTCATGAAATGGGTTTCCATGGCTGAGCAGCCGCAAACAAGCCTAAGATCACCATGCGCAATGCCAAGCATCGGCTGAATCTGGGTTTGGCGGATGCAAGGCGAAATCTATGTGCCTCAATGTATAGAGCCAACTGTAGACTTTGGTGGAAAAGGAATAGTTGTTTGCAGCTGTTTTTTTTATGGTTCGGGCTAGGCCCCTTAGTTCAAGTGAAGGGAAATCTTAGCTCTACACAGTGGGGCCTCCCGAGTGGCTCAGTGGTCTAAGGCAGTGCTAGCTGTGCCACTAGAGATTCTGGGTTCGAGTCCAAGCTCTGTTGCAGCTGGCCGTAACTAGAAACCCATGGGGCGGCACACAATTGGCCCAGCGTCGTCCGGGTTAGGGGAGGGTTTGGTCGGCAGGGATGTCCTTGTCTCATCACTCACTATCAACTCCTGTGGCGGGCAGTGCACACTGACACGGTCACCAGGTGCACAGTGTTTCCTCCGACACATTGGTGCGGCTGGCTTCTGGGTTAAGTGGGTATTGTGTCAAGAAGCAGTGCGGCTTGGTTGGGTTGTGTTTCGGAGGACGCATGGCTCTCGACCTTCGCCTCTCCTGAGTCCATACAGGAGTTGCAGCAATGAGACAAGACTGTAACTACCACTTGGATACCACAAAATTGGGGAGAAAAGTAACAAAAATGTATAATAAACTCTACAGCGTACAATGACATTCTAGATTATTCTGTGCTTCCAACTTTGTGGCAACAGTTTGGGGAAGGGCCTTTCCTGTTTCAGCATGATAATGCCCCCGTGCACAAAGCAAGATCGGTGTGGAAGAACTTGACTGCCCTGCACAGAATCCTGACCTCAACCCCATCAAACACCTTTGGGATGAATTGGAAAGTCAGGTCAGGTCTAATCGCCCAACATCAATACCACACCTCACAAATGCTCTTGTGGCTGAACGGAAGCAAGTCCACCCAGCAATGTTCCAACATCTAGTGGAAAGCCTTCCCAGAAGAGGGGGGATTTTGGAATGAGATTAGTTAACCAGTGTACTGCATGTTGCTACATTTGTTAATACTAATATTACTAAAGGACAATTAAGTTATTGTGAAGTTGAAATCACTGCAGTCACTGTTAGTCCCTTTTTATGTGCGGTCTCACAATGTAATGATGCCGTACAGGGAATTCACTCCATTACAACACATAGAAAGTAGAGGTTTGAGTGAGTGGGATGACTTCTGTCTGGATGTATTGAGGAAACTTAATTAGACTGACTGTCTTCCTACTGCCCCCAGTCATCCCAGATGGTCCTCCTTGGGAATGTTTGGTTAGTCAATCTCTGGGCATGCCCCAGCTTGTTTATGAGGACCTCTTCTGGAATTCTTTCCGGTAGAGTGGCTGGCCCAAGGAGCAAGTCACAGCAGATCTTTCGCTCTCCTATTTCTGTTTTACTTTTTTGACTCTCTCACTCTCAAGGTTTAGGTTTTTCATAAAGTATTGACTGTTTTTCTTTCCTTCAGACTGTGTGTTCACAGCTGCATTGTGGGTAGAAATATCAAATGTCATGGCACCTGCTCACTTGTTTTTCGGGCGGTAATGTACTGGTAAATGAATACCAGTAACTGCAACTATTTCACTGCAGTCTATGTACTGTGCATTTTATGAATGGGGTGATTTACATGTATAGTGACTTCAGAAAGTATTCACACCCCTTGACTTTTTCCCGCATTTTGTTGTTGTCATTGTTTTGTCAACGATCTACGCAAAATGTCAAAGTGGATGAAAAATTTGAACATTTGTAAAACATTTAGGAAAAATAAAACACTAATAGGGCTCTTGAGTGGCGCAGTGGTCTAAGGCACTGCATCTCAGTGCAAGAGGTGTCACTACAGTCCCTGATTCGAATCCAGGCTGTATCACATCCGGCCATGATTGGGGGTTTTGGGTAGCCTTCCACAAGCTTCCCACAATAAGTTGGGTGAATTTTGGCCCATTCCTCCTGACAGAGCTGGTGTAACTGAGTCAGGTTTGTAGGCCTCCTTGCTCACACATGCTTTTTCAGTTCTGCCTACAAATGTTCTATAGGATTGAGGTCAGGGCTTTGTGATGGCCATTCCAATACTGTGAATTTGTTGTCCTTAAGCCATTTTACCACAACTTTGGAAGTATGCTTAGGGTCATTGTCCATTTGGAAGACCCATTTGCAACCAAGCTTTAACTTCCTGACTGATGTCTTCAGATATCGCTTCAATATATCCACATTTTTCCTGCCTCATGATGCAATCTATTTTGTGAAGTGCAGCAGTCTCTCCTGCAGCATAGCACCCCCACAACATGATGGTGCCACCCCGTGCTTCACGGTTGGGATGGTGTTTTTTCGGCTTGCAAGCCTCCCCCCTTTTTCCTCCAAACATAACGGTGGTCATTATGGCCAAACAGTTCTATTTTTGTTTCATCAGCCCAAATGACATTTCTCCAAAAAGTACGATCTTTGTCCCCATGTGCAGTTGCAAACCGTAGTCTGGCTTTTTTATGGTGGTTTTGGAGCAGTGGCTTCTTCCTTTCTGAGCGGCCTTTCACGTTATGTAGGACTCATTTTACTGTGGATATAGATACTTTTGTACCTGTTTCCTCCAGCATCTTCACAAGGTCCTTTGTTGTTGTTCTGGGGTTGATTTGCTCTTTTCGCATCAAAGTACGTTCATCTCTAGGAGACAGAACGCATCTCCTTCCTGAGCGTTATGACGGCTGCATGGTCCCATGGTGTTTATACTTTGTACTATTGTTTGTACAGACGAACATGGTACCTTCAGGCATTTGGAAATTGCTCCCAAGGATGAACTAGACTTGTGGAGGTCTAAAAAAAAGTTTTCTGAGGTCTTGGCTGATTTCTTTTGATTTTTCCATTTATTTATTTATGTGTGTGTGTGATATATATATATATATATATTCAACCCCCTGAGTCAATACATGTTAGAATCACCTTTGGCAGTGATTACAGGTAAGTGTCTAATAGCTATGCATACCAGGATTGTGCAATATTTGCACATTATTCTTTAAAAAATTATTCAAGCTCTATCAAGTTGGTTGTTGATCATTGCTAGACAGCCATTTTCAAGTCTTGCCATAGATTTTCAAGCTGATTTTTAAGTCAAAACTGTAACTAGGCCACTCAGGAACATTCAATGATATCTTGGTAAGCAGAATTGTGTTTTAGGTTATTGTCCTGTTGAAAGGTGAATTTGTCTCCCAGTGTTTGTTGGAAAACAGATTTTTCAATTGAATTTTGCCTGTGCTTAGCTATTCGGTTTATTTTTATCATGAACTCCCTAGTTCTTGGCGATGACAAACATACTCATAACATGATGCAGCCATCACCATTCTTGAAAATACTGCCTGAAAAGTGGTACTCGGAGATGTGTTGGATTTGCCCCAAACAAAACACTTTCTATTCAGGACATAAAGTAAATTTCTTTGCCACATTTTTTGCAGTCTTACTTTAGTGCCTTTTTGCAAACAGGATGCATGTTTTGAAATCTTTTTATTCTGTACAGCATTGTGGAGTAACTACAAATGACAGTGTTGTTGATCCATCCTCAGTTTTCTCCTGTCACAGCCATTCAACTCTGTAACTGTTTTAAAGTCATCATTGGCCTCATGGTGAAATCCCTGACCATGCTCAAAGGGATATTCAATGCCTGCTTTTTAAAATGTTATAGGTGCCCTTTGCGAGGCATTGGAAAAACTCCCTGGTCTTTGTGGTTGAATCTGTGTTTGAAATTCACTGCTCGACTGATGGACCTTACAGATAGTTATACGTGTGGGGTACAGATATGAGGCAGTCGTACAAAAATCATGTTAAACACAGTCCATGCAACTTACGTGACTTCTTATGCAAATGTCTACTCCTGAACTTATGTAGGCTTGCCCTAACAATTCCCCTTTGACGTTATGAGCTGTGTCGGCCAGAGATGACACATCGAAATGTAATATATTTTAAATTCAGGCTGTAACACAACAAAATGTGGAAAATTAAAGGGGTGTGTGAATACTTTCTGAAGGTAGTGTACTTCTTCAATTGCTTGTCATTAAAACCCCATGCACTTAAAGAGAAGTTACAGTATTTTCAGAGCCCTAAAACTATGTTATTTCCTCTTTCTGCTGGATTTTAGTGTTACACTTGTAACCTCTGGAAAGGTAAAACGCTGAGGGGATTTTTCTAACACTAAGCTACACTCTTATTTAAAGTGAAACACTTAATCATAAAGCATTCCTTCAGGCTAAAGTGTTACCATTATTGTTCCTGTATACTGTAGTCAATGTAAGAGAAAGTGTTTTTAGATTATTATACACTCTGGTCTGTGTAAGTCAGAGGCTCAGTTTTTCCTGGGAGTAAATGTTGCCCGTGGAGTTCTGGGTGCCGAGCGAAGACAATGGAGGGATTCAACAGCTGGAGGGGGAGGTTTTCTCTTTAACCCTGGGACCTTTGGCGTCGGGTTGATAGCAGCTCTGGATTAGTTTGACCTCCTTACCCTCTCTCCCTTGTCATCCTGCCAGCTGTGTATGTGTTTTTGTGTTGGGTTATTTTTGGGGGTTTGTCCATCTATTGCAGGGCTTGTTTGGGATTTTGTGTTATAGCTGTGAAAGACAAAGTGTCCATGTGTGTCTCTTTAAAAAACATTTTTTTTTATCAGTATGTTTTCCAACACGTTCAGATTTGTATTAGAAGATGTCCACCGTCTTATGATTCAATACCTTTTCTATTTCTGGTATCGTGCAGATATTTTTTTTGTGTGTCGTTTCAGATTGAACAGACCTTTAATTACCTGGATATACAAGGTATCACTAGTAACAAGCCCACTCAGGTAAGATAGTCCTGGCTTTAAACATGAAACAACCTCTGTTCAAGCCAAACATGTTACAGAACGTGTCAGTTGTCACTGTGTTGCGCCCCCTACAGTTGTTGTTGGAGTATGACCGAGGCCAGCTGTCCCTGAAGCTTGGCTCTGTGGAGGACGTGGATGAGGTGGTGGCCCACATTGGGACCTGTCTACACAGGATCTATCCAGGCCTGTCCCCAGTGTAGGTCCCCTCTGTCCCTCTCTCTTTGTTAATGGTAGCTAGCGAACTTCCATATATTGCAGTGTTCTGTACACTTGACCTTATTTTAGCCCCCATAAAATGTAATATTTCCAGGTATTTTAAAAATGGAGGAGCGGGAAACGAAAGCTACTGAGTGATAGTGAAAGGGGGAGATATGTTGTGTGGGGAAACGGCTTTTTCACACGATTTGTCCAACTTATCACTTCTAAAATGTAAATAAAACACTATAAAGAGTTTATATAATGTCTCATTACTACATCCCTCTTTGAAGGTTTGTGCCGAATTTGAATAGGGGTTTTAGGGGGGGCGCTAAAGTTGTCTTCACAAGTAAACCGCTGCTGTCATGGCTTTTGAGAGTCCCAATGGCTCGCAAAGAAATGTAACTATTGATTGAATGAACTATTGGTGAACTCCCGAGTAATTAACTTTACTCTCACCGTTGCACTCACCATCGATCATTTCTTGTTTTTAATCGGCGTGAGAAGCGCTACCCCTGGTGGAAAGAGGTTGTACGGCACACAATGAGTTGCGTCACGATCCAACGTACCGCATCAGAGGGGTCAAGTTTTTTTTTTTTCATTCTCGAATACTATTAGTCCATTACCATGTCAGTCAACGTTTGAATAGAAACGTAGTTCATGCCCCGGAGTTTGATGCCAACACGGTCGCTACAGTCTCATTTAGTTTTCGTTGCAGCCTCGTTTGAATGCCTCGGTTAAGCAAAATGTGTACGGAACAGTATTAGTTACCAGTACTTTATTTATTGTCAGTTCTTTAATCGTTCACTCATCCACGCACATGTATTAGTGACTGACTCGTTCACTCACTTGTGTACTCGTTCACTCACTTGTGTACTCATTCACTTACTTGTGTACTCATTCACTTACTTGTGTACTCATTCACTTGTTCAGTCGGTCACTCCCTCTCACTTTTGCTCATGTCCGACATGATAAAGTGACAGCGTGTGCTTTGTACTCTGGGCTGACACGATAGTGGCCGAAGATGACCTGGTAAAGTGACAGTTTGTGGTGTGTCCCCTGCACTGTGAAAGGAAGGCGATGAAGAAGTTGACCCTGATGCCTCCTGAGAGGACGGCCGCCCTACAGTCTCTCTGGGAGGACCAGGCCACCACAGACCTGGGCCCATGTGGTGACTTTACAATAAACAGCATATTATACACACAAAAAAAAAAACACAAAACAGAAATCCCATCGATAACATAGTTGACTTTCTGTCTTCATCTCTCTCATTCTCTCGTAGGTGGTTTCTCCCATATGTACTGGTGTCTCTGCGACCAGCTGGGTCTGCCGTTCAGAGAGGAGGTGCAGTGGGTTAGTATATACAAATGTAGTCTCCTTCCATTTCGGTTAATATTGCAAAATTGATTATAGTGTAGCAGGGGTCGTTCATAGAGCTACAGTAGCTTGAATTTCCTTTCGTGTAGACCGGAATCTTTAGCTCAGATGCCTAACATGGTCTTTCTTGAAATATGTTGACCCGGATTTACATCATGCCGGTTACTTTAGCTATATCAGCTCTACTTTTGCCATTGTTTGAATCATTCCAACCTTGGGTTCTCCATCTTTCCCAACAGGATGTGGACACAATCTATCAAACCCAGGACACCAGAGAACTGAACCTGCAGGATTTCGTACATCTTGAGAACAGGTACCTTCACTTTTCCTTTTTTCACAGTTGCCATATTTCCAAATTGTGTGAACAATCGTGTCTTTATACCCTTCTCTTTTTGATAAGCCAATGCTATTGACTTCTCCTCCAGAGATTTGGTGGCCATCATTCTGGTCCTGGAATATAACCAATGGTTCACCAAGCTCTCCACAAAGGACTACAAACTGGTACATTTCATTCTGAACCATACTGGTGACACATTTTATGTTACACTTGTGAAGGGAAGTAATATTACAGTTCAACTGAGATAAATGAATTGGAGAAGCATGCATGCCACTCGTGGAGAAAGGTGAATGAGTTAGATGAAAAGTGTAGGAACTTAAAACCTGTACTGTGGGTATAATGCCTTGAAACAATTCTTTATTAAATAACTTCCACTGTGCTCCAGGAGTGACCGAACACTCTTTGTAAAGGGCACACTGGCCGCAGCAGGAAGAGGACAGCTGTGTGTTTGTATAAAGGAGTGTGTGTTCTGGTGGTGGCAGGGAGAGCGGAGGCATGAGGATGAGATGTCAACAAGTGCTTTATTAGTCAGGGGTGATGTATTATAATAACAGGGATGGTGTGACTGCTACTGATACTTAGTCGTGTGTGTTTTTGAGTGAATGTGTACATGTGGCATGTGTCCGTGTGTGTTTATGCATTTACAGGTTTTACTTTTTTTGTACAGTAAGTTATGCATCTATGTTTACACAAGCCTGAGCTTGCTGCTTTTCACACTAAAGTGTTTGCTTGCAGTCCACAGATGTGTGTGAACAAATTCTGCGAGTTGTGGCCCGCTCTAGTCGATTAGAGGAGATGGTTTTAGAGAATGCAGGTCTCAGAAGGTGAGCACTAAGCCCTGGTAATAGGTTAGACTGGCTTTATCTTATCCACCACACACACATACAGTTTCATAATGAATTATGCTCTCAACCGCAGCCACATTCCATACATGCTGTCCAGTGTGAAATTAAGGGGGCAAGCTCGCGTGGTAGTTAAACACATGACTCTGACTATTATCAGAAATGCACTTCCTGTTGGAAATCCTGAGGTAACTTGAGTAGAGCTGTAGAAAAAATATATACCAAAACGCGCTTCAGCTCAGCCCAATTGAAAAAGGGTGGATCAGGTGCCTAACTGAGGGACCCCAAAACATTCCTTACCCCAGGATACTTCAACTGGTGACTATCCGGCAGAGTAAAGGCTTTCAATATGCTCTGAGGGAGGGGATTCATGCTGAAATGTAAGCCTATGTGTTTGCCCTGTCAATAAATCAACCAAATGTATTTATAAATCTCTTCTTACATCAGCTGTACAGAAACCCAGCCTAAAACCCCAAACAGCAAGCAATGCAGGTGTAGAAGCATGGTGTCTAGGAAAAACTCCCTAGAAAGGCCAGAACCTAGGAAGAAGCCTAGAGAGGAAACAGGCTTATCGGATTTATGCAGCAACAAAGTGATCCTTTTTCTTTACTCTGCCGAATAGTTACCAGTTGGAGTATCCTGCGGTAAGGAATGTTTTTGGGATTATTGAGAGCTGTGTCTTTTCTTGATATTTTCACAGTGATTTCGCACAGAAGTTAGCCAACGCTCTGACTTGCAACCCTGCCTCTGTACTTCACACCCTCAACCTCACAAACAACTCCCTGGAGGACAAAGGTACAACAAACTCCCTGTTTTGAAAAATATATATTTAAAGATATTCCGTGATATTCAATGATACAGGATACTGCACTAATCTAGAATTCTAGCTTCTAGTATTCTGTCCTACATTGGCATGGATTGTATCAATGGCAAAATGTGTGTCTCAAAGCTTCAAGTTCATGGGAGGTTATACGTTTGTTCAGAAGTTTGTGATGCGTTTTTTCTTCTTCTAGGTATATCTGCTCTCAGTGCACAGCTAGCCAAACTCCCAATGGGTCTCAAGCATTTGAACCTCTCAAAGACCTCCATATCACAAAAAGGTATTGTAAATTCATGACCAATTTACTTGCCATGCGTGATGTCACTTCCTCTGAACTTCCTGTGTTTGTGTGGTTAGGGGTTAACAGTCTTACCCAGGCGCTGAGTGCCAACCCTGCTGTCCCCACTACCCTCACACACCTGGACCTCTGTGGGAACTCACTCCGAGGAGACGACCTCCCAGTATGTACCTCTTCTGGTAAAAGTTTCCAAGCACAGATCTAGGATCAGCTAACCCTCCACAAAGCTTAACCTTAATCAAGGGAGGGAGTTGCTGTATTGGCAGCAACATCAAACTCGTACACATTCTGTCCTGCCTTTCATATATGTTTCACACAGGCCACAGAAATAGTGTGAAGTAGGATTTGAAATATTAACTGAAATCCGTAGACCTAATTCCCCCTTCATTGTACTCTGTGTTTTCTGTTGTTCTCCATAATTCCGCTGACTCTTTTCACAGAATCTGTACAATTTCCTGGGTCAACCTAACAGTCTAGCAACTCTGGACCTGTCCAACAGCGACTGCTGTCTGGACCAAGTGAGTGAACCCTCATCCAATGCGAAGACAAATTCACACTGCTATCGCTAGGCATTGATTGGACTTTAGCCCTCTTGATGGGCACATTATACAGCTATTCTTAGCCTTACCAATAACTAGATTAGTATAATTGTAATAATATGCAATGAAAGTGAACATGTCATGTCTGGACATCATGTGAGCACTGTTTTATGAGTTGCATACCGTCTGCTTTTGATATCACTATTATTCAATTGGGAAATAACATTTGAATTAGCTTTTTATACAGTTCTATTTGTGGAGCTTGTCGTTATAGTTGTTGCTACGCAAATGGCCAGTCCCCTTTCATAAGATATTGTCTGTAGCTCTCTAGACTGAGATGTCACTTGGCTGGCCTATGTTATTCAGATGCTCAACTCCTGTCTTCAAGGTCTGCACTGCACTTCTACGAGGCTCTCTCAAGCACCTCTCAGTGCTCAACATGTCTAAGAGCGTTTTCTCTCACAGGTGATCCATACAGCGACGAAAATCACTTGCTTATGCTCAATAGTTGCTGTTGATTTCTATGTCGGTGTGTCATGTCCCGCTCAAAGTATCTGCGTGAGAACGCCTGATAACTCCAGAAGGCATAACCAAAGTGCTGGTATTCTTTTAAAACCCCCAGGAGATGTAAAGATGTGCCGCATTCCTTCAAGCAGTTCTTTGGCACTGCCTTGGCTCTGAGCAGTGTCAACCTGTCTGGAACCAAGCTCCCCCTGGAGGCGCTCAAGTGAGCTTGCAGTCTACTCCATCTGTGGCATTTGTTCCAATTTAACTGTATTAAAACCTAGAATGAAAAGATGATATGGAAAACTGGAGAATATTCCTGTAGAAAATGTGCAGTGCCAATCCAAAGTTTGCACACACCGACTAGTTCCAGGGTTTGTCTTTATTTGTACTATTTTCTCAATTGTAGAATAAGAGTAAATGCATTGAAACTATGAAATAAGACATATGGAATCATGTAGTAACCAAAGAAATGTAAAACAAATCAAAATATATTTTATGAGATTCTTCAAAGTAGCCACCCTTTGCCTTGATGACAGCTTTGCACCCTCTTGGCATTCTCTCGCCCGGCTTTATAAGGTAGTCACCCTGAAATGCATTTCAATTAGCAGGTGTGCCTTGTTAGGGGTGGTATACAGAAGATAGCCCTATTTGGTAAAAGACCAAGTCCGTATTATGGCAAGAACAGCTCAAATAAGCGAAGAGAAACGACAGTCCATCATTACTTTAAAGACATGAAGGTCAGTCAATACGGAACATTTCAAGAACTTTGAAAGTTTCTTCAAGTGCAGTCACAAAAACCATCAAGCGCTATGATGAAACTGGCTTTCATGAGGACTGCCACAGGAATGGATGACCCAGAGTTCTCTGCTGCAGAGGATAAGTTTATTAGAGTTACCAGCCTCAGAAATTGCAGCCCAAATTAATGCTTCACAGAGATCAAGTAACAGACACATCTCAACAGACTGTTCAGAGGAGCAATTCGACCATAAAGGCCTGCTTCACAGAAAGAAACCACTAATATAGGACACCAATAAGAAGAGGGTCAAGCAACTTGGGCCAAGAAACACGAGCAATGGATGGTAAGCTGGTAGAAATCTGTCCTTTGGTCTGATGAGTCCAAATTTGGGATTTTTGGTTACAACCATCGTGTCTCTGTAAGACTCATAGTAGACGAATGGATGATATCCGCATGTGTGGGTCCCACCGTGAAGAATGGAGGAGGCGGCGTGGGGGTGCTTTGTTGGTGACACTGATTTATTTAGAATTCAAAGGAACACTTAACCAGCATGGCTACCACAGCATTCTGAAGCAATACGCCATCCCATCTGGTTTTCACTTAGTGGGACTATTATTTGTTTTTCAACAGGACAATGACCCAACACACCACCAGGCTGTGTAAGGGCTATTTGACCAAGATGGAGAGTGATGGAGTGCCCCATAAGATGACCTGGCCTCCACAATCACCCAACCTCAACCCAACTGAGATGGTTTGGGATGAGTTGGACCGCAGAGTGAAGGAAAAGCAAGTGCTCAGCAACTCCTTCAAGACAGTTGGAAAAGCATTCCAGGTGAAGCTGGTTGAGAGAATGCCAGGAGTGTGCAAAGCTGTCATCAAGGCAAAGGGTGGCTACTTTGAAGAATCGAAAATATAAAACACATTTTGATTTGTTAAACACTTTTTTGGGTTATTTCATTGTTTTGATGTCTTCACTATTCTACAATGTAGAAAATAGTAAAAATAAAGAAAAACCCTTGAATGAGTAAGTGTGTCTAAACTTCAGACTGGTACTGTACATATCTATAAATGGTGAAGTATATTTTAGACAGGATGTCATAGTCCAGTTTATTTGGGGCTTAATTTTAAAAAGACAAATTAAGTAGTTATAGAAACATTGCTTTCTTGTTCACAGTATATTTAAGTAATCTAACCACACCAACTCTTTACTGCCTGCGTACTTCAGTCTGCTTTGTTCATTTCACTGAATAGAAAATAAGCTTTAATGACTGTCTTTCGCCTCAGGGCACTTTTACTAGGTCTTGGCTGCAATCCTAATCTAAGTGAAGTTTCACTGGATCTCAGCAGCTGTGAGGTAAGAGACTGAACTACTGCCTAGATCCTGGCACACTTACCTGAATCTCTGAGGGAGAAATTTAAAGGGGAAGTCTACAGTCGTGGCCAAAGGTTTTGAGAATGACACAAATATGAATTTCCACAAAGTTTGCTGCTTCAGTGTCTAGATATTTTTGTCAGATAATACTATGGAATACTGAATTATAATTACAAGCAAAGGCTTTTTGACAATTACATGAAGTTGATGCAAAATTGTGAGTGCGCCCACTCCCTTGGCTGAGAAGCAACCCCACACAAGAATGGTCTCAGGATGCTTTACTGTTGGCATGACACAGGACTGATGGTAGAGCTCACCTTGTCTTCTCCGGACAAGCTTTTCTCCGGATGCCCCAAACAATTGGAAAGGGGATTCATCAGAGAAAATAACTTTACCCCAGTCCTCAGCAGTCCAATGCCTGTACCTTTTGCAGAATATCAATCTGTCCCTGACGTTTTTCCAGGAGAGAAGTGGCTTCTTTGCTGCCCTTCTTGACACCAGGGCATCCTCCAAAAATCTTCACCTCACTGTGCGTGCAGATGCACTCACACCTGCCTGCTGCCATTCCTGAGCAAGCTCTGTACTGGTGGTGCCCCGATACCGCAGCTGAATAAACTTTCAGAGATGGTCCTGGCGCTTGCTGGACTTTCTTGGGCGCCCTGAAGCCTTCTTCACAACAATTGAACCACTCTCCTTGAAGTTCTTGATGATCCAATAAATGGTTGATTAAGGTGCAATCTTACTGGCAGCAATATCCTTGCCTGTGAAGCCCTTTTTGTGCAAAGCAATGATGACGGCACTTTTTCCTTGCGGTAACCATGGCTGACAGAGGAAGAACAATGATTCCAAGCACCACCCTCCTTTTGAAGCTTCCAGTCTGTTATTCGAACTCAATCAGCATGACAGAGTGATCTCCAGCCTTGTCCTCGTCAACACTCACACCTGTGTTAACGAGAGAATCACTGACATGATGTCAGCTGGTCCTTTTGTGGCAGGGCTAAAATGTTTTTGGGGGGGATTCAGTTCATTTGCATGGCAGAGGGACTTTACAATTAATTGCAATTTATCTGATCACTCTTCATAGCATTCTGGAGTATATGCAAATTGCCATAATACAAACTGACGCAGCAGATTTTGTGAAAATGTAATATTTGTGTCATTCTCAACTTTTGGCCATGACTATACTCTGAAATAAAATTCTAAAATAAGATTTCTTGATACCCCTTTATTATTTGGGTAGATGTTATGAATATACTGATTTTAATGACTTAGCTTTACTTATGTACCCTGAATGGCAATCAAATAAATCACAACAATACATGTATGGATATTATCCTGGATTGCAATTGCTATCCTTTCTCTATATGTTTTGTTTTTGGTTTTATTTCTCTCTTTTACTTCAGCTAAGATCTGGAGGTGCTCAGATTCTGGAGGGCTGCATAGCTGAGATTCCCAACATCTCCAGCCTGGACATCTCAGACAACGGTGAGGCCCGAGTAGACACTGTTTTTACAGTGATTGTGAACATTGTATACCTTGATTTTGACTTGATGTTGTGTTTTATATTTTATGCTCAGGTTTGGATTCAGACCTGACCACTCTCTTGGTGTGGCTGGCCAAAAATCGCTCCATCCGCCACCTCTCACTGGGCAAGAACTTCAATAACATCAAGTCCAGGTATGGGACTTACCGTGTGTCGTGTCTTTGGCTATGCCGGATTAAGTGATATGACATGCTATTCTGTAAAATAATTTCTCCGTAATTATTATTACCTGATTGAGATAATCATGTAAATGTAAATAACTAGGGAGTCGGGCACCACAAAATAATATTTATAGGGCTGTTATCTTCCGAATAAACTCTTAAAGACCTAGTCATATTTTACATCAATAGCAGTCGATATCAATTGTCATCTTAATTCAGTCTTATCTGAAAGTTGTAAATTGTTTGTTATCTGCACGAACCCTGGCTAACAAGTTAAATCAGCAATACAAAATTGGGTTTAATTATGTATTTACTAAATACCTAACTAATCACACATACACATAATTAAATCATAACTTGATTACAAATTACATCAAAGGAAAACGTCCCTAGCGGGCGGAACAGATATGACAGCTTGTTACACAAAAGAAAAGGGACTGGGTTTGAGTGAAAGAGAGGGAAGACTGAGGAACAAAGGCGAAGCTGTGCTATCGTAAATACAGTATCTTATGCATTCTAAATTACCGCCCATTTGGAAAAGGAAAATGCAATAAATATTTACTCTGAACTGCGCTTCGGTAGGTTGGTGGTAGATGGAAGGCCGTGGTCCCCAACCGAGTCCTTTGAAGAATGTCTCTGGTGGTCAATTGGATACGTTGTAGTAACGTCGTTGTGTGATAGACGGGATACTCTGTCTGTTCCTTCCTAACCCTTGTTTGTATCTGCTGTTGCTAACTCAACAGCTTGGAGGTATCACTTCTGTAGTGAATAAGAGTTCAAAGTTCATACCATTCGCAACCAAGCTCACACTGATGTTGGCTTCGTTCTGTAGTTATCTGAACCATTCTGACATAGGACCTTCGTCCTACATCATCGGAACAGAAAGTTATATTGTCGTCAAGGGCTTATATAGGAAGGGAGAGGAGTGTGTGTTTGAAAAGTTTTATAGCCCATGTCCCTTCACAGGGGCGGGCCACTGATTGAGCAGCCCTATCTTATGAAAACCCACATCTCACATTTTAGAAGCTAAAATCACATTTCATCCCATCACAAATCATTTCATATTCAAACATTTAAGTTGAACAACAATTCCATGTGAATCCGATAACTCTGTGTAGACTTTCCACTGTAGAGTTTGTCATCTGATCATTGATGAGAATGTCTCAGATGACAACCGAACTGACATCATATTCATTAACTACCACCAATATAGTTCATTTCCCTGAACCTTCTGATGTTCCCAGAATCTCTGTTAATCAAGGGTTTTGCAAATGTAACATCAGTAGGGTAGAGAGAGGAAAAAGGGGGAAAGAGGTATTTATGACTTTCATAAACCTACCCCCCAGGCCAAGGTCATGACACTTGTAATTAGAAAAAATGTAAATGAACCATATCCTCATGTTTTTATCCTTCTCTCTGTCTGGAATGTAATGAAGTTTGCATGTCTTTCCACAGAAATTTGTCTCAGGTCTTGGACAACCTGGTGCACATGATACAGGAGGAGGAATCGGTGAGTCAGCTGTTACGGTGACACTTAGCCATAACAGCTTAGCATAAACACAATGTGTCTAAACCATTCATTACCATTTGTTCAACGAACCTGTTTTTCACGTAGCCCCTGACGTCCATCTCCCTGGCCGACTCCAAGCTCAAGGGGGATCTGTCCATCGTACTGAATGCACTGGGCAGCAACGCCAGCCTGACCCGGGTGGACATCAGCGGCAACGGCATGGGAGACATGGGGGCCAAGATGCTGGCCAAGGCCCTGCAGATCAACACCAAGCTCAGGTAAGAGGTCAAGGCTCAAGAAGAGGCCCACTAGGTTCAACTGCTCATGTTTCAATATTGTTTTAATATTGATTCTACTGTGTTCTATTGCTCTTTATTGTCATGCGTTTGTACAGGACGGTTATGTGGGACAAAAACAATGTCAGCCTACAAGGCCTCCAGGATGTGGCATCTGCTTTAGAAAAGTATGTATCTGTGTGTGTCACAATTCATTCTATTCATACTCTTCTTCACATGGCTATTTTGGTTAGGATATGTGAGTCGGCATATTCTTAGCCACGTGTCTCTTTCAGGAACCAGACCATCCGCTTCATGCCTATCCCCATCATCGATGCTGCCCAGGCACTCAAGGCCAGCCCTGAGAAAACAGAGGATGCCCTACTAAAGGTCAAAGTTCACATTTGGCTGCATGGTAGATATTAACTGATGACAGAATTGAGATCAATTCTCACTGATAACAATGCATCGATAGCAGGGTTGAATGCAAAAAACGTCACATTTACTGTATAGACGTTGACATTTTTTAAAATCAATCTCTACAGATGGAGCGGTATCTACTAAGGAACCACGAGACTCGAAAATACCTCCAAGAGCAAGCTTACCGTCTCCAGCAAGGCATTGTCACGACCACCACACAACAGGTGACCCGTCTGTTTAAATGTTTGACCTGTAACTTTCATTTTCATGTATAGGCACTTGTTTGGATAAATGTTAGTAGTACCTTGAGTTTCCCCTGGGGAAGTGAAAGTTACATACAGTGTCTTCGGAAAGTATTCAGACCCCTTGACTTTTTCCACATTGTGTGACATTACTGCCTCATTCTAAAATTGATTAAATACTCCCCCCCCCCCCATCAATGTACAAACAATACCCCGTAATGACAAAGCAAAAACAGAAATATCACATTTACATAAGTATTCTGACCCTTTACTCAGTACTTTGTTGAAGCGCCTTTGGCAGTGATTACAGCATAGAGTGTTCGTAGGTATAACGCTACAAGCTTGGCACACCTGTATTTGGGGAGTATTTCCCCATTCTTCTCTGCAGAGCTCTGTCCGGTTGGATGGGGAGGGTTGCAGCACAGCTATTTTCAGGTCTCTCCAGAGATATTTGATCGGGTTCAAGTCTGGGCTCTGGCTGGGTCACTCAAGGATCTCTCTGTACTTTGCTCCGTTCATCTTTGCCTTGATCCAGACTAGTCTCCCAGTCCCTGCCACTGGAAAACATCCCCACAGCATTATGCTGTCACCACCATGCTTCACCATAGGGATGGTGCCAGGTTTCCTCCAGACGTGACTCTTGGCATTCAGGCCAAAGAGTTCAATCTTAGTTTCATCAAACCAAAGAATCTTGTTTCTCATGGTCTGAGAGTCTTCAGGTGCCTTTTGGCAAACTCCATGCGGGCTGTCATGTGCATTTTACTGAGGAGTGGCTTCCGTCTGGCAACTCTCCCCAAAGGCCTGATTGGTGGAGTACAGCAGAGATGGGAGAACCTTCCAGAAGGACAACCATCTCCACAGAGGAATTCTGGAGCTCTGTCAGTGACCATCATGTTCTTGATCACCTCCCTGACCAAAGTACCCTTCCACTGATCTGATCATCTCAAGCATGATCAATGGAAACAGGATGCACATGAGCTCAATTTCGAGTCTCAGAGCAAAGTGGGTTATGTAAAGAAAGTATTTCAGTATTTTAAATACATTTGCAAAAATTCTAAACATGTTTTTGAGTTGTCATTAATAGGTATTGTGTGTAGATTTCGGATATTTTTTATTTCAATTAATCCATTTTAGAATAAGGCTGTTATGTAACAAAATGTGGAAAAAGTCAAGGGCTCTGAATATTTTCCGGAGGCACTGTACCACATCTTTTAAGTGTTGAATGACCATAAACCATTACATGACCTCTCCCATTGAATGATGAACGACCGCTCAATATCTTCTGATGACCTCTTGACCCCTCCTGCCTTCTGCTGCTCAGATGATGGACAGGATCTGTGTAAAGGTGCAGGACCACCTAAACTCCCTGCGGTATACGGAGACCGCTGTCATCCAGGAGGACATGAATGTGGCCAAGAACCTCATGAAGGACGCCAGGAACTCCAAAAGAGTGAGCTGAGAACCAGACATATTATTCTCATAGAACCGCTAGAACAAATTAACTTAGAAAAGATAGACTGTGGATGTCAAACTCTGTGCTAGGGAGACAAAAAGTGATCAACATTAACCTCAAATTCTACATGGGACTTCCTGGTTAAATAACATTTTGAATAACATTAATGCAGAATGGGAGAACCTCCAACTCAAATGGTTAGGTTTTGGCCTTTCTAGGGAGTTTTTCCTAGCCACCGTGCTTCTACACCTGCATTGCTTGCTGTTTGGGGTTTTAGACTGGGTTTCTGTACAGCACTTTGTGATATCAGCTGATGTACGAAGGGCTATATAAATACACTTGAATTGAAGTTCGATGAGAAAAGAGCACAGTCTAATCTTTTCTCCAATTTTTCTGTCTGTCCATTCCATACCCTGCTCATCTATCTAGCTACTGCCCAACCTGTACCACCTGAGGGGATCTCTTGGTGGCATGGGCGGCCCCCCTGACATGGGCGGCCCCATTCAGGACAAGCTGGAGTCCATGGCTGGGGAGATGGCCAGGGTCATGGATGAGCAGCTACAGGTACACAACAGTCAACACAGCAGTAAATGCATGATGTATTTACTGTATTTTAACAGTATTTTTTTGAACCAGATATGTTTAATGTTGATGTATCTCTGTGAATTACATAGTCTAGTGTTTCTCAACTCCAGTCCTCGAAGTTGGATGTTTTTGTTTTCATCCCGCACAGGCACACATGATTAAACTGATCATGAGCTTGATGATTATTCATTGAGTAGTTGAATCCGGTGTGCTTGGCCTTGAACAAAACTGTGCAAGTTGAAAAAAAACTGCCCTAGTCCTTTCAGCAACTGTAAATTTGAACAACAAGACAAAATAAGAAGCTAGTGCAATGCTCTTGCCTACCCCTCTTTCTCTCGCTCTCTTTGGTCCAGACGTTGTTACAATCTATGGTTGACACCGCTGAGGGCCTCTGTCCCCACGTGATGAAGAGGAGCAACCTGCACCAGGAGCTGATGAAGGCCAGTGCAGGCAGGATGACCGTCCCCCATAGCTTCATCACCACCACACTACTGGAGCAGTCAGGAGTCGACATCATCAACAAGATCAGGTAATCACAGCATGGGCCTGGTCAAGCCTGGCTTGGTCAAGATAGCTAGCTGACGTTCTCCTCCAGAGTGACTTACAACAAGTGCATTCAACTAAGGAAAGGAAAACAACGACAAAACAAAACTATCTCCAAAAACAAAGTTCAAAGATTCATGCTGGTCCAATGGGAGGCCTGCTGATCCCGGGGGGCTGGATTGGAGGAGCATTTTGAGACTTAATCAGTCAATTATTTCAAATACCGACGTTATCAGTTGATCGTGTGAATTCAAACTGAATCATTCATTGTGATCTGCACTGTGTATGATGTCCTAGTGAAATAATTGATTAGGATTAGGTCACATAGCTTCAGCTGCTAACTTCACTCTCAGAAAACTGCTGTAACATATATATGCAGCCCGGTCTTGATACAGTTCAGATAGTAGAGAGATAGTCTCTGGCTCATGTTCTCCTCTCTGTCACACAGTGAAGTGAAGCTCAGTGTGGCGTCCTTCCTCTCAGACCGTATCGTGGATGAGATCTTGGAATCTCTGTCCCGTTCCCAAAACACTCTGGTCAGTACTGTATACTACAACAGACTCTCACTCTGTATTTCTCTTTCACACACACAATAATACATTTTTGCTTCAATTGCTTGTAATGATGATTATAGAGCACTTCTGCACCACATAAAAAACAAATACTGGTGAAGGAACACTGCCACTATATGCCTTTTCCTCCCTTCCCACACCAGGCAGAACACCTGACCAGGAAAGCGCAGCCTCTTCTCCACCAGGACTCAAAAGAGACAGAGGTGCTGGATGAGACTGTCCTCCAGCCTGAGGCCCAGACCCAGGAGCAGATGCAGCAGCCTGCTGAGAGTCTGGAGGAGATGGACACCTGTGTGGTAACTAAGACTAGTCCCTTCTGCTATTAGGTTTTGGGTTTGTGATCCTGATCTGCTGTACTGAAGCATGACTCACTGGCTGACTGTTTTTCTCTTGACTGTATTTGTGACCTGCAGATGACACCCAAGTCCAAGAGGAAGAGCATTCTCTGCAGGATGCTGCGGCCTGTCTCTGTGGCGTTTGGTGAGTTGATGTTCTACATCCTGGGTACCGTAGATCTGGTCAAATAGATTTAAACTACAATACAGTAGTAATGTAGTATTTCAGCCTCGGAATGAGAGGGGTTTTGGTTTTACCTCGTCTATTGATGGTTGTTCTTGTCCGTCAGAAATGGAGTTTGACTTGGACAAGGCCCTGGAAGAAGTGCCTATACACGAGGAAGACTCGCCCCCTCCTCCCCTATCGGACAAAATGCCGACGTACTTTGGCGAGCTGCCCACTATGGAGGCCCGGAAGCTGGAGCACCACACCAAGCTCCGCCCCAAACTAAAAAAGAGGACCAAGCCTAGCCGAGCACCAGTAAGGCCTTCCACCTGCCCCCTCGCTCCTAATCCTCATTTGATTTCTCCCTCTTCCACTCTCTTTCTGCCTTCTTTTTCTATTTATACGTCTAGCTACTATACTCTATGATATTGAGTATGTCTTGATACTCAATATTTTTGGTGTTCTCAGCGGGATTCAATCTGCACCTCTCCACCACCAGAAGAAGTGGAGCAGAACGGCCTGTTGGGAAAAGTGGATGAGGGTGTTGATGAATTCTTTTACAAGAAAATCACCCAACTTAGTTTTAAGTGAGTGCTAATTCCTTTTATGGTGAACTCTTTCCAAAAAGTAAATGGAATTACTTGACGTTTAGAATAATTGACTCTAGTTTCCACAAGATTTAAATCACAAGCATGCAGCAGTAAGCTATGTGTAACTACCTACAATGTCTAACTACCTACATGTAAATGCTAAAATTAAGGGAACACCAACATAGTGTCTTTTAATAGGGTGTTGGGCCACCACGTCCCACCAGAAGAGCTTCAGTGAGCTTCAGTGCGCATTGGCATAGGATTCTACAAGTGTTTCAAATTTGATTTGTCACATGCACAGAATACAACAAGTGTAGACTTTACCGTGAAATGCTTACTTACATGCCCTTAACCAAATCAAATCTAATTTTATTTGTCACATACACATGGTTAGCAGATGTTAATGCGAGTGTAGCGAAATGCTTGTGCTTCTAGTTCCGACAATGCAGTGATAACCAACAGTGCAGTTCAAGAATAAGAAAATATTTATCAAGTAGACTAAAATATAAAGTAATTGTAAAAGTAACACAATAACAAGGCTATTTACAGGGGGCACTGGTACCGAGTCAGTGTGCGGGGTACAGGCTAGTTGAGATAATCTGTACATGTAGGTGGGGGCGAAGTGACTAGGCATAAGTAACAAACAGCGAGTGTACAAAATTGTCCGGTGGCGATTTTATGAATTGTTAAGTAGTCTTATAGCTTAGGGGTAGACGCTGTTGAGGAGCCTTTTGGTCCAAGATGTGGTGCTCCGGTACCGCTTGCCGTGCGGTAGCAAAGAAAACAGTCTATAACTTGGGTGACTGGAGTCTCTGACAACTTTATGGGCTTTCCCCTGACACCGCCTATTATATAGGTCATGGATGGCAGGACGATTGGCCCCAGTGATGTATTGGGCCGTTCGTACTACCCTGTGTAGCGCCTTACGGTCAGATGCCGAGCAGTTGCCATACCAGGCGGTGATGCAACCTGTCAGGATACTCTCGATGGTGCAGCTGTAGAACCTTTTGAGGATCTGGGGACCCATGCTAAATCTTTTACAGTCTCCCGAGGGGGAAAGGTTTGGTCGTGCCCTCTTCATGACTGTCTTGGTATGTTTGGACCATGATAGTTTGTTAGTGATATGGACACCAAGGAACTTAACTCTCAACCCGCTCCACTACAGCCCCGTCGATGTTAATGGGGGCCTATTCGGCCCGCCATTTCCTGTAGTACATGATCAGCTCCTTAGTCTTGCTCACATTCGGGGAGAGGTCGTTGGTGATCAGGCCTACCACTGTTGTGTTTTCAGCAAACTTAATGATGGCGTTGGAGTCGTGTTTGGCCACACAGTCGTGGCTGAACAGGGAATACAGGAGGGGACTAAGTACACACCCCTGAGGGGCCCCAGTGTTAAGGATCAGCGTGGCAGACGTGTTGTTGCCTACTCTTACCACCTGGGGGCGGCCCATCAGGAAGTCCAGGATCCAGTTGCAGAGGGAGGTGTTTAGTCCCAAAGTCCTTAGCTTAGTGATGAGCTTTGTGGGCACTATGTTGTTGAATGCTGAGCTGTAGTCAATGAACAGCATTCTCACATAGGTGTTCCTTTTGTCCAGGTGAGAAAGGGCAGTGTGGAGTGTGATTGAGATTGCGTCATCTGTGGATCTGTTGGGCGGTATGCGAAATGGAGTGGGTTTAGGGTGTCTGGGAGGATGCTGTTGAAATGAGACATGACCAGCCTTTCAAAGCACTTCATGGCTACCGACGTGAGTGCCACGGGGCGGTAATCATTTAGGCAGGTTACCTTCGCTTCCTTGAGCACAGAGACTATGCTGGTCTGCTTGAAACATGTAGGTGTTACAGACTCTTTCAGGGAGCCATTGAAAATGTCAGTGAAGACACTTGACAGTTGGTCCATGCGTGCTTTGAGTACGTGTCCTGGTAATCCGTCTAGCCCAGCGGCTTTGTGAATGTTGACCTGTTTTAAAGGTTTTGTTCACATCAGCTACCGAGAGCGTTATCACACAGTCATCCAGAACAGCTGGTGCTCTTGTGCATGCTTCGGTGTTGCTTGCCTCAAAGCAAGCATAAAAGGCATTTAGCTCGTCTGGTAGGCTCACATCACTGGGCAGCTCCCGTCTGGGTTTCCCTTTGTAGTACGTAATAGTTTAAGCTCTGCCATATCCGACGAGCGTCAGAGCTGGTGTAGTGGATTCAATCTTAATCCTGTATTGACGCTTTGCTTGCTTGATGGTTCATCTGAGGGCAGAGCAGGATTTCTAATAAGCGTCCGGATTAGTCTCCCGCTCCTTGAAAGCGGCAGCTCTAGCCTTCAGCTCAATGCGGATGTTGCCTGTAATCCATGGCTTCTGGTTGGGATATGTACGTACAGTCACTGTGGGGACGACGTCATCGAAGCACTTATTAATGAAGCCGATCACTGAGGTGATGTATTCCTCAATGCCATTGGATTAATCCCAGAACATATTCCAGTCTGTGCTAACAAAACAGTCCTGTAGTGTAGCATCCGCATCATCTGACCACTTCCGTATTGAGCGAGTCACTGGTACGTCCTGCTTTAGTTTTTGCTTGTAAGCAGGAATCAGGAGGATGTATAGAGAGCTTTGTATGCATCTCTGTGTGTGCAGTAAAGGTGGTCTTTTTTCCCTGGTTGCACATGTGGCATGCAGGTAAAAATTTGGTGAAACTGATTTAAGTTTGCTCGCATTAAAGTCCCCAGCCACTAGGAGCGCCGCTTCTGGGTGAGAATATTCTTCTTTTCTTATGGCCTTATAGAGTTGGTTGAGAGCGGTCTTAGTGACAGCTTCGCTTTGTGGTGGTAAATAGACGGCTACGAATAATGCAGATGAGGTACTCTACCTCAGGTGAGCAATACCTCGAGACTTCTTTAATATTAGACATTGCACACCAGCTGTTATTGACATAAAGACACACACCCCCACCCACCCCTCGTCTTACCAGAGGTAGCGTCTCTGTTCTGCCGGTACATGGAAAATCCCGCTAGCTCTATATTGTCCGTGTCTTCATTCAGCCACGTCTCGGTTAAACATAAGATGTTCGTTTTTAAAGTCCATTTGGTAGGATAATCTTGATCGCAGGTTTGGAACGCCACTGGAGTGAGGCGACACCATTCTTACGAGAAATTCCATAATTTGGTGTTTTGTTGGTGGTGCAAAACCCGTTCTCAGGCACCGCTCCAGAATCTCCGATAAGTGTTTAATTGGGTTGAAATCTGGTGACGCAGACACGCACACATACACACACACCCTTTAAACCCCCTATGCTCCTTTGAGGTCCCTCTTTCAAAGTCACTGAGATCTCTTCTTCTAACCATGGTAGCCAAAAATAACGGGCAATTGGGCCCTAAGCATGATGGGATAATAATTGCTTAATTAACTAAGGAACCACACCTGTATGAAAGCATCTGCTTTCAAAATACTTTGTATCCCTAATTTAGTCAAGTGTTCCCTTTATTTGGGCAGTTACATGTACCTTTATTTACGTATTTAGAAGTTGTTAATTATAGAAGTTGTGAGTGTGTACTGTACAGCAAAATCATTCTCTAACATTGCCAGACGACCCACCCTGAGGGGCTCCTCCAACATCCAGGAGGGTTCGGAGAAGAAACGGGAATCCCGGAAAAGCGGCTTCCTTAACCTCATCAAGTCTCGCACCTCCAAGTCCGAGAAGAGTCATGGAGCAGCCGCCATCACCACCCCGGCTTCTGCGACCGTCAGCACTGTAACCGTGGAGCCCCTATCCCCCAAGGCTCCGTTGCGGGACCACTCGGAAATCTCCCCTGACTGTTCAGAAAAGCCACCAACCCATGAACCCACTACGAAACAGCACTCGGAGAGTGACAGTAAGGGGGGTCCTCACGGTGGCTGGCACTTTGGGGTCCCCGTAATGGGCATGGACCTCCTGGCGGAGATGAGAAAAATGCATGAGAAAATGGCCTCCCATAAGGTGGGTAAACTGACCAGTTTTTGCTGCTTTTGACAGCTAAATCTATGAACCAGTAGAACCCCTTAGCATCACTGAACTACTGAATAATTACTTTCTTACAGGGTAACACACAACCTCTGAAAAAGTTTATTTTAAAGTTGAATGTACACTGTATTTGTGGTCTTCAACCTTCGATCTGCCAATCATTTGGAAGGCTATAGATCATTGTGAGTGGATAACTGTGTGAAGGTGTTGCCCTATAGTGGCTCTGTATGGAACATCCATGTCTCTGCATGGTTCAGACTGTTGAATACGGTCATGCACGAGTGCCCTCATAGAGCCATGCAGCGGAAAACACAATGGTGCCTATAAAAGCAGGTTTAGGACGAACTGAAGACATTGTCCATACTGAAAAGATGTTTGTTCTTTTGACAGTCTGACTCATCTTCCTCTTCAGACAAGGCAGATGGTAAACAAGGTGAGTTGGCCTCTATATCCCAATCAGATAATTAGATGTTTTATTCCATTTAGTGATATTTCATTATGTACTCAAAGATAGCGCAACTCAATTATGCCACAACGTCTGTCTCACTGTTCATCTTGCCAGCTGCCATGTGGTACAATAAAATGAACAAAATGTTGAATTACATTACAGTGCTAGGTAACACTTTGTTCAGACAGTACCTTGTAAAAGCTCTATGAACCATCCACACGTTTGCTGTGCATTCTGTTTCTAAGAAGTGTCCGATATGGGTCTTCTTTGTTATGTCTCTCTCTGTAGGAAAGCCAGAGAGTCAAACATCGTCGATATCGCCAAAGTCTAAGCCCACCAGTGTTACACCCAGACCCCCAGCACCCCCGGGCACCAAGCCCCACCTGGGACCACACAGTTTGGGACTTCTGAGCCCTCGCACCAGCAGCAGCCACAGCCCAGGTAGGCATATGAATAAGTATACTTTACTGATAGTGATATGGAGATGGGAAATAAGGCCATCAGAATGAAAAATGGATCAAGAAGAAGAGGACTTTGTTTATTGTGATTTTTGTCTTAATTTGTCCTGTTGTCTGTAACCACTCTTTATTTGTTAATGAATTCACCCTCAGGTGACACCCCTGACTCCCCTCTTGGAAACGTATCCCCAAAAGGACCTCTGCCCGCCCCTCGCCTGAAGAGGGCGCCGTCAGACTGTGAGCGGGAGGGGGAGACAAGCCCCATTAATGGTAGGTTTATGTATCTATTACCCATGTACCCTCCACCCAGAAGAACTGTCTTAGGAACAGCTCACGACAGTCCAAAATGTTGATATTGAGAGTAGAGGAATAATCAAAGCTATTTTGCTTCACGTAAAGACAAAGGCATTCATTTCAATTAACTGAGAACATAGTATGCTATACAAATTGTCACTGTGAGTTTGGTAGAATTGAAGCATAAAAGCCTCTTTCACCATCAGTACGAAAATGGATCCACTGTCTACTGTAAATCCATCTGGATAAAAGTGTCTGCTAAATTACTAAAATGTGAAAAGTAATGTAATCTCTCTCTGTATGTCAGTTGAACTCACAGGAGACTCTAGCCCATTTGACTTAGACCATGAGACGGACAGGTCTGTTATTGGCGGGAGACAGTGGTCCTCCCTGAAGAGTTCCACTTCTGTGGTACAGGAAGTAGAGGGTCGAGAGCGCACCAAGTCCCTCCCTGCATCTGGTTAGGCCAATTACCTTCTCTACTTCAGGTCTTTAAAAAAAAATTAAGACATGTACAGTGTTGAGGTGTAGTTTTGCATCTAGCAACAACCAATTGCAGTAATGTAAGTTTTGGCAGGTCCAATTGTGGCCGTACCTTTTGAATAACATGCAATTCTCAGTAATAGTAGTTGTATGGGTTTCTCCAGGAGCTCTTGTTGGTTTTAGTACTCACACAACTGTGACGTCGTGTTTGTAGTCTCAGTAGTACCAGTAGTTATGGTTGTAGGCTACCAGTTGTAGCTTCCTTGTTGTTTAGTACCATATCAGCTAACACACCTCTGTCTTGTGTCACTGTGCTTGCAGAGAGACCTTCGTCCATGGTGGACGCTGCCCACTGCCAAAGCCCTGGAGTGTTTGATAAAGACGACAACACGGAGGAAGACTTCCCTCCTCCCCCTGACACGGACCAAAGACAGGATCTTATGCCTGACAACGATGAGGAGGAGGAAGAGGACACCATCAATGACATCGTCCCAGTGTAGAGAGAAAAGATACAAAGTTTCTCCATACTTTCCTCAGTGTTCCATGGAGTGTCCAAGTGCACACTTCTGGAGAATTGTGGAGAATCGTAATGCAGACACATAGCAAAGAACAAAAAAAGCTTATGGACAAAACCTTGCTAATATCATTCAATCAACCAATAAGCAGTGTTGTTCCTATGTCTAATGTGCATGTAATGTATATTTGTCAATATCTATTAACACACTGAAAGAGATATATGGATGTGTTGACAAATATGTATGGGATTTACATTGTACCATGGGCAAATTGATCGAGTAAACCTTATTGATGATAGGCATAATAACTTTGATTTATCATGATTTATATGAAATACATTTATTGGGGGGCTTGGTGATGGTTTCCATATAGTGTTAGTTTTATTGGCTAAATTGATTTATGCTGAAAATACACATTTTTTTCTGTTTTTTTTTTCTCCAATGCATGCATTGTAATAAAATCATTTACATGTAACATCAAGTTGTCAATAATCCTGTATTTGTATATTTGTAACAATAAAAAAATATTTCTACTGGTATACTGCCATGTATGATTTATTCTGCCTTCATATAGACCTACTTCATAAAAGGTATGTGTTTTGCATAGGCTTACCTTGCGTGACATTTTGTTAACAGTGCAAATCTCTCTCGGTCAAAATAACATTTTATCAATATATCCGCCTGTAATTACCCCCCCCAAAAAAACTAATTCTACCTAGCTAGCTCCCTTAGCATTTTTTTATACCCTCTCCCTGGCTAACATATAATCCCTCTATTTGAGCCGGGTGTTTGAGTAGGCTAAACTAGCTAGCTGCATTTGCTAGGTAAGTAAGTGAAATGACGAAATATACTGTAGCTCGCCCTTTCTCTCTCTCTCTCTCTCTCTCTGTTGCTCCTATTTCATTTTTTAAAGAAATGAATTTGTTCAAAACTGTTCAATTATTGTCTCTCTCTCTTTGCATAGCCCACCCACCACATTTTATGCACTGCAGTCCTAGTGAGCTGTAGTTTATCCTTTCAGTACTAGACTAATTCTGTATTCCTTTGATTGGGTGGACAACATGTCAGTTCACGTTGCAAGAGCTCTGATAGGTTAGAGGATGTGCTCTGGAAGTTGTCATAATACCTGTGTTAAGTCTATTAAAGGATGTGAGAACCATGAACCTCTTAGATTTTGTAATGAAGTCAATGTACCTAGAGGAGGACGGAAGCTAGCTGTTCTCCGGCTACAACATGGTGCTACCCTACAGAGTGCTGTTGAGGCTACTGTAGACCTTCATTACAATACAGTGTGTTTTAATAAATGATTTGGTGACGTGAATATATTTTGTATAGTTTAATCTAAAAATTATAACTTTTTAAATGTTTATCTATTTTAATTTTTCATGAAATTAACTGAGGAGGATGGTCCTCCCCTTCCTCCTCTGAGGAGCCTTCACTGTTGCACACCTACTTGAGCATCGTAGTCAAGTTGGTCTCCCTTGTTTGCGTTTGGTGGAGTTTAAACTGAACGACAGGGAAGGAAACATCATCAGTCTGTGCGAGAAATAGACTTATACATACGGATAAAACTCTATCTTTTCACAACTAACATTTTGGATTCACGCTGGTGCATTGGGCACGCGTCACCATGGACAGCGCTTTTGACAACCTGGATGCTACAGACTTCCTACACATATGGCAACATTTCGATGTTGACAGTAAGATCTTACTCTTGAATAGTTATAACTATGTTGCCTTTTGATTACTATTCATATTAATCTGTGTTAGTTTATCAGGCAATGCTTTCATCGAAATTCAGACTGAACTTTGCACCATGTCTTGAAGATAAAACAATAACGGCCATTTTTTTATTTTATGTTATGTATTTGTTTGTTTATAGATAATGGTTATATTGAAGGAAAGGAGTTGGACGACTTTTTCAGACACATGATGAAAAAACTTGGGATGAGTGTAAGTAGGCTACTATTCCTTTACCTTGTCATGGCTAATGCATAATGTGTACTCCCCCCTACAGTAGGCTTAGGCAAGTAACATTCTAGAATCTTCTAATCAGACCTACTTTGCTGACCCCTTTGTCGACGGCATTCAACCGGTGTCAAAATTAGATAACCTCTCTGAATCCAATCATTAGTCACGTTTTGTCTTTCATTGGAATGGAATTCATTCCCGAAAGAGATTTTGCACAGGTAACACTGAATGAAATACGCAAATAAGTGTAACGAATATGTTCAAAAGTCACTGTGTTGTTCCTAAAGGATGAAATAACGGATGACAAAGTTGGAAGAATTAAAGAAAGGTTCATGTCAGCTTATGACACCACAGCTGATGGTCGCCTGCAAATCCAAGAGGTGTGTTAACTTGTATTTCCTCAAACCTCCTTTATTTGTCTATATAGTGCATTTAGTATTAAGTATACTTAGAACCCTGCAGGTGTGTTTGTGTCAGAAAGAGAGTGAGAGAGAGAGAGAGAAACTGATCAAACAACAAGTGGTAATTGGATTGTAATCAAAATGCCCTAACAACACCTTCTGTGTGTGAAGCAGCCTTGAAATTACAAAATTGCTCTGTCATTTGCATCATGTTATTGCCTTGCTTCATCTAACAGCATGCAATGAATTAGAATGAGTTTATGTCGAAAATGTAATTGAATTGCATCTCATTTCATCTTTCACATTTCGTTTTCTAAATGTTATGTTGACAGAGGAATAAATGCCCCTTGAAGCTGAATGGACATGTGCCACCTTAATTCTATCAATTTGTAGGAAGAAAATACACAAGAGTTAGTTTGACAAAACATTTCCCATCAGTGACTGAATAATGCCTGCCTGTGAATGTTGATACATGTTGAACATAAATGTTCCAGTTGGCCACCATGATGCTACCGGAGGAGGAGAACTTCCTACTACTGTTCCACAGAGAGACGCCATTGGACAACAGTGTGGAGTTCATGAGGGTAAGGTCAAAGATCACATATGAAGTGTTTCGGTCCAAAAACCCTCAACGTAAATGCACAAAAAATACAACCTATTATTGGTTGGGTAGTGTGTCCTGTATTCTCTAGAACACTTTCATCAAAACTAAATCTGCCTCTCACTCCCCCCCCCCCACAGATCTGGAGAAACTATGACACTGACAGCAGTGGATACATATCAGCTATAGAACTCAAGGTACAGTTGAAGAATGCCCTTCTCCTAATTTCCATGTGTTCAGTGAGACCCTTGCCATGGCCCTCTCAGAGACATTGTCTTAGCTAGTTGTTGTCCACTTTCTAAGTAAACATCAATTAGTGGCCAGAGTTGTTCATGTTTACACAGTTGCTCTAGGTCTATGTTGACACGTGTTGCTTTAAGGGTCTTTCAGAAGGATGCCCCCTGTCCTCTTATGTGGACAAGGCAATAGGGTCGGGCCAATATACGATTCAATCGAATATCGTGATATTTGACATTGACAATATATTGTGATGTGCAACACTAATCTATTTGAACTTTTCTAATCAAAACAGTGCAGTTTTATCAGTTAGTTTATATCAATATGTTGAAAATAAAGTCTAAATGAATGAACTTATTGTTCGCCACACTAAGGTTATTTCATTAGAATGTGACCATAATATAGTAAATAAGCACAAATACTGCACAGTCTGGAATAATCTAGCAATTATCGACGCAAAACCATTATATTGGATACCGCGAAAGTTGGAGTAGCATATCGTAGAAGAGCTCTCCCCAAATATTGCACCAACCCCACAAGGCAAGGCACAAGTACTTTTCTTAGAATTTGCAAACAAACACGTGGTTTATAATCCACAGTACATTTTCTGAAGAGTAAAATGGACAGGATGTACATACAGTACATGATACTATTTGTGAACACGTTGATTCAGAATAACAGACAAAAGTGTCGTGGCACACATTTCTCCCCTTTTTTTATTCGGAGTATCTGCAGATCCGACTTCTCTGGACCCCTCTTCCCGACAGCTAAAGGTCAGAAGCTTCTACGCATTGCAGGATTCTCTACTTTACGCATAGTCTCCACTCTGCTCGTTTAATAAAGTTAGATCAAAGCTGAATCAATGTCTGCAAAATCACGTAATGATAGTATTCTACATAACAGAACTGAATATAATAGCATAGTATAACATTACTGTAAGTAAAAAATAAAAATAAAATAATTTCTTATGAGATTTGTGTGAACCGTCGCATTTTTCTCTCGTGTGGCCAAAACTCAACTGTGTACGACACTAGTCAAAACGAAACACGGGTATGCTACATTTGTACGTGAAGTAGAGGTAAAGAAACACTTGAGCAGAATGTAATTCAAATCTTCAGCTCTGGGGACAAGGGTTCCAGGGGGCAGGACGGGGCGGTTACCTACGGATTTGCAACTTCTGACTTTTTTTATTTTGTATCTATTTATCCTTTATTTGACCGGGGGACATCAAGTTGAGAAACCACCTTTTTTCACATGAGACCAAGGCTATGTTTACCAAGCGTCTCAGACTAGTAGGACTACTTACAGTATCCAGGATCGGTTTTCTTTTAGATTATAATGAATGAATCCTAGATCAGGATAGTATACAGTTGAAATCGGAAGTTTACATACACCTTAGCCAAATACATTTAAACTCAGTTTTTCACAATTCCTGACATTTAATCCTAGGTCAGTTAGGATCATCTCTTTATTTTAGGAATGTGAATTGTCAGAATAATAGCAGAGATAATTTTTTATTTCAGCTTTTATTTCATCACATTCCCAGTGGGTCAGAAGTTACACTCAATTAGTATTTGGTAGCATTGCCTTTAAATTGTTTAACTTGGGTCAAACGTTTCGGGTAGCCTTCCACAAGCTTCCCACAATAAGTTGGTGAATTTTGGCCCATTCCTTTTGACAGAGCTGGTGTCACTGAGACGGGTTTGTAGGTCTCCTTGCCTGCACATGTTTTTTCAGTTCTGCTTACAAATGTTCTATAGGATTGAGGTCAGGGCTTTGTGATGGCCACTCCAATACCGTGACTTTGTTGTGCTTAAGCCATTTTGCCACAACTTTGGAAGTATGCTTGGGGTCATTGTCCATTTGGAAGAACCATTTGCAACCAAGCTTTATCTTCCTGACTGATGTCTTGAGATGTTTCTTTAATATATCCACATCATTTTCCTTCCTCATGAGCTATCTATTTTGTGAAGTGCACCAGTCCCACCTGCAGCAAAGCACCCCCACAACATGATGCTGCCACCCCCGTGCGTCACGATTGGGATGGTGTTCTTCGGCTTGCAAGCCTCCCCCTTTTTCCTCCAAACATAACGGTGGTCATTATGGCCAAACTGTTATATTTTTGTTTCATCAGACCAGAGGACATTTCTCCAAAAAGTACATTATTTTTCCCCATGTGCAGTTGCAAACCGTAGACTGGCTTTTATATGGCGGTTTTGAAGCAGTGGCTTCTTCCTTGCTGAGGGGCCTTTCAGGTTATGTCGATATAGGACTTGATTTACTGTGGATATTGTAACGTTTGTCATCGGAAGGAGACCAAGGTGCAGCATGGTAAGTGTTCATGATACTTTAATTACTCAAAACACCAAACAAAAAAATAACGAATGTCACGTTCTGCAGGCTTCACAGCGCTAACAAAAAACAAGATCCCACAAACACCAAAAGGGGAATGACAACTTACGTGTGATCCCCAATCAAAGACAATGATAAACAGCTGCCTCTGATTGGTAACCACTCGGCAAAAAACAAAGAATAGAAATAAACTATAATGCCCACCCTAGTCACACCCTGGTCTAACCAAAATAGAGAATTAAAGCCTCTATGGCCAGGGCGTGACAGATAGATATTTTTGTACCCATTTCCTCCATCATCTTCACAAGGTCCTTTGCTGTTGTTCTGGGATTGACTTGCTATTTTCTCACCAAAGTACGTTTATCTCTAGGAGACAGAATGCGTCTCCTTCCTAAGCGGTATGATGGCTGCGTGGTCCCATGGTGTTTATACTTGCGCACTATTGTTTGTACAGACAAATTTGTACCTTCAGGCATTTGGAAATTGCTCCCAGGGATGAACCAGACTTTTTGGAGGTCTACAATTATTTTTCTGAGGTCTTGAAAGATTTTTTCTGATTTTCCCATGGTGTCAAGCAAAGAAGCACTGAGTTTGAAGGTAGGCCTTGAAATACATCCACAGACACACCTCCAATTGACTCAAATTATGTCAATTAGCCTATCAGAAGCTTCTAAAGCCCAGGACATCATTATCTGGAATTTTACAAGCTGTTTAATGGCAGAGTCAACTTAGTGTGTGAGTAAACTTCTGACCCATTGGAATTGATACAGGGAATTATAAGTGAAATAATTTGTAAACAATTGTTGGAAAAATTACTTGTGTCATGCACACAGTAGATGTCCTGACCGACTTGCCAAAACTATAGTTTGTTAACAAGAAATTTGTGGAGTAGTTAAACTGGTTTTAATAACTCCAACCTAAGTGTATGTAAACTTCTGACTTCAACTGTACTTATCCTAGATCAGCACTCCTACTCCGAGATGCTTGATAAATATGGGCCCAGCTCATCTCATCGGCTGTCTTCCTCTGTGTCCTCCTAACAGGGTTTCCTGCAGGACCTGTTCCTCCAGCACAAAAAGACCATATCCCCCAACAAACTGGAGGAGTACACCAACACCATGGTAACAACAAGCCCCAGCTCCTTTACTCTGTGCCTCAATCTGAGAACTCTTGAACTGTTGTCTCTCAAATGAGTATATGCTACCTTGTTCAATGGGCAATTAAATTTGGATGTAAAACTGATTTTGTAATTTAAGTTTATCTCCTCTAAAAGGATGATTGGTAGAGAGCTATACACTGAGTGTACAAAACATTAGGAACATAGACTGACCAGGTGAATGCAGCTGAAAGCAATGGTCCCTTGTTGATGTCACCTGTTAAATCCACTTCAATCGGTGTAGAGAAAGGGGAGGAGACAGGTTAAAGAAGGATCTTTATCTTTATTGCGACAATTTGAGACGTTGCGTATGTGTACCATTTTGAAAGGGTGAACAGGCAAGGCAAAAATATTTAAGTGCCTTTGAACAGGGTATGGTAGTAGGTAGGTATGGTAGTAGTAGCCAGGCGAACCAGTTTGTGTCAAGAACTGCAACGCTGCTGTGTTTTTCACGCTCAGCAGTTTCCTGCGTGTACCAAGAATGGTCCACCACCCAAAGGACATCTAGCCAACTTGACACAACTGTGTGAAGCAGTGGAATCAACATGGGCCAGCTTTGGACAGCCTTGTAGAGTCCATGCCCCAATGAATTGAGGCTGTTCTGAGGGCAAAAAGGGGATGCAATCCAATATTAGGAAGGTGTTCCTAATATTTTGTACACTCGGGGTATATTGTAATGCTACTATACCATTCAGTGTAGATGAGTGCACTAAATTAGTTATTTCTCATTGAAGTATGTCATTGGCTGTAATAGTATTGCCTATGAATTCCCTCAATAGTATTAGTAATTGGATGGTGCTAGACTGTGCTGGAGGGTGATCAGCTCTTTCAGTACTGTTGTCCCCAAATAAAATAATCACCAAGTAAAATTCTGAGTGTGTAAATGTACCTGGTGAAGAAAGGTGATTCTGATTCTAATGTTTCTGTGCTTCAACAAAATGACTAATGATTCTGATGCTTTATTATGTTTATTTTCCCCACAGATGGAGATGTTTGACAAAAACAACGATGGCAGGCTGGATTTGAATGAACTAGCCAGGTACTAATTATCAAGCAATTGTATTCCCCACATTGCTTGGTGGCTCTTACTGTGTGTCTAATTGTTTGTGAGTCACGGAGCCGAACTGTTTTCCTTCTCCCAGAATCTTGGCTCTAAAAGAGAACTTCTTGCTGAAGTTTGACATGAATGTAAGTATAAAAATGTTTGATGAATTTCACTGCTAAGACGTTGTCAATTCACACTCCATCTTCAATTACTTATTGTTGTCCTCATTGGCTTGAATTAGAGGAACTAAATTGTGGGTGTTGTGGTACCACTCTGTTTCAGGCGTGCAGTCAAGAGGACCGGAAGAGGGACTTTGAGAAGATATTTGCTCACTATGATGTGGTAAGCCATTATACAGTACGTTTAGTCATAACATAATTGCCTTCAACTTCAATTGGAACTGTATGGTTAATTGTGATAAGCATATTTCATTAAATTACAATGCTGCTTATAATGACTTGTTGTGATTTTACTGATGCTTCATTGGCCTTAATGATAAAATATAATATCAGTATAAATGAGAGAGAATACACAGCTGAAAGTGGATCAGTGCAGTGGCATAGGCACGGGTGGACTTGGGTGCCCACCCACTCAGATTGAGCAACATTTAAAAAAAATCTTATCTTTTTACCTAAACATGCAAACACCATCACATATAATTCATAGCAAGCAGTGCACTGGGTTAGTCAGAGTTGATTTAAATATAACAGAATAGATGACTTGGAATGACATTCACGCTCACGGGAGGGGTTGCCAAAAACAACTAACTGAAAGCCCCCAATACTCCATGAATATTACTGAATTGAGGCATAATATGTCACTGTGCTTGTGTGGATACATGCACCATGGCACTGCCTGTTTCATTTGGTCATTTGGCAAACAAGAGAGCTCATGTATTGCCTTATTCACAGTCAACACATGCTACATTTTCTCTCAGCCTTTTGGCAAAATATGTAGAATAGCATGAGATGAGCTATAAAACTGCACATTTTCCCCTCTGCCCCATGGAAAAATTTGTATAATTGCAGGAAATTACCTTTTAAAACAGAAAAAAAATTCTCAGCCTCATGGCAAAATGTGTAGAATAGCATGAAATTAGCTATACATTTCTGCAGGTACACCCACCAACGAATTCCTGGCTACACCACTGGATCAGTACTAAGATGTATTCACAGTACTTAATGAAGTGGTGGTCCTGTTGCATTGCCATGCTTCTCTGTGCTTCGTGATTGTGGATGTGTGATGTGGTACATTGTCCCATTTAAAAAAAATATTTAAAAAATCTGAATTCTAAGCAGAATTTATATGCTGTCCTGTTTATAATCTCCCAAGGCACACCAGGTGGTAGATTTCATTGCTCTTTCTGAAGTCAGCCATTTTTGTTGTTTACAGAGTAAGACGGGTGCTTTGGAGGGTCCGGAGGTGGACGGCTTTGTCAAAGACATGATGGAACTGGTCAAAGTAAAAAATGTTTTTTTGCTATATCCTATTCTACAAATGTAGTTATATAAACGTATCATGTATTAACTAAGATATCTGGTGCTGTTATATTGATTCTGCATTATTGTAAGTTAAGGTAAGGTAAGTTAAGGTATCCCACTTCTGACACCATGTTACTTTATATTTATATGGGTGAAACAACGAGAATTGAGTAAAGTTAACAGTGGGTCCAACTGTATTAGGGTTGTGAACTGTGATTGATCTTGAACTAAGGGTTTGAATATGCTTTCTTTATACCCAACACAGCCTATCATTAGTGGAACAGACCTGGACAAGTTCCGCAAGCTGCTCCTGGGTCACTGTGACATGAACGGTGATGGAAAGATCCAGAAGAATGAACTGGCACTGTGCCTCGGCCTGAAATACTCCAGTTAATAGTCCTCCACGGGAAGAATGACAGACATTTTTATTGCCCTAGTTAGCACCACAGGCTAACCGCTAACTCACTGATAGCATGTCGCAATGCCATAGCTAATACCTTTTGGACAACCCAAGAGCATTGCATGAAGGCTGGTTGAAAGGAAGTTGTTGCATAGAGTAGACCCATTGGGGAATTGGTTTTGTGATCCTTCATTTTGTTTGACTATCTGTTTTGATGACAATTATGATTAGCTTTGAGAGTGTTGTGTGTGTGATCCATGCACGTTGCATATGCCTATAACTTGCAGACATGTAGTGGTGATGTAAGTGTTTTGGGACGGAAGTTGTATTGGGATATTTGTGGGATGTATGTTGACTCTATTACCATGATGGCTGCATTTACTTTTCAGAACTGTGCTGTTTTTGATGTGCAAGAAAATATGATGAAAATAACTGTCAATATGGCTTGACATTTCACCTAGTTTAAATGGTATTGGTAGACAACATGTCATGAAATATAGTGTATGATATGAACCACAATCTCTGTGTCCCTGGGCATCTGCATGTTTCTCCATTCTGTAAGAACAGTCTGCAATCATAAGCACATACAGCTCTGTTAATGAACAAACTATTTATACAACCATAACTCAATTAGTAGTACATGTCTGGTGTATACCCATTGAATCAGAGCAGACAATGGTGTGAGCCTTGGGCACAAAGGAAATATTGACCCGCAGCCGTGATGATGGCCGGGCTTCCATTCTCCATGAACTCAGTCCTTTCGTGCAATAATGGATTTTCACAGAGTTTCATTGCTTTAATGCTTGGTAACCAGAGCATTTCAAAAGCACAACACACAAAATGCTATGGAAACTGATTGAACAGCAACTCCAAGAACCCATTAAAGAGATATACAAAGCAAACATGGTCGGTAGTAAGTAGACCAGTATGGCTTTAAAAGCTTTTCATGAGTTCATTGGGCACTGTGTTATTCTGTGAAACCATAGTACACTGTTATTTGTGTCTAGTTGTAGGCTGATGTCATTGCTAAAAGCCGCACCAGATGCCTGCCTGATTATGGCAAGTGAAGTGTCTCTAACTTAACAGCCGCTCACCAGCAGGACAATTACAGAGGACTGCGGTCAAGAGAATAATTAGTGTGCCACTTTCTGTGCCCTCTTTGAAACTTGCTGTGCCCTCTAAAATTCCCAACCACAGTATGTCTTTTTTGCTCTTAATTCAGTAGGAATACATTAGTCATGGTACTCAACAATACATGTATTTAGTCTCTTGTCTTCAATCAGTGCTTGTCCTGAGTGAAGTTGAAGCTTTCGAGGCACTTAAAAGAAAAATGTCAAAAAATAGTTATCGGTCATAGAGATACTTCCTCCTAAAATATATAAATCAAGGTACATAGACTGCTACTTAACTAGTCAGTTACCTGGCCTTGCCATTGTTAGAGAAGAGGCTAGCAATTGAGAGAAAAAAAATCCAGTTCAGATATTTGAGATGTATTCATTCATTACTTCCTGGTTAATCACATTGTGGTTATGCCCTGTTCTTAAGGTGACCCGTAGCGGTTTGGCATGTGCGACCAAAAATTGAAACCTGAAAGTATCATGTCACAACCCATTCCTTGGATGGATCTTCCACCACGTTGCTAGACAAGATGTTAATAGATTGGAATGGGTGGAATGTAATCAATGGAATTGAGCAAACATGTACTGTACAACCAAAAGTTGTGTTCATAATTGTTTTTCCACACTAGAAAAATGAACACACAACTTTAATTTGCATGTGCTTGATACTGTTCTATTCATTCCATTCCAGCCGTTACAATGAGCCCGTCCTCCCTGTTGCGCCCTCCAGCCTCAGTCGGTCCATTCTCTCTCCCCCGTTGCGCCCTCTAGCCTCAGTCAGTCCATTCTCTCTCCCCCGTTGCGCCCTCTAGCCTCAGTCAGTCCATTCTCTCTCCCCCGTTGCGCCCTCTAGCCTCAGTCAGTCCATTCTCTCTCCCCGTTGCGCCCTCCAGCTCAGTCAGTCCATTCTCTCTCCCCCGTTGCGCCCTCTAGCCTCAGTCAGTCCATTGTCTCTCCCCCGTGGCGCCCTCCAGCTCAGTCAGTCCATTGTCTCTCCCCCGTGGCGCCCTCCAGCTCAGTCAGTCCATTGTCTCTCCCCCGTGGCGCCCTCCAGCTCAGTCAGTCCATTCTCTCTCCCCCGTTGCGCCCTCTAGCCTCAGTCAGTCCATTCTCTCTCCCCCATTGCGCCCTCTAGCCTCAGTCAGTCCATTCTCTCTCCCGCGTTGCACCCTCTAGCTCAGTCAGTCCATTCTCTCTCCCCAGTTGTCATTACAGGTGATTTCCCCATACAGCCACCTGATTCCTGTTATTTCCTCCAGCCCATCCGGCACTGAGGGTAATGACACTGTGTGCTCCCTCTCCCGGTCCCTCCCCTTCAGACTAAGCCATTCTCCAATGTATCGGAAGCCTGTGCCAACACAAATCAGCCATAGAGGAAATTAAGACTGCCTCCAATCAAGGTGTCTGTATCAAGGGATGATGGGAGGATTATTGGGAAAGATTTGGAGTTGAGAGGAAAGAGGGGGATGCCAAAAGAGGCTTGCTGGTTGCAGGCTCTGCAGCTGAGCCATAGAAGACACAGAGTTGGTGGGGTCTGATGGCTAAATTAAAGACTATGTAATACTCGCTGATAGCCTATAGCCTGGAGCTAATAATGTGCCCTTAGGTTCTCTGGGGTTCATAATCAAACCCCTCCTTGACACATGATTGTCAACCTCTTGCCAGGCTCCTGTTTATATGTGAAGATACTCCAAAATGATTCAAACCTGTCCAATAAGAAGTGTTTCATGTGGCAAAACATTTTTGCTACAGTGTGGATTAATAAACAGAACCAGGTGAGTCCAGGTGAAAGCTATGACCCCTTATTGATGTCACTTGTTAGATCCACTTCAATCAGTGTAGAGGAAAGGGAGGGGGCAGGTTAAAGAAGGATTTGTAAGCCTTGAAAGAATTGAGACATGGATTGTGTGTGTGTGCCATTCAGAAGGTGAATTGGCAAGATACAAATATTTAAGTGCCTTTGAATTGGGTATGGTAGTAGGTGCCAGGTGCACCAGTTTGTGTCAAGAACTGCAACGCTGCTGAGTGTTTCATGCTCAGCAGTTTCCCATGTGTATTAAGAATGGTCCACCGCCCATAGGATATCCAGCCACTTGACACAACTGTGGGAAGCATAAAATCAAATTGTATTGGTCACATACACGTGTACCCAAACTATTTGAACTTCTACTTTTAAAAATGAAAAAAAAAAATGAAAAATCAAACAAAAACAACTCTATCACCGTTGCTGCATGCTATAGACCACCCTCTGCCCCCAGCTGTGCTCTGGACACCATATGTGAACTGATTTCCCCCCATCTATCTTCAGAGCTTGTGCTGCTTGGCGACCTAAACTGGAACATGCTTAACACCCCAGCCATCCTACAATCTAAGCTTGATGCCCTCAATCTCACACAAATGATCATGGTTAGAGTATTGGACTAGTAACCGGAAGGTTACAAGTTCAAATCCCGAGCTGAAAAGGTACAAATCTGTCGTTCTGCCCCTGAACAGACAGTTAACCCACTGTTCCTAAGCCGTCATTGAAAATAAGAATTTGTTCTTAACTGACTTGCCAAGTTAAATAAAGGTAAAAATAAAAAAGCCGTAAACACAGGCATCCTCAAAGATATCATCCTAACCAACTTGCCCTGCTGTTTTCAACCAAAATCTCAGCAATCACTGCCTCATTGCCTGCATCCGTAATGGGTCAGCGGTCAAACGACCTCCACTCATCACTGTCAAACGCTCCCTGAAACATTTCAGCGAGCAGGCCTTTCTAATCGACCTGGCCGGTGTATCCTGGAAGGATATTGATCTCATCCCGTCAGTAGAGGATGCCTGGTTATTTTTCTTAAATGCCTTCCTCACCATCTTAAAAAAGCATGCCCCATTCAAGAAATGTAGAACCAGGAACAGATATAGCCCTTGGTTCTCTCCAGACCTGACTGCCCTTGACCAACACAAAAACATCCTATGGCGTTCTGAATTAACATCGAACAGCCCCCGTGATATGCAACTTTTCAGGGAAGCTAGAAACCAATATACACAGGCAGTTAGAAAAGCCAAGGCTAGCTTTTTCAAGCAGAAATTTGCTTCCTGCAACACAAACTCATAAAGGTTCTGGGACACTGTAAAGCCCATGGAGAAAATAGAACACCTCCTCCCAGCTGCCCACTGCACTGAGGCTAGGAAACACTGTCACCACCGATAAATCCATTTTAATTGAGATTTTCAATAAGCATTTTTCTACAGCACTGCACCCCCCATATCAACTCGCGCAAGCCTTCCCCATTTCTCCTTCTTCCAAATCCAGTCAGCTGATGTTCTGAAAAAGCTGCAAAATCTGGACCCCTACAAATCAGCCGGGCTAGACAATCTGGACCCTTTCTTTCTCAAATTATCTGCCGAAATTGTTGCAACCCCTATTACTAGCCTGTTCAACCTCTCTTTCGTGTAGTTTCAGACTCCCAAATATTGGAAAGCAGCTGGAGTCATCCCCCTCTTCAAAGGGGGTGACACTCTTGACCCAAACTGCTACAGACATATCTATCCTACCCTGCCAAGTCAACACCCAGATTACCGACCATTTCGAATCCCACCATACCTTCTCCGCTATGCAATCTGGTTTCACAGCTGGTCATGGGTGCACCTCAGCCACGCTCAAGTTCCTAAACGATATCTTAACCGCCATCGATAAGAAACAATACTGTGCAGCCGTATTCATTGACCTGGCCAAGGCTTTCCACTCTCTCAATCACCACATCCTCATCGGCAGACTCAATAGCCTTGGTTTCTCAAATGATTGCCACGCCTGGTTCACCAACTACTTCTCTGATAGTGTTCAGTGTGTCAAATCGGACGGCCTGTTGTCCGGGCCTCTGGCAGTCTCTATGGGGGTCACAGGGTTCAATTCTTGGACTGACTCTCCTCTCTGTATACATCAATGATGTCGCTCTTGCTGCTGGTGAGTCTCTGATCCACCTCTACGCAGATGACACCAGTCTGTATACTTCTGGCCCTTCTTTGGACACTGTTAACAACCCTCCAGACGAGCTTCAATGCCATACAACTCTCCTTCCGTGGCCTCCAATTGCTCTTAAACACAAGTAAAACTAAATGCATGCTCTTCAACCGATCGCTGACTGCACCTGCCAGCCCGTCCAACATCACTACTCCGGACGGTTCTGACTTAGAATATGTGGACAACTACAAATACCTAGGTGTCTGGTTAGACTGTAAACTCTCCTTCCAGACTCACATCAAACATCTACAATCCAAAGTTAAATCTAGAATCAGCTTCCTATTTCGCAACAAAGCATCCTTCATTCATGCTGCCAAACATACCCTCGTAAAACTGACCATCCTACCGAACCTCGACTTCGGCGATGTCATTTACAAAATATGCTCCAATACCCTACTCAATAAATTGGAGTCTATCACAATGCAGTCTATCACAGTGCCATCCGTTTTGTCACCAAAGCCCCATATACTACCCACCACTGCGACCTGTACGCTCTCGTTGGCTGGCCCTCGCTTCATACTCGTTGCCAAACCCACTGGCTCCAGGTCATCTACAAGACCCTGCTAGGTAATGTCCCCCCTTATCTCAGCTCGCTGGTCACCAAAGCAGCACCCACCTGTAGCACGCGTTCCAGCAGGTATGTCTCTCTGGTCACCCCCAAAATCAATTCTTCCTTTGGCCGCCTCTCCTTCAAGTTCTCTGCTGCCAATGACTGGAACGAACTACAAAAATCTATGAAACTGGAAACACTTATCTCCCTCACTAGCTTTAAGCACCAGCTGTCAGAGCAGCTCACAGATTATTGCACCTGTACATAGTCCATCTATAATTTAGCCCAAACAACTACCCCTTCCCCTACTGTATTTATTTATTTATTTTGCTCCTTTGCACCCCATTATTTCTATTTCTACTTTGCACATTCTTCTACTGCAAAACTACCATTCCAGGGTTTTACTTGCTATATTGTATTTACTTTGCCACCATGGCCTTTTTTTGCCTTTACCTCCCTTATCTCACCTCATTTGCTCACATTGTATATAGACTAATTTTTGTACTGTATTATTGATTGTGTGTTTGTTTTACTCCATGTGTAACTCTGTGTTGTTGTATGTGTCGAACTGCTTTGCTTTATCTTGGCCAGGTCGCAATTGTAAATGAGAACTTGTTCTCAACTTGCCTACCTGGTTAAATAAAGGTGAAATAAAAATAAAATTAAAATGTAGGCAGTAGCCTCTCTGCTAGTAATGGCTATTTAACAGTCTGGTGGCCTTAAGATAGAAGCTGTTTTTCAGTCTCTCTGTTCCAGCTTTGATGCACCTGTACTGAACTTGCCTTCTGGATGATAATGGGGTGAACAGGCAGTGGCTCGGGTGGTAGTTGTCCTTGATGGTCTTTTTGGACTTCCTGTGACATCATTTACATTTTACATTTACATTTAAGTCATTTAGCAGACGCTCTTATCCAGAGCGACTTACAAATTGGTGCATTCACCTTATGACATCCAGTGGAACAGTCACTTTACAATAGTGCATCTAAATCTTAAAAGGGGGGTGAGAAGGATTACTTATCCTATCCTAGGTATTCCTTAAAGAGGTGGGGTTTCAGGTGTCTCCGGAAGGTGGTGATTGACTCTGCTGTCCTGGCGTCGTGAGGGAGTTTGTTCCACCATTGGGGGGCCAGAGCAGCGAACAGTTTTGACTGGGCTGAGCGGGAACTGTACTTCCTCAGTGGTAGGGAGGCGAGCAGGCCAGAGGTGGATGAAAGCAGTGCCCTTGTTTGGGTGTAGGGCCTGATCAGAGCCTGGAGGTACTGAGGTGCCGTTCCCCTCACAGCTCCGTAGGCAAGCACCATGGTCTTGTAGCGGATGCGAGCTTCAACTGGAAGCCAGTGGAGAGAGCAGAGGAGCGGGGTGACGGGAGAACTTGGGAAGGTTGAACACCAGACGGGCTGCGGCGTTCTGGATGAGTTGTAGGGGTTTAATGGCACAGGCAGGGAGCCCAGCCAACAGCGAGTTGCAGTAATCCAGACGGGAGATGACAAGTGCCTGGATTAGGACCTGCGCCGCTTCCTGTGTGAGGCAGGGTCCTCTGCGGATGTTGTAGAGCATGAACCTACAGGAACGGGCCACCGCCTTGATGTTAGTTGAGAACGACAGGGTGTTGTCCAGGATCACGCCAAGGTTCTTAGCGCTCTGGGAGGAGGACACAATGGAGTTGTCAACCGTGATGGCGAGATCATGGAACGGGCAGTCCTTCCCCGGGAGGAAGAGCAGCTCCGTCTTGCCGAGGTTCAGCTTGAGGTGGTGATCCGTCATCCACACTGATATGTAAGCCAGACATGCAGAGATGCGATTCGCCACCTGGTCATCAGAAGGGGGAAAGGAGAAGATTAATTGTGTGTCGTCTGCATAGCAATGATAGGAGAGACCATGTGAGGTTATGACAGAGCCAAGTGACTTGGTGTATAGCGAGAATAGGAGAGGGCCTAGAACAGAGCCCTGGGGGACACCAGTGGTGAGAGCGCGTGGTGAGGAGACAGGTGCTGTAGGTGTCCTGGAGGGCAGGTAGTTTGCCCCCGGTGATGCGTTGTGCAGACCGCACCACCCTCTGGAGAGCCCTGTGGTTGTGGGTGGTGCAGTTGCCGTACCAGGTGGTGATACAGCCCGACAGGATGCTCTCAATTGTGCATCTGTAAAGATTTGTGAGGGTTTTAGGTGACAAGTCAAATTTATTCAGCCTCCTGAGGTTGAAGAGGCGCTGTTGTGCCTTCTTCTCCACACTGTCTGTGTGGGTGGACCATTTCAATTTGTGCGTGATATGTACGCCTGAGGAACTTAAAACGTTCCACCTTCTCCACTGCTGTCCCTTTGATGTGGATAGGGGGGTGCTCCCTCTGCTGTTTCCTGAAGTCCACGATTATCTCCTTCGTTTTGTTCACGTTGAGTGAGAGGTTATTTTCCTGACACCACACTCCGAGAGCCCTCACCTCCTCACTGTAGGCTGTCTCGTCATTGTTGGTAACCAAGCCTACTACTGTTGTGTCATCTGCAAACTTGATGATTGAGGTGGAGGCGTACAGGACCACACAGTCATGGGTGAACAGGGAGTACAGGAGGGGGTTGAGCACACACCCTTGTGGGGCCCCATTGTTGAGTATCAGTGAAGTGGAGATGTTGTTTCCTAGTTTCACCACCTGGGGGCAGCCCGTCAGGAAGTCCAGGACCCAATTGCACAGGGCGGAGTTCAGACCCAGGTCCTCAAGCTTAATGATGAGCTTGGAGGGTACTATGGTGTTGAATGCTGAGCTATAGTCAATGAACAGCATTCCTACATAGGTATTCCTATTGTCCAGATGGGATAGGGCAGTGTGCAATGTGATGGCGATTGCATCATCTGGGGACCTATTGGGGCGGTAAGCAAATTGAAGTGGGTCTAGGGTGACAGGTAGGGTGGAGGTGATATGATCCTTGACTAGTTTCTCAAAGCACTTCATGATGACAGAAGTGAGTGCCCAGGGGGCGATAGTCATTTAGTTCAGTTACCTTTGCATTCTTGGGTACAGGAACAATGGGTGGCCATCTTGAAGCATGTGGGGACAGCAGACTGGGATAGGGAGTCAACATGGGCCAGCATCCCTGTGGAATGCTTTCAACACCTTGTATAGTCCATGCCCCGACGAATTGAGGCTGTTCTGATGTTTTTTACACTCAGTGTCGTACCTGAATGTACTAATAATATTTTTTAAAGCTGTGAGTGAAAATATAATCAGATACAAAATGGATTAAATAAATGTTATCACACCTGGCTTGATGATATGAAACATGGGACATCCAGTAAGAAATTCGACGTGTTATTTTCCAGGCACAGAACTTGACTGCAAATATCAGAATATCCATCAGGGCCTTGAGGCTAAGATGCCGTAAATAGCCGACTACTAGATAGAGAGTGTGAGATATTCCACGAGTGTTAATTTGATTGAAAAACATATTCCTGAGGGAATTGGTTATATACTTTTCTTATTCAGTTGCATTTTCCAAATGTCTGATTTCTGATCTCTCAGCCGCAATGTGTTTTAATGGTCAATATTGCATGCCTGATTTATTGTGAGGAAAATAAAGTATCTCTTGTAGCCTATGCCATTTTTGCGGTCATGTGAGGACCTCTTGTGGTAGTCTGTAGTACAGTACAATTAGTACCTTCCCTCATTCATAACCAATTAGAACCACAATCCTAATCCTAAACTTAACCCTAGCTTCATGTTCCAGTTCAACCCTAACCCTAGCATCAACCACAACCCTACCCCTAACCCTAGCTTCATGTCCACATCCCAGTTCAACCCTAACCCTCAACCACAACCCTAACCCTAACCCTAGCTTCATGTCCACATCCCAGTTCAACCCTAACCCTCAACCACAACCCTAACCCTAACCTTAGCTTCATGTCCACATTCCAGTTCAACCCTAACCCTAGCATCAACCACAACCCTACCCCTAACCCTAGCTTCATGTCCACATCCCAGTTCAACCCTAACATCAACCACAACCCTACCCCTAACCCTAGCTTCATGTCCACATCCCAGTTCAACCCTAACCCTCAACCACAACCCTAACCTTAGCTTCATGTCCACATTCCGGTTCAACCCTAACCCTCAACCACAACCCTAACCCTAACCTTAGCTTCATGTCCACATTCCGGTTCAACCCTAACCCTCAACCACAACCCTAACCCTAACCTTAGCTTCATGTCCACATTCCGGTTCAACCCTAACCCTCAACCACAACCCTAACCCTAACCTGAGCTTCATGTCCACATTCCGGTTCAACCCTAACCCTCAACCACAACCCTAACCCTAACCTTAGCTTCATGTCCACATTCCGGTTCAACCCTAACCCTCAACCACAACCCCAACCTTAACCTTGGTTTATTCTACTTTATTTTGGTTTATCCTACTTTATTCTACATTGTATCCTACTTTTCTCTTTGGGCCTGTAAGGTGCTAAAGCTCAGCTCTACCTGGCTCTCCCTTTGGCACTTGGTGCAGGAGGTCAGCTCTGGGTAGCTCTGGCTCAGTTACATCAGTTCAGTGAAAACCTTTCTGGGGACTTAAGCTTATTCTTATTTTGTTATGGAAACATGGCACTCTGCTCCTTAGCATACATGCACTCACTCAAGCACACGAATACACTCCTCCACGCATCCACTCACACACACTCACTCATCCATCCACCCACCCACCCGCCCACCCACACACACACACACACACACATATACATTTATGCTACACACACATCACAACTCTACCAGACTCTTAGTGTTATTGCAAAATAGAGCACAATTTAAACACTTGCCCCCCAATCCACCCTTCCCCAAAACAAGTGTCAATATTGGACAATAAATGGTGCCTTTTTGTATTGTACGTATGCTAAAATGTGTTTTGGATTCTATTGAGCCATTTACTTTATGTTCGTATTATTGCTGCATTGTCGAGGATGATCCATTTCGTTGGACAATACATTGGTGCGTGTATAAGATGTGTACCCTCCACATACAGTACGACTAATTAAACTTGAAACTTGATGGCGATAGTGTCAGTAAAATAACCACTAGGTGGCCATAGCTGCATTGGTTACACAGTACGGTACATTTCAACATAAATAGGATAATGTAAACTTTGCCAATATTGGCTTACCACTGTAAGGGGTAATGAGGCCTGGTTCAGCATTGTGTCAATTTACTATGATAAAATATTATGGCTAGAAAGGAGATGGAATTATATTTATTGATATTTCCTAAAGATTGGAAAGCTGCCGCCGTCAACCCCTCTTCAAAGGGGGTGACACTCTAGACCCAAACTGTTACAGACCTATATCCATCCTGCCCTGCCTTTCTAGAGTCTTCAAAAGGCAAGTTAACAAACAGATCACTGACCATTTCGAATCCCACCGTGCCTTCTCCGCTGTGCAATACGGTTTCCGAGCTGGTCACAGGTGCACCTCAGCCACGCTCAAGGTACTAAACAATATAATAACCGGCATTGATTAGAGACAATACTGTGCAGCCGTCTTCATCGACCTGGCCAAGGCTTTTGACTCTGTCAATCACCGTATTCCTATTGGCAGACTCAACAGCCTTGGTTTCTCGAATGACTGCCTTGCCTGGTTCACCAACTACTTCTCAGATAGAGTTCAGTGTGTCACATTGGAGGGCCTGTTGTCCGGACCTCTGGCAGTCTCCATGGGGGTGCCACAGGGTTAAATTCTCGGGCTGAATGTTTTCTCTGTATATATCAATGATGTCGCTCTTGCTGCTGGTGATTCTCTGATCTACCTCTACGCAGACGACACCAGTCTGTATACATCTGGCCCTTCTTTGGATACTGTGTTAACAACCCTCCAGACGAGCTTCAATGCCATACAACACCCCTTCAATGGCCTCCAACTGCTATTAAACGCTAGTAAAACTAAATGCATGCTCTTCAACCGATCGCTGCCCGCACCTTAGCAGTGCCAATGACTGGAACAAATTGCAGAAATCGCTGAAGTTGGAGAATTATATCTCCCTCACTAACTTTAAGCATCAGCTATCTGAGCAGCTTACCAATCGCTGCAACTGTACACAGCCCATCTGTAAATAGCCCATCCAACTACCTACCTCATCCCTATATTGTTTTTATTTACCTTTTTGCTCTTTTGTACACCAGTATTTCTACTTGCACATCATCATCCTCACATCTATCACTCCAGTGTTCATTTGCTAAATTGTAATTACTTCGCTACTATGGCCTATTTATTGCCTTACCTCCTTACTCCATTTGCACACACTGTATATAGATTTTTCTATTGTGTTCTTGACTGTACTTTTGTTTATCCCACGTGTAACTCTGTGTTGTTTGTGTTACACTGCTTTGCTTTATCTTGGCCAGGTCGCAGGGCTTGATGATTAGTTGACCAGTTGAATCAGGTGTGCTTGTCCGGGGTTACAATAAAAAGGTGTACTGTTGGGGCTACTCAAGGACCGTGGTTGGGAAACACTGCCCTGACCTGTAGCTATCCCTTCTCACATGTTCCTCTTGATCTGCTCATCATCTTCTACTTGTTATACTCCCTCTAAAATCTCACAAGAATAACATGCATTAATACCATTGTTTCATAGGCTTCACATTACTTAGGTTACAGTATTACAAGTATAAGTGATCACATGTAGAAAAAAAGGAGGAAGGGAAGCACTGCTAAGGTACAAAATAGTAGGATCTTTGGTAAAAGGGGTAAATTGGTCATCAAAAAGAAAGGAGGACCAAGGCACTCTTCATATAATTAATTAAAATGCCTTAATTTGTATGGCATGTTCAATGGAAACAATGTTTAAACATTCCGATGCGTTTCGGCTGCATGGTCTTCGACAGGGAGTAAATAAGTGATCGCATATTTTAAATGAGCCTACTAGTTTTACAAATTAGGTTGCTGACAATGGCTAGAGGTTTATGGCTGTTTGACAGAGTTGTCACTGGCTGAATCACAATACACATTCTTGTTGGACATGATGTAGGCCAGGGTTCCCCGCAAGTTTTCTGAGCAATTTATATATATAAGACTGTTGGAAAAGCATTCCAGGTGAAGCTGGTTGAGAGAATGCCAAGCGTGTGCAAAGCTGTCATCAAGGTAAAGGGTGGCTACTTTGAAGAATCTCAAATATATTATATTTTGTTTCACACTTTTTTGGTTACTGTCACACCCTGACCTTAGAGAACTTTTATTTCTCTATTTTGGTTAGATCAGGGTGTGACTAGGGTGGGTAGTCTAGTTCTTTCTTTTCTATGTTGGCCTGGTATGGTTCCCAATCAGAGGCAACTGTCTATCATTGTCTCTGATTGGGGATCATATTTAGGCAGCCTTTTCCGACCTGTTGTTTGTGGGATCTTGATTATGTATTGTTGCTTTTTAGCCCTACAAAGCTGTATGTTTCGTTTGTTACTCTTTCTTGTTTTGTGCCGGTTATCATAAATAAAAATTATTAACCTACTCCACTCTGCATCTTGGTCCGACCATCCTTGCAACAACAATCGTTACAGTTACTACATGATTTCATGTGTGTTATTTCATAGTTTTGATGTCTTCACTATTATTCTACAATGTAGAAAATAGTACAAATAAAGAAAAAACCTTGAATGAGTAGGTGTGTTCAAACGTTTGACTGGTACTGTGTATATACAGTGCCTTGCAAAAGTATTCATCGAGTTTGGCGGTTTTTCTATTTTGTTGCAATACAACCTGTAATTTAAATGAATTTTTATTTGGATGTAATGTAATGGAGGTGAAATGGAAAAAATAACTTGTTTCAAAGAATTCGGAAAAATAAAAAACGGAAAGTGGTGTGTGCATATATATTCACCCCCTTTGCTATGAAGCCACTAAATAAGATCTGGTGCAACCAATTACCTTCAGAAGTCACACAATTAGTTAAATGAAGTCCACCTGTGTGCAATTTCGGTGTCACATGATCTGTCACATGATATCAGTATATATACACCTGTTCTGAAAGACCCCAGAGTCTGCAACACCGCTAAGCAAGGGGCACAACTAAGCAAGTGGCACCATGAAGACCAAGGAGCTCTCCAAACAGGTCAGGGACAAATTTGTGGAGAAGTACAGATGGTTGGGTTATAAAAAAAATATCAGAAACTTTTAACATCCCACTGAGCACCATTGAATCCATTATGGCACCACAACAAACCTCCCAAGAGAGGGCCACCCACTAAAACTCTCGGACCAGGCAATGAGGGCATTAATCAGAGAGGCAACAAAGGGACCAAAGATAACCGGGAAGAAGCTGCAAAGCTCCACAGCGGAGATTGGATTATCTGTCCATAGGACCACTTTGAGCCGTACACTCCACAGAGCTGGGCTTTACGAAAGAGTGGCCAGAAAAAAAGCCATTGCTCAAAGAACAAAATAAGCAAACAAGTTTGGTGTTTGCCAAAAGGCATGTGGGAGACTCCCCAAACATATGGGGGATGTACTCTGGTTTGATGAGACTAAAATGTAGATTTTAGGCCATCAAGGAAAATGCTATTTCTGGTGCAAACTCAACACGTCTCATCACCCCGAGAACACCATCCCCACAGTGAAGCATGGTGGTTGCAGCATCATGCTGTGGGCATGTTTTTCCATCGGCAGGGACTGGGAAACTGGTCAGAATTGAAGGAATGATGGATGGCACTAAATACAGGGAAATTATTGAGGGAAACCTTTTTCAGTCTTCCAGAGATTTGAGACTGGGACAGAGGTTCACCTTCCAGCAGGACAATTACCCTAAGCATACTGCTGAAGCAACACTCAAATAGTTTAAGGGGAAACATTTAAATGTCTTGGAATGGCCTAGTCAAAGCCCAGACCTCAATCAAATTGAGAATCTGTGACATGACTTAAAGATTGCAGAACCCCTCCAACTTGAAGGAGCTGGAGCAGTTTTGCCTTGAAGAATGGGCAAAATCTCAGTGGATAGATGTGCCAAGCTTATAGAGACATACCCCAAGAGGCTTGCAGCTGAAATTGCTGCAAAAAGTGGCTCTACAAAGTATTGACTTTGGGGGGGGGGTGAATAGTAATGCACGCTCAAGTTCTGTTTTTTTGTCTTATTTCTTGTTTGTTACACAAAAAATGTTTTGCATCTTCAAAGTGGTAGGCATGTTGTGTAAATCAAATGATACAAACCCCCCAAAAATTAATTTTAATTCCAGGTTGTAAAGCAACAAAATAGGAAAAATGCCAAGGGGGTTGAATACTTTCGCAAGCCACTGTAAATACAGTGCATTCAGACAGGATTCAGACACACATTTTGTTACATTACAGCCTTATTCTAAAATGGATTAAATAGTTTTTTCCCCCCTCATAAATCTACACACAATACCCCATAACAACAAAGCAAAAACAGGTTTGGAGAAATTTTTGCAAATGTATTAAATATAATAAACTGAAATATTACATTTACATAAGTATTCAGTATCCCTTTACTCAACACTTTGTTGAAGTACCTTTGGCAGCGATTACAGCCTCGAGTCTTCTTGGGTATGACGCTACAAGCTTGGCACACCTGTATTTGGGGAGTTTCTCCCATTCTTCTTTGCAGATCCTCTCAAGCTCTGTCAAGTTGGATGGGGAGCGTCGCTGCACAGCTATTTTCAGGTCTTTCCAGAGATAATAATAATAATAATAATAATATATGCCATTTAGCAGACGCTTTTATCCAAAGCGACTTACAGTCATGTGTGCATACATTCTACGTATGGGTGGTCCCGGGGATCGAACCCACTACCCTGGCGTTACAAGCGCCATGCTCTACCAACTGAGCTACAGAAGGACCACATGTTCGATCGGCTATAAGTCCGTGCTCTGGCTGGGTCACTCAAGGACATTCAGAGACTTGTCCTGAAGCCACTCCTGCGTTGTCTTGGCTGTGTGCTTAGGGTCCTTGTCCTGTTGGAAGGTGAACCTTCACCCCAGTCTGAGGTTCTGAGCGCTCTGGAGCAGGTTTTCATCAAGGATGTGCTTTGTTCTGTTTATCTGACCCCTCAATCCTGAATAGTCTGCCAGTCCCTGCCTCTGAAAAACATCCCCACAGCATGATGCTGCCACCATCATGCTTCACCGTAGGGATTGTGCCAGGTTTCCTCCAGACGTGACACTTGGCTTTCAGGTCAAAGAGTTCAATCTTGGTTTCGTCAGACCAGAGAATCTTGTTTCACCTCCCTGACCAAGGCCCTTCTCCCCCGATTGCTCAGTTTTGCCGGGCAGCCAGCTCTAGGATTAGTCTTGGTGGTTCCAAACTTCTTCCATTTAAGAATGATGGAGGCCACTGTGTTCTTAGGGACCTTCAATGTAAGTAAGGGACCTTACTCTGACATGCACTGTCAACTGTGGGACCTTATATAGACAGGTGTGAGTGCCTTTCTGTCCAATAATTTCTGGCAAATCATGTCCAATCAATTGAATTTACCACAGGTGGACTCCAAGTTGTAAAAACATCTTAAGTACAATCAATGGTAACAGGATGCACCTGAGCTCAATTTCGAGTCTCATAGCATTGGGTCTGAATACTTACACTACCGTTCAAACGTTTGGGGTCACTTAGAAATGTCCTTGTTTTTGAAAGAAAATCTATTTTTTTGTCCATTAAAATAACATCAAATTGATCAGAAATTGAGTGTAGACATTGTTAATGTTGTAAATGACTATTGTAGCTGGAAACGGCAGATTTGTGATGGAATATCTACATAGGTGTACAGAGGCCCACTATCAGCAACCATCACTCCTGTGTTCTAATGGCACATTGTGTTATCTAATCCAAGTTTATAATTTTAAAAGGCTAATTGATCATTAGTGTCACGTTCGTTGTAAGGATCAGACCAAGGCGCAGCGTGAGTAGAGTTCCACATAATTTGAATAAATCGAAACTCACTGAACAAAACAAACAAATGAAACGTGAAGCTACTGCTGTGAACTAAGGCAATACATAGACAAGATCCCACAACAGAAAGTGGGAAAAAGGGCTGTCTAAGTATGATTCCCAATCAGAGACAACGATAGACAGCTGCCTCTGATTGGGAACCACACTCGGCCACAAACAAAGAAATAGACAACATAGAATGTACACAACAGACTGTACAAAACTAGATTAGCCACCCTAGTCACATCCTGACCTAACCAAAACATATAGAAAAACAGAGATATCTAAGGTCAAGGCGTGACAATTTGAAAACCCAATTATGTTAGCACAACTGAAAACTGTTGTGCTAATTAAAGAAGCAACAAATCTGGCCTTCTTTAGAATAGTTGTGTATCTGGAGCATAGCATTTGTGGTTTCAATTACAGGCTCAAAATGACTAGAAACAAAGACTTTCTTCTGAAACTCGTCAGTCTATTCTTGTTCTGAGAAATGAAGGCTATTCCATGCGAGAAATTGCCAAGAAACTGAAGATCTCGTACAACGCTGTGTACTACTCCCTTCACAGAACAGCGCAAACTGGCTCTAACCAGAATAGAAAGAGGAGTGGGAGGCCCCAGTGCACAACTGAGCAAGAGGAGAGGCGACTCCGGGATGCTGGCCTTCTAGGCAGAGTTGCAAAGAAAAAGCCATATTTCAGACTGGCCAATAAAAATAAAAGATTAAGATGGACAAAAGAAAACAGGCACTGGATGGAGGACCTCTGCCTAGAAGGACAGCATCCCGGAGTCGCCTCTTCACTGTTGAGACTGGTGTTTTGTGGGTACTATTTAATGAAGCTGCCAGTTGAGGACTTGTGAGGCGTCTGTTTCTCAAACTGGACATGCTAATGTACTTGTCCTCTTGCTCAGTTGTGCACCGGGGCCTCCCACTCTTCTTTCTATTCTGGATAGAGCCAGTTTGCGCTGCTCTGTGAAAGGAGTAGTACACAGCGTTGTACAAGATCTTCAGTATCTTGGCAATTTCTCGCATGGAATAGCTTTCCCACTCATAATATAGAGAGATATGTGATAGTATACAAATGAAAGCAAGATTTGTAATTATTATGTTTTAGTCAAATAATATGTATGTTTGGGCTTCTTGTAGTCAATGTGCAGTCGATAAATGATGTGAAATCTAAATATCACATGACATCTAAGGATTAGGTCTACAGTATAAAATGTGATATAAAAAAGTTCCGTTTTTTCCAAACCCTTTGTAATGTATTATGATCCATGCACCGCGATGCATAGAAGTAGGCCTACAGTATCCTTGTACTAGCCTCAAAAGGAGGGGCGACGCGGACGCGCGCTCAAGGTTTGCATGCTGGCGCGCGTGGGTAAAACACTTGCAGTTCGCATGTCAGCTGTGGCAAGAAACTTCATTGAACCTCGACTATGCCGTGATAGTACTCGAATTGTTTTCGTTTTTTGTCACACGTTTTTAAACAAGTGGTATTTCCTCTAGGATGTCCTATTTGTATTCTTCTTCCAGTATGGTCTTAAACGCAAAAACATGGAATGTATATCTGTGTGGAAACGAACGTGGGGTTTAAATCTCACGGCTGTTTTGCTTTCCATCGTTCGGGAGTGCTGCCTACAGGATACTGCAGCAAGTCTTTGAAAGGATATTTGCCCTTAAAATATACTTTAATATTGAGTTTCTTTTTTCAGTCAGTTTTGGAGGACAGAATACACATTTTTACTACAGTTTTGGCAAGATAATACATTGCTGAAAATGGAGACTGTCATTGAAAGAGAATGCAGTGCGCTCGGAGGACTTTTTCAAACAGTGATAGGCGACATGAAGGTAACACTTCGGGGACTCGTGTATTCATTGTTTATCTTAATATTTATTTAGGTTCCGTAGGTGTATTATCTTCATTTTAATTTAATAGAATAATACGTTTTATTGATATGGCAGTACGTGCCCTTATATGTTTATACCTAATCGATGTGACATTGACTGTGATAGATAAAGGGCATGCAATTATATTTGATTTTGCAGAATACGATAAAAAAAAATTAAGAGTGGCTGGTAGGCAAATGATTGTGTACAGCCGAGGCTACCAAATTGCGCTCACGGAGGGACTGCCTATCATCGAGATACGCACGGTGGGTGTGTTCTGATTCGTTGACAACAAACGGATGCATATAAAAGGCTAAATGATCCAGGATATGGATTAGAATAGAATGTTCTAAAACCACGTCAATCAAGTAGCAGTAAATGCATGTCCTGAAGGTTTCCCCTTGACTTTTGTTCTGAGGAGAGCAATAAAATGTGTCACTGTTGAGATGTGAAACTCATTTAGGCTACGCATCTGTTTTTATTTTGCTTTTATCTTACACTCAACAGTTGGAAATTAAAGAAATGCTATTTTTGCACAATGTCATCTCCGAAGGAAGCATGACAATGTGTATTTTCTATGCTTAGCCTAACAAGCAGAGAGAAAATAATAGAAAATATCATATTGTCGCACGCTCCAGTCTGCCCGAAAGTGTTGTCGCGCCTATTCTTACACGTTCCCACCTGTTCCTCTGACAACTGAATGCATTACCCCCATATTACCATTTAGCTGACGCTTTTATGTTACAGTCATGTGATACATTCTACGTTGTTGGTAATTTGGCGTGTTTGTAATTTCATATGCCTTGCGACCGTGATATATAGGCGTAAAGGGTCGAGATAATAAGAGGACACAGTGGAAGTATAAATTCAACCAGACATTTGTTTTATCACAAAACCAGATAACAACCTATTTCCATTGAAGTCCACAAAGCATATTGCATGTACAGTAACAGACAGTTGTTACATGATCTACAGCATGGTCAAGCAAGTTAATGTTTCCAACTTCAATATTTCAACATCATCAAATCACCTCTGCTTAGTCTAATACAGTGACAACTCAAAGATACCAAAAACAATTTAGTGCAATCAACGTAAACTAAATATGTGGCTCGCCATGGTTCTGATTTGTGCTCGTGCAAGTAGAAAACATGTCGACTCACCCTACTTGTAGAGAAACGCCAACGCCATCCTCCTCTCTTGACGAAACGGTCTATCACTCTGTCATAGAGTACACACTTTTATTTTTTGTTGTCCTAGGCTACCGAGCTAAAATTCTTACTCGCTAGCCTAGTTAACATTAGCCTTCTACATCTAGCTACTTACTGAACTTCCATCCTCTCAGGCCAGGGGCACAACAATGTATGTATGGTTGGATCAGAATCGCCTTTATAATCATTGGCCAGTACTGGAGAATTAAGTAAAACTACAAGTCCAAATCTCCAGCCATGGCTTATGTAGGAAAGGAACAATTTTAGCAACAGCAACACAACGAAATGCAACAATTAAAGTTTTCGGTCAAATATTTTGTCAAGGGAGGCCGATGCTCGCTGGCTTCCCTTGCCTTCAATGCTACCGGCGGCAACAATGTCATACTCGTTTTGACCAGACAGCGTAAGATAGAGGGCCTGCACATACCGAGGGGCTCTGTTTCGTGCTTTCTCCGGTGAAATACATTCAGCCTTTTGCAAACTGTAGGAAAATTATGAAACACAGAGAGGCGAAAGATTAAAGAAAAAAATATATATATATATGTCGGTTGTTTGAGGAAGCCAGGCTTCCTTTGGCATCCATGAATACAGCCACTAGTGGTGGACAAACATTTGATGTAGGAGAATAGAGATTGAGATTCCAAACAAATGAAAACCACGATGTCCATGATCTGGTTTGAGAAACTTTTGCAAAGCCATGTGATCAACTCTGCTTAACTATAAACTATTTCAGAGAAATGGGCAACTTTTGTAGATTCTGATGAAGACAAATGCTTTCCAGTGGTCTAACATTAGGCAGAAATATGTTCATTGGTGATAGCCTTCTACAGCCATTTCAGACAGGTTTCACTAGACCTGTGTAATAAACCATTTTCGTAGGTGGAGGGCTTTTCCAAAGGGCACCAGGAATTACACTCTGGTCTGCTGGCGGATGTGTACATGTGTGGGTGGGGATTTTCTATGTGTGCCTATATTTGCTCGCCAATGTTTGTGCTTAAATTGAATCAGCGTGCTGGATGGTGTGTGTTAATACATCATTCATTTAGATACTGTTCACACATCCCTTATTGTCTAAGCAGACATATTACCATTCATCTGTTTAACTGGAACCAATCCTACATGCCTTTCCTGAGCTCCAAGCGTTCTTTAAACTGTGTATAAATACTGCAGTATGAATGACAAAGATATCATGGAATTTAGTGGTAATTGAATAATTTCAGAATTGGTTCTATAGAGGTGTACTTTTAGGTTTTATTTGTGAGTTGTGCTACTTCGTGCATCTGTTTTCTGGATACATTAAGCCTAGTCCTGAAATAAAACACAGGCTACTCAATGGAGAGTCTAGGACTATTTTTAGTCTGGGAAACCGGCCCATAATGCTTTATTCTCTATTACCCCTTCAAATGTATACGTGTTTGAGCACCATTACATTATTAATCTGTTGGCTCGAGGTTGAAGGTAATGCTATCGAGGGCATTGGATGTAGGCCTACTTTGGTTTATTAATAAGTATTTATATTAAATCAGAGTGGATCATCACTCTGGCTAAAATAATCCTCTCACTGGGGGGTTGGGGTGAAATTACTAGATGAACCATAGAACTGAAATGGATGGAAAAGATAACCAGATACAAAGCAGAGCTCTAGGGTTTATGACCATAAATTGATGGATCCTTGCGAAGTCTTGTTGAGCACAGAGCCATGTTCTTTTTACCCATTTTCATTTCTGAGATGAGCACCATGCGTTAGAATTGCCTGAGTCAAAGCCTGATCTTTTTGTTTGCCTGATTCAATACATTTTAAATTATCTGCATTTATTCAGTCACTGCATTGAATTTAAAAATGCCGTTTGCGATGCTAAAATGATGATCTCTCAGTAGGAAATCAACGCACAGAAGCCATATAAGTGAGTGGCGTGGTGAATTCAAGCAGTGCATATTTCATGTAATTCCTCGCCCAGCGACGTAAAGGATGGGTGCCAGGGAGATTGAAGTGCAGCGTCACTGCCTCGATCGTGTTGTCACGGTAACCAATGTGGAGGGCTAGTGCCGTGGATGAACAAAAGGATGCCTGAGAGAGGCACTGAGAGACGGCAGACTTCACATGTATTCCTCCTCTCAGGGGAGTGCGGCTAGGGCACTAATCAATCACTCAAGACACATCACCTTGACAACGACAAGTCTGACAGTGTGCTATCTCGTTAACCCCACCGCCCCGTAATGGGATTGTTCGGCCCCATTATCAACTCATGGCTGTGATCCATTGCTATCACAGTAAAAAGGCGTACGGTGTATATTTTCTACAGTGTTTTCTATGTTCAAAACAATGGAGTTGTGGGCAGTTATTTGAATTGAGTAGTCTATTCGGAGAGTGAATTGAAACGCACATCTTGTATCTCAAATACACCATGTTCATGTATTATTACATATTTACTCAGTGGAGGAAGTTGAGCTGGAATTGAATTGACCCACCTAAGTAGTTTAACTCCTGTCTGTCTTCCTGTGCAGGTCTCCTCATCAGTCGTGGATACACTTATGAACTTTTACACACACCACACACACACCACTAAGAAGACATTTGTGTTTGTCCACTCAGCGAGCATGTCACCCCCAGCTAGAGGCCGTTCCCTGTTGACTTCCAGCTGTGGTGAGGCCTTGTTAGCTTCACCCAGACTGCTCTGGTGACAGATGTTTACTGCATGGCCCCCAGACCATAGCTGGCTATCTACCACTCTGGCCTTTCACCACCACAGCCCTGAATTTAGACATTAGAAGCCTGGGAGGGGAGGACAAGGTGTTTCAACCAGAGGCCAACATGTCATTAGACAGGCAGGCTAACCTACAGTCACCTGCTTCTAAGACGAGTGTCAGTCCTATATGGTACATTTCAGGTCCCGTGTGGCTCAGTTGGCAAGAGTATGGCGCTTGCAACGCCAGGGTTGTGGGTTCGATTCCCACGGTGGACCAGTAAGAACATGTATGCGCTCTGGATAAGAGCGTCTGCTAAAAATGACTCAAATGTAAAGTACAAATATTTCAGGAGGCAGGTAGCCTAGTGGTTAAGAGCACTAGGACAATAACTGAAAGGTTGCTGGTTTGAATCCATGAACCGACTGGGTGAAAAATCTGTCAATGTGCCTTTGAGCAAGGCACTTAATCGTAACTGCTCTGGATGAGAGTGTCAAAAATGTTCATTTGCAATGTTCTTGCACCTCATACTGAATAAGCCTTCAAGGTCTCAGCACTAACAACAAAGGCAACACTCAATCGATGGGATTCCTATGATGTTTGAAGTCTATTTAAGCAATAAGGCCCAGGGGGGGTGTGGTATATGACCAATATACCATGGTTAAGGGCTCTTCTTAAGCACGACGCAATGCATAGTGCCTACCACAACCCCCCCGAGGTGCCTTATTACTATTATAAACTGATTACCAACAAAATTGGTATATGGTCTGATAAACCACGGCTTTCAGCCAAGGGCTTGATCCACTCTGTTTATAATCCACTTTTTAGAACTCTTCGGTTTAAGCACGACGCAATGCATAGTGCCTACCACAACCCCCCCGAGGTGCCTTATTACTATTATAAACTGATTACCAACAAAATTGGTATATGGTCTGATACACCACGGCTTTCAGCCAAGGGCTTGAACCACTCTGTTTATAATCCACTTTTTAGAACTCTTCGGTTTAGTATAGTTCATCTTCAGTCATGGTAGCCTACATTCTCAACAAGTATTGGGACCCAATTTGATCCTAACTGCATCCATATTGCCTGTGGGCTATTGTTTTACATACACTGAAAGTGAGAGCGGGGTCTACAATCTCAGTATGGGTCTATGGATTTACTTTATTGATCTCTCCCATTGTTGCTCTTGTATATGTGAGATTTTTCAGACATGAGCTTGCGGACATGTTGCATTAGAAATGTTTTTGTGTGTACTCCTCGTCCTCACATGTTTCTCTTTTATGTCCTCAGAGCAGTTACCCAGTGTGGGATGACTTCATCAGCAAGGCCGGGAAGCTACAATCACAGCTCAGGTAAACAAACAAACAAACAAAGCAAAACAACACAACAAAGAAACACGGGACTTACTACACACACACACACACACACACACACACACACACACACACACACACACACACACACACACACACACACACACACACACACACACAGGTACAGGCACACTGCATATACCCAAACTCATAGAAACAAAAGCAAAAAATCCTTCTTCTTCAAATGTTCCTTGTTATCTGTCTAGAATCTCACACACACACTTCCCTAGGTCTGGTGAGCGTGTTTCTGGATCACAGTTGCACACAGTCACAGCTGAAGGTCATGAGGGAAGGAAGAAAATGAAAAAAAGGGAAAAACTTAATGAACCTTTCATCAACTGAGATTAACGATCAAATCATAAAGTCATTATCTCAGCGTGGTGGATCAGCGCAGCGCGCCAGACGCTTTTATTTCAGGCCAAGGGTTACACCGGGTTAACCCGCTGAAAAACATCTCTACTTCCTTGTCCCGCTGAGGTTTGTGGAGGAAAAGGGTTCCTTAGAAATCCTGCCACTAATGTGACGGAAGCCAGCTGGAAATGTCCTCCTAGCCTCTTGGCCTTTTTCTCATTCAACAAGTCGTCTTGCATCCATACCTCTATAGTCTCGCCTTTTACTCTCCGCAGGGAAAGCGAAACATGCTAACATTACAAACAGCACATGCATTTTTCTATTTTTCTATTTTTGCAGCTCTTTCTCACCACATGGTAAATGGTGTGTCTACAATAGCATGTTGTGTGAAGCAAATTCGTTTTTTTTTTTGTTTTTTTGCATCTGTGTACAGCACTGTGCATGTACGTGCTTACGTGACACACACCTCTGTAATCTAGAACAGTAGCAGTGGCACGGTGCACCAACTACATGCTATAAGGAGGGAGATCCGGAGTGCCAAAGGGCAGAGACACATAACCTCTGCAGTGCCAATTGTGTGCGACCAAGTCCGGGTGTTTTCCAAACACCATTTTAAAGGAGAATTTAGCTTTTTAAAATGGCATGTTATAGGAGGGTCCAGACCCTTCTTTTTTTTGCGATTTCCTCATCCTCGTTGTGCAGCTCTGGAAAAAAACATGAATTAATGCTCCGAAAACACCCAAGTAAGTCCTTTTAGAGCCCCCATACTGCACAACGAGGATGAGGAAGTGAATCACTGGTTGGGGTAAGTGAAATTGCTATAAAAAAAATGTGTCTGGACCCTTCTACAACTTGCCATTTACATCCAAAATAAAAATGGGGTATAAAACGGCCAGATTCTCCTTTTAAATATCTCATCTGTATTTAGAGTAGACATGCCCACTCTTTAAGAAACCATGCTCTGCTTTAAATAACGAAGAATGCGTGCATCCACTTAGCCTTGTGTTTTTCTGAGCTCAAATGAATAGTCGTTACTTCATTAAGAATGAGAGAAAAGCAACCCTTTGGATTGCACATTGTACAACAGACTACCATCATGCAGCATGTGGCTCAGTTGAATTCCCTATCCTGAAATGATTTATGACATCAAATTGGTTGATGATACCTTGCCTACCTACTGACTTCAATTTCAGCTTAGTTTCTTGTCAACAAAGGTCAGTCTCTACTTTATACAATTTCAGGGAGGGCTGGAACAGACCATTTAGTAATGGATTTGTTGCTCTGGCTGCATGGTAATCTTAAAATGCAGAAATGCAAGAGCATAGAGGTATAATTTTTTTTTTTTAAAAGCCTCAACAATAATCCAGATTAAATCTACCGTGACCCCTTTATCCATAGTGTTGTACCCCCATGCAGTGTGGTTGCTTATGGTTACCACCTAAGGGGGTTTGAAATTGTGTAAATACGGGGATGGTTGAAGGTTAACATCTTCATATAGTTAGATGGTGAATACTCATGAAAGGTAATGCAAAAAAAATAGGAATCTAGTTGGATGCAACCCTAGTCTTTCCCCAAATTGAATTTCCATGTGGGGTGCAAAGGCCCCTAAAGCAACATCCATCACCCATCCGGGCCCTCTGGCATCGAATTGTCAATTGAAACCAATAGAAGCCTATAACATGTTTAGGGGGCGCGCATTAGAGCTAGATGGAGGGACCCACCCCACGTATACAATTGTTGGGTTAACACTGACCCAACCTTGACCAGACTACTAACTCTGTCCACCCCTTTCCCAAAGCATATGGTGCCACTGGTAAAGTGATTCAAACCATGGTGAATATGGGTGTTGTATGGTTCTAGGCCGATGTTGTACATACTGTATGTTCTGCTGCCAATAATAATCAGAATGGTGACCAGCTGTGTCTTTCTCATCTCCCAGGACGACAGTTGTCGCGGTAGCCGCCTTCCTGGACGCTTTTCAGAAAGTGGCTGATCTGGCAACCGGCAGCAGAGGTAAGCAGATGTACCTCATAGTCGGGGGGCTATGAAGTGTGTGTGTGTGTGTGTGTGTGTGTGTGTGTGTGTGTGTGTGTGTGTGTGTGTGTGGTTTGGAGGACAAATGGCAGTGGAGTATTGTGGGGCCTGGTCGTGATGCTAAGGACACATTGACAGAGGAAATCATGTTTTCTCCTGATGTTCAAATACATGGATAAGACTTGTCATAATCATTTAGAATGATTTACAAAGACCCACATTGTAATAATGTATGTGCCCCTGCCAGCTCTCTGCTTAACCTTTCATTTGGACTTCAAAGAGCCACTAATAGTCATGCTCAGTCACCCTCCTGTTAACCTCTAACCTATAACCTGCCTTTCTGGCAGACACTTGAGCACTGAGCTGTCCACCTCATTGATGGATGCATGTACAGTATGTTCATGTCTTGGAAACAATGTTTTCCTCATACCCACTATCCTAATACCCACTATCCTAATACCCACTATCCTAATACCCACTATCCTAATACACTATGATAGTGTTTCCGTCAACATAACTGGAGCTGCCTTGGTATTTCTGAAGGCATGACACTACCTAACTGACGATGTGGGGAATATTTTTGCCATACACACTTTTATGTGGTAATAGTGAGTGTATTATTACATTTATGTAATGCTATATGAATGTTTTTCTGAAGGCGTAGTCTCCCTCGCCCTCAACAATCGTAACTGTCAATCTAATGCAACGTCAAGCTTCCATCAGCAGGATTTGTGGTCCTAATGTTGTTGACAGAGTGGTTGTGAGATGCAGGAAGAGTGGGTTTGTGGTCAGGTCGGGGTTGGTCTGTCTGCCCACTACAGAGCGCTGTCATGGCCACTGACTGTCACGGTGACAGAACGAGCTACGACCAGGCAGTCCCTCTTCGCTTGGCTAATTTAAGGGTTAATAGGTCAGTGGAGCTTTTTTCATTTAATGTGAGGGGTGTCACATCTTAAAGAACTGTCATGTTCCATCAAACACTTTTAAAAAAGTGTTTCAAGTGTTAACATGAGAATATGGTTCAAGAACACGGTCACACGATCCTGGGCGGTTGAACCGTGGTTGTGGTCGCGCCTGTGACGGTGCAGCTTTGTTTTGGGGCGAGACTGGGCACCTCTGAGGGTTTACCGTTGAAGTTCACCGGCAGGACATGTCCTGAACAGAATGGACTTCATTTGGAGACTTTTGTCACTTGAATTAAGTGGTAAGGCGGGATACCACGGCAGTGGACAGAGTGAAGTGAGAATGGTGACCTCCTTTTCCTCTCCTCTCCTCTCCTTCTTTTCTCCCTCCTTTCTAATATGTAGGCTACTACCCACAATGATTTCCAAGGTTTTATGACATAACAAAGGAAGCCCATAGGGCCTTTTATTATCAATATGTAAAAAAAAAAAATTGGCATTTAAAAAAAATCTCCCTTGGCTTTCGTTATAAAACCCCTCTGATTCTTAAGTAATATGTTTTCCATTTTTCAATACCTCAGTAATGACATATTGTAATGCCACGTGTTTTTATTCAATCCAGTAATGGCTATTGAATCTGGCTGCCATAGGTTCAATTCAATCATTACGTAAGCTACATAACCCTATTTATACATTTCCGCATATTCATATCCTCTGCTGTAAATTATTGCAGCTAGACAATCAGACGCTCACAACTCAAAGGCCACAGTGGGAGGCCTTTCAACACAAAGGATGAAAGGTCAACATTTGACAATACCTTTTCAACCGTGTAGGTGTACGGGAATATCAACCCAACACAGTGGAAATGGCCACCAGTGCTAAATAAAAGCATTTTCTTATGCTGAGCACCGCAATCCAGTTTGTCTATGTCATTTCTTTCAATACCAGTTTTTGAATAGGCTATTATATAATATGGCCGAGGACAGCGATTCTCAACTGGTAGGTCGTGAGGTTTTGAATGGGTCATGGGTATCTGAGTAAAAAAAACTACTTAAACCAGGTAGAACGTGTGTTGACATTTCAGTGTACTTACATTTTTAAATAATTTAATCTCTGAACAATATTTCTTCAATCCCAGTATTTTCAATGTAGAGTTTAGGGAGGCGACGCACAATTGGCCTAGCGTTGTCCGGGTTAGGGAGGGCTTGGTCGGTAGGGGTGTCCTTGTCTCATCGCGCACCAGCGACTCCTGTGGCGGGCCGGGCGCAGTGCGCGCTAACCAAGGTTGCCAGGTGCACAGTGTTTCCTCCGACACATTGGTGCGGCTGGCTTCCGGGTTGGATGCGCGCTATGTTAAGAAGCAGTGCGGCTTGGTTGGGTTGTGTATCGGAGGACATATGACTTTCAACCTTCGTCTCTCCCGAGCCCGTACGGGAGTTGTAGCGATAAGACAAGATAGTAGCTTCTAAAACAATTAGATACCATGACATTTGGGGAGAAAACGGGGGAAAATTCCAACAACAACAAAAAAGTTTTCCAGATTGTATTTTGCCGATTGTTTTTTGTAATGCTAGTATTGCATCGCAACTGAGACAACCTGGTTCAATTTGGGTCCCGAGGCAAAACCAGTTGAGAACCACAGGCCAAGGAGAGGAGGTTGACAAATGAGATTGTCTGCCACAGTGTATGTATGTTTACAGATGTTTTTGTTGTACGATAGGACCGTCTTTTCTCCATGTCAACATACATTGTCATATAGACATGAAAACGTCATTATGGGAGGTTCCGCAGTTAGCCACACTGCACCATGATGAGCCATTGGCTGTTTTTGTGTGCTAGTCCCTAGACTGGGGAGATTGACTGAGTGTAGGGAGGCCCATTTCTCAATCTAAAGTGGAGTACACCGAAAATAGCAGTGCTTTGCCCTCTTTTCATTCTTCCCTTTCATTACTCGGTCTGACTGTCTGGGTGTGGTGTGAGGCAGCCCGTATGATGACTATGTAAGGTCATGGCCCAGCACAACGTCCAGTCACGCTTTTGTTTATGCGACACACAAAGCCACTAAGGTTTGTTTGTTTTGTGTCCTTTGTTTGTGCCTTGTCTTTTGTTCCAATGCGTGTTGCATACAGTATTATCCACTTACGCAATCGCACAGCCTTTTGAGGAACCTCGAGGTTTCTAAAGGACAGGCCTACAATTGTCAGTGCACCTCCCAGATTGTTTGAACCAAGACAGCCACACTACTCCAGTCCGCACCCCTGTCCTTTACCGTTGATCCAGGATAAACAGTCCTTCAGTAGGCTACGCTAAACCCCCCCACACACCTCATTTTCATATTTATCTGCGTCTCAAAGAGGTCGTCTCGAACGGATGGCCATAAGTGCTTGGCTCCTGTACTGTCCTTCCACACAGCAACTAGTCACAGCCAGACCGGTGCTCATGGCAACAAGTATGGAAATCAGGAGGGCTGGTCCCGCCTCTGGAGCCATGCTGTAGGAGTCCTTAGCACCTCAACGGTGGGAGACGGCATAAACAATAGAAGGTAGACCATTGTGAAGAGCCGTGTGTGAAGACACCTGACATAGGACTTTGTTCATGTTGATGCACCCTTGTTCAGTGTGATGGGAGTTTGATTTCAATTTCCAATGGATATGAACATAGGTACAGTCTCAATGAGGTTTGCTTGCATCGGATCATGTGAGCAGCCCTTTGTGTTAATTAATGGCCATTTGGCACTCAACTCTACGGCTACATGCATCATAGAACTAGAAATTACAGAACAGTCATCACTGCCAAAAGCATGTGGTAAACACATGTTTGCTACACTCACATTTAAGTCTCAGTTTGTATGCAACAAGCATTCAACAGCTAAATCCAGCCTACTTCCTCTGACACAGCACTGTTAAGGTCTTTATATGAAAACTAGGAGACGCAGTCATTCTGTCTGCTCTATTTCTACATCCAGCACCTATTTGCTATGTATTGTGTGGCTGTGGTTGCCATGGCGCCCCACTGCCAGGAAGGATTCATTTTTTTTAAGAGCTCGGGGTGTTGTGGCAGATGTCAGCAACCCTTCTGTGTTGCCTTTGAGAGAATTAGATCCTGCAGGTAAAAAGGACTAGCCTGGTCCCAGATCTGTTTGCGCTGCCTTGCCAGCTCACTCACGTGACGATGAGTATAGGAGTTGTCAAGACAGCACAAATACAGTGGCGTAGTGGAGTTTCGCGGGGCCCCCCCACAAGGTCCGAGCAAGGCCCCCCCCCCCCCGTGGGGGCAGATAGGAAAATGTGCAGTACTATAGCTTATCTTATGCTACAGTATTTTACACGTTTTGCCATGAGGCTGAAAGGAAGTGTTGCTGTTTTAGAGCTTAGGGATTCTTGAAGGATGGGACAATCTAAACTTTTTTCCCCCAGAAATATTTGTCTTACTATTAACCCAAAAAGGTATCTATATTTTGATAGACCAAAGTATCAGCCATCAAACCATGTAAAGGAACAACCTTCTATTGATTTATTTTAACTGGATTTTTGTCAACTCCGTCAGTCACCATGAAAGGCATTTCATTTGTACAATTATTGTCCAACAAGTGTTTAAAGGCCTTGATTGTTTCATTCTAACATTTGATTATTCAAATAAAAAATACAAATCACCAAACGTCTTTTTGTTTTATTTTATAGCACTATTAAAAGCTCCAAGGCTAATTAGATTTAGAACATGAAACAAAATGTATAAAGCAAACATTATCCATTAGGTCCAGCACAGCAAATTGTTTAAGCATATGTTGCAGATCTGTGATTATAATATTTTTTCAGAATATGAAAAAAAAAATTTTTGACTCCATCAGTGACGCAGTTGACAAGCTCTGATGTAGTTGACAACAACAGACATTTTTGCCTCTAAAAGCTCAAGTTCAATACAACAATCTGTAAAATATGGAAAATGATTCATTTGAAAATCACCAATAACAACACAACCATTTTATCAGATCTTTCAGAACTCTGACGGAGTTGATGTCAGACAGAAATCTGACGGAGTTGATGTTTTACAGAGTTGACAAACATTTTGTTTTTCATCAGTTGCTTTAGGACTATAAAAAACAAATTAAATGTAACATATTTGAACAAAAACTCATATTCTATCAGGCAGAAGGAGTTGACAGTTTATGGTTGTGATCGTGGTGATTCCAATATTGTTTGTCTAAATCTATCAAAATTGGAGAACTTTACAGACTATGAGTGGTCTTGTTGCACTACGTGTAATGAGGACATGAATAAGGGGTCCTTATGGTATAGCTGTCACTGCTCATTCCTGATTCATTTAGGATTTTAGACAAATCTGACGTAGTTGACCAAATCTCCCAAAACATCTTTTAGGAATGACAGTTTTGAGATACATATTCTTTAAAGTCACAAAGCGCTATTGCAAGAAACTACCATAAGATAATTGAGTTAATATCCATTATTGACTCACTATATATATATATAGCTTTTTTGGGAGTTTGAAAATTGGATCCTTTGCGCCAGACAAGGACATTTCCAGACATTGAGCCGACATTAATAATATTGAAAGTATTTTGACATTTTCCATAATAAAATACCCTTAAATGTCAATTTTCTAATGTAACATAAATCCATTATTTTCAACTATAAAAATAATTGTCCCTGCTAGACAAGGATTGTCCCGACTTTCAAGAATCTTTGAGGTAATCTCCTGCTATTCTAGCATTGGGGGCCCCCAAAGCTCGTGGGCCCCCGTCTTGCGGGGGCTGCAAGGGTGTGTGTGCTACGCCAGTGCACAAACAGATCCAGGACCAGGGTAAGAAAGAGCCTGAATGTAGGTGACAGAGGTGAAAGGGTTTGGAGAATTACTAAGATATACTGTAAGGTCAAGCGGTACGGAGAAATGACTGTTGCATCAGAACTAGCATTAACGTCACATGCAGTGGTTCAGATTGGAGGGACTGGAGGTCTACCTTCTTAGGTTTAGAGACAACCGTTAAAAATGGTCCTTGAAAAACAAGTCTGTCTGAGAATATGAAAATTAGAAAATGTGACTATCCACATATGCTACTTGATGATTGTAAAATGTACTACAACGTACATAAAACTTTACGTCAGATGATATGTAGTTATTAGGTAGATCAATTGGTGGCCCACGGTTTCAAAACCGGTCCACGAGCCGTTTTGATGTGGCCGGCCAAGGTCTTTTTGTTTATGTGGGCAAATCACTAGAGGATGCACAGTGAGTGGTCCCCATACAGACAGAAGGACAGGCATGCCAGTCAGGGGGGAAAGCCTCAGTGCCATCAACTGTACAGATGGACTCCTTTGGCAGCTTCTGCTTTTATGATCTCATCTCTGCAAAAGGGATAAATCATATTTACTGCATTGCGCAAGACAGGGCATTTTTATCATTTCAAGGGATTTTCAGTGCTACTTTTCACACTAAAGGGGTAGATTTGTGGAATTGTTTTTGTTAGGTTCTTGGATATCAGTGCAAACTAGCAAATCACATTTTGTGGATGAATTCAATTTGTGGGTTTCTTTTGCTGAATCCACTTTCCTTAGTAGCTAGCAGTGGTGGAAAAGTATCCAATTGTCATACTTTAAAGTTAAGGTACCATAATAGAAAATGACTCAAGTTAAAGTGAAAGTCACCCAGTAAAATCCCACTTGAGTAAAAGTCTAACTATTTGGTTTTAAATACACTTAAGTATCAAAAGTAAATGTAATTGCAATTATATACTTTAGTATCAAAAGTATAAATCATTTCAAATTCCTTATATTAAGCTAAACAGAAGGCATCATTTTCTTGTTTTTTAAAAATTTCCTGATAGCCAGGGGCACGCTCCAACACTCAGACATAATTTACAGATAGCCAGGGGCACGCTCCAACACTCAGACATAATTTACAGATAGCCAGGGGCACGCTCCAACACTCAGACATAATTTACAGATAGCCCGGGGCACGCTCCAACACTCAGACATAATTTACAGATAGCCAGGGGCACACTCCAACACTCAGACATAATTTACAGATAGCCAGGGGCACGCTCCAACACTCAGACATAATTTACAGATAGCCAGGGGCACGCTCCAACACTCAGACATAATTTACAGATAGCCAGGGGCACGCTCCAACACTCAGACATAATTTACAGATAGCCAGGGGCACGCTCCAACACTCAGACATCATTTACAGATAGCCAGGGGCACGCTCCAACACTCAGACATCATTTACAGATAGCCAGGGGCACGCTCCAACACTCAGACATCATTTACAGATAGCCAGGGGCACGCTCCAACACTCAGACATCATTTACAGATAGCCAGGGGCACGCTCCAACACTCAGACATAATTTGCAGATAGCCAGGGGCACACTCCAACACTCAGACATAATTTACAAATGAAGCATGTGTTTAGTGAGTCCTCCAGATCAAAGGCCATAGGAATGACCAGGGATGTTGTCCTGATAAGTGAATTAGACCATTGTCATTTCCTGCTAAGCATTCAAAATGTAACGAGTACCTTTGGGTGTCAAGTACATAATTTCCTTCGGGAATGTAGTGAAGTTGTAGTAAAAGTTGTCAAAAATATAAATAGTGAAGTACAGATATCCCAACAAAAATGACTTAAGTAGTACTTTCAAATATTTTTACTTAAGTACTTCATACCACTGACACCTTGGCCTGTTAGACAGAGACTTGCCTGGTACTTTGGCCACTGTCCAATTTTATCAACAGCCAATGCCGACGAACCTAGCAGCACCCTCAAAGTAAACCTCCCCATAGTCCCCGCAGTCTCTTTTTCTAAGCCCACAAACTATGCCTGAAACCTTTTTTAGCTTTAATCCTAGGCGTTGCACTCGACCTACAAGTCCATTCTCCCTGCAGTTAACTGAAAAGTATTTTTGTGGCGATGGTGTGTCCAGGTCTCTTCCTGTTGCGTGCCTAAACAGCCCTATAGTGTCATGGCTGGCTCGTTCCCCCCTGAACCCATGTCCAATAAGGTACTCTGGGAAATACGAGACCGCTATGTGTCTACTCTACTCTCAAATCGGTGGCTACGTTCCAACAATCTCACATATCCTCCTAACTTTGTCTCCTCGCCTTCAGCGCCGCTGTTCTGAAAGGACTTGTTCCAAACAGTCTCAAATATCCTCCTTCCGTCATCTCCTCTCCTTCACACCTACTGATCTGAAAGGACTTGATGGGTGAAAGCATCAAGGCAAAATCATATTCCATGCATTCACATGTCGGAGGCCACAAAGGAAAGGAGATGAGGAAAGAAAGTTGTGTGTGTGTGTGGTCTGGCAGAGTTAATAGGTCACCGATCCCCACCTGTCCCTCTCCATATAGATTCTACTGGCATTAATTGATTGTGTAATAGTAAAATTACAAGCGGGCTGACATGGTATGCAGCATAGCAACAGCCGGCGGAGTTCCTGACGTCACTGTGCACTTGATCCACTGTCGGTGTGTTTTTGGAGGAGAGGGAGCATGCTCTGCCTCTCTAGATGCATATATGAAAAGCCTCCCGTAGATTCAGTGCTCTGCGTACGACGCAATTTACACGGTTGGCTGGGCTAGTCGAAGGAGGGGTGGTAGTGGAAATCTGAGACATAAAGGACAAGTCTTCTCAGACTGCCTGTGATGTTAGAAGTGGCCATCGGTAGCCTATATGAAGGACCAGAGTGTTGACATAAACCCATAGCTTGTGGCACCATAATAACTGTAAGAGAGGGGTATAACACTCTGTCTTTCTCTCTCTCTCATCCATCCATGCATTTAGTCGAATCCAGTTATCATTCAATACCCTCAATTGAGCCCCCCCCCCTAAACATTTTGCTATCTAATTCCCTTGCAAGCAGTGTGTGATTTTTGGTAGCTGGCGGACAACACGCAATATGTGTAACGAAACAGCGGCTGTCATTTTGTCTTTGTAACCAAGCCGACAGTGAAAATAGCTGAACACCTCAACTATTCAACGTTGCCCTTTCTCCTGTAGCGTGTATGACCATGTTCTCCCCCAGCTGACTGTACAGCCAGAGGACATGTTTGAATTATTGACTAAGATCACCCAGCAGGTGAGTCTGTTCTTTCATGTGCTTCACAACGCCTAACCCCCCCCACCCTTTTAATTAGTTATGAAGCCCTGCTCGTCTCTGCTCGTTAGCGTGAATCAAACAGCATAATTTACCACCCGTGCGTCTGTTGATAACTACTTTATTGAGGGTAATTGTACTTACTATGACTGTGATATGTGGTTGTCTCACCTAGCTGTCTCTAAATGACTAGAATGTAAATGCTACAATGCTAGTCTGTTATCGAGGACCAGTATGGCCCAGTACCTGTAGCCACAATTGAGTAGATGGTAGAAGCTGGTGATAGAACTGGTCCAGGGTCAGATATTATATTTAGGTTCCTAATGTTTGAGGTTCCTAATGTTTGAGGTTAAGGTTGGGGGTAGGGGGATCTGATCCTTTATCTGTGGTTATAGCTGTACGGGGAGCTCCGTATCATGGTAATGAAAGAGGGAAGTTCTCCCAGTGCAATAAGAATACAAGCCCTCACAATCGCCATTGGCACCTGCCATGAAATATGCAGCCTACAGTATGAGATACTACTACTTGTTTATACACGATTGTTCATTGTCTAAAGCATGTCGTCACACAATGTGGCAGTCTACTGGTGGAGTCCTATCGTGACACAGCCCACAGAGAGGTGAGATGCCAGAGGATCCTAAGGGAAAGCTTAGTGGTCACCAGGGGAGCAGCGCATTTTGTAAAGGTTGAACAGGTATTCAATAATTCACAGTCATGTCATGCTGCAAGACGGACTCACAAAGACTCGCAAAGCACAAGTGATCTGATGTTGAATGTAAAGGTCCAAACAAAGTTGACAGTAGGTCACTGATCTCTTGATTGACTCTGTTTCACCAATCTTTTTGCTGTAACATGTTGTCATTGAACGTGAAACGGATGCACTGCTATCCAATGAACATTGTGCTTAGGTGGTGTGTAAAAGAGAGAGGCTACCCTCTACCTCAGAAACCATTATGTTCTATTTATAATTATATATATATATATATATTATTATTTTAAAATTTATTTTTTAAATGTAACCTTTATTTAACTAGACAAGTCAGTTAAGAACAAATTCTTATTTACATTGACGGCCTATAATATGTGGGATTCAAATCCCACATTGGGACTGTTGACAGTAAACTCAGTAGTGTTTGTGTTAACTCTCACGGTGTACCATTTCCTTGAAATGCACTGTTGTTGTCTCACATTAGCCTAAATGCACAATGGGCCTAGAACAATGCTTCATAGTATTTTAAAATGTGAATACCTCAGGAAGGGACACAGTTACTGTATGGGAGGGGGGTAGGGTTGTCTGACTACCTTTTCTCAGTGCTTTGTTGCACACCACAGTACATAATAATTAAACCATTTACTGCTTTTGTGGTATTTTGGCGCACAAACAGCACATACCTCATCCGACACAATTTCCACCAACAGCACCACTCACATGCTGCGAACCTTCAGGCAGCTAGCTAGAGAGATCATGATTCTACTGGCCAGGGACTTTAATGCAGGGAAACTCAAATTTGTTTTACCTCATTTCTACCAGCATGTTAAATGTGCAACCAGGGGGAAAACAACTCTAGACCACCTTTACTCCACACACAGTGACATGTACAAAGCTCTCCCTCGCCCTCCATTTGGCAAATCTGACCATAATTGTATCCTCCTGATTCCAGTTTACAAGCAAAAACTAAAGCAGAAATCACCAGTGACTCGGTCAATAATAAAATTGTCAGATGAAGCAGATGCTAAGCTACAGGACTGTTTTGCTAGCACAGAATGGAATATGTTCTGGGATTCTTTAGATGGCATTGAGGACTACACCACATCAGTCACTGGCTTCATCAATAAGTGCATTGATGACATTGTCCCCACCGTGACCGTACGTACCACAATCAGAAGCCATAGATTACAGGCAACATCCGCACTGAGCTAAAGGGTAGAGCTGCTGCTTTCAAGGAGTGACCCGGAACCTTATAAGAAATCACGCTATTCCTTCCAACGAACCATCAAAAAAGCGAACACTAAGCACTAACCTGCCTAAATGACTACAGACCCGTAGCACTCACGTCTGTAGCCATGAAGTGCTTTCAAAGGCTGGTAGTGACTCACATCAACACCATTATCTCAGAAACCCTAGACCCCGTCCAATTTGCATACCGCCCCAACAGATCCACAAATGATGCAATCTCTATTGCACTCCACACAGCCTTTTCCCACCTGGACAAAAAAAATAATCTATGTGAGAATGCTATTCATTGACTACAGCTCAGCGTTCAACACCATAGTGCCCTCAAAGCTCATCACTAATCTAAGGATCCTGGGACTAAACACCTCCCTTAGCAACTGGATCTTGGACTTCCTGACGGGACGCCCCCCAGATGGTAAGGGTAGGTAACAACACATCCGCCACACTGATCCTCAACACGGGGGCCCCTCAGGGGTGCGTGCTCAGTCCCCTCCTGTACTCCCTGTTCACTCATGACTGCATGGCCAGGCACAACTCCAACACCATCATTAAATTTGCAGATGACACAACAGTGGTAGGCCTAATCATCATCAACGATGAGACAGCCTATAGGGAGGAGGTCAGAGACCTAGCTGTATTGTGCCAGGACAACAACCTTTCCCTCAACGTGATCAAGACAAAGGAGATGATTGTGGACTACAGGAAAAGGAGGACCAACCACGCCCCCTTTCTCATCGACAGGGCTGCAGTGGAGCAGGTTGAGTGCTTCAAGTTCCTTGGTGTGGACATCACCAACAAACTATCATGGTCCAAACACACTAAGACAGTCGTGAAGAGGCCACGACAAAGACTATTCCCCTCAGGAGACTGAAAAGATTTGGCATCGGTCCTCAGATCCTCAAAAAGTTCTACAGCTGCACCATCGAGAGCATTCTGACTGGTTGCATCACTGCCTGGTATGGCAACTGCTCGGCCTCCGACCGCAAGGCACTACAGAGGGTAGTTTGTGTGGCCCAGTACATCACTGAGGCCAAGCTTCCTGCCATCCAGAACCTCAATACCAGGCAGTGTCAGAGGAAGGTCCTAAAAATTGGCAAAGACTCCAGCAACCCTAGTCATGGACTGTTCTCTCTGCAACCGCACGGCAAGCGGTATTGGATCGCCAAGTCTAGATCCAAAAGGCTTCTTAACAGCTTCTAACCCCAAGCCATAAGACTCCTGAACAGCTAATCAAATGGCTACCGGGACCCCTCTTTTACACTGCTTCTACTCTCTATTTTCTATGCATAGTCACTTTTTGATTCTATGGATACTGCAGATTGCCCTAAATCCAAGATAGTATAGATATCTATACTAGATGCTATCGGCAGATCAAAGCCATAGGTTTGGCAGTGGAGGCCCAAACAGAGAGTGAAGCGGTGCCCAAAGCCAGCTCTGTGTGGTAAACATTACGCAACGGTAATATGTATCACGGTGTAAACCTAGGCCTCCCAGACAGTTTTGCGTGTGTGTGTGTGTGTGTTGTGGAAAATTCGATCCAAAGACTAAGGCAGAGATTATTGAATGATATAATAGACAAATCTTTAGTTAGAAGCAGCTACAAGGGAGATCTATCTCTGATTTCACAGGGAAGAACTGAAATAATATATGGTTACATGCCTCTTTATACTGTATAGTGGGAGGTGATGGTACAATCATATTGTTTACACAACAGTTCTTTCAATACAAGCAACAGCCCCGGAACACAATGTCCTTGTGTTAGGGTGCAGACATACTAGGAGTATGAAAGGCATAGTCCAACACAGAACGTATCTGTCTGGGTACTGGGAATTCAGAAAATCAGTTGAGTAACTTCTTTTTTTTTTCTATAAATAAAATAACATTTTATTTTTCACATGCTTCGTGAACACCAGGTGTAGACTAACGGGGGGGATTCTTGTTTTCGGGCCCTCCCCAACAATGCAGAGAAAGAGAAAATAAAGAATTAATAGAAAATTAAAACGCGTAATAATAAATAAATACACAATGAGAAACGATAGCTTGGCTATGTGATATTCCCACCTATACTCAATACAACACATGGAACTTTATTAACTTTAATTTTTTTTTTAAATATGAAAACATACAATCTACTTGCAGTGAAGCCGCTCAACATCACATGCAGTCACCTAACAGACTCCAGAGTGACCCACAGAAGTCACTTTGTGTGCATTTCTTATTTGATGGGACGACACGCAGGGAAAACATGGTACAGTACAGTGCCTTCAGAAAGTATTCAGACCCCTTGACTTTTTCAACCAAAAGAATGAGGTTACAGCCTTATTAAAAAATGTATTAAATAGATGTTTTCCATCATCTACACACAATACCCCATAATGATAAAGCAAACACTTATTTTAGAAATGTTTGCTAATTTATTTAAAAAAATGTTTTTTTAAATATCACATTTACATAATTATTCAGGCCCTTTACTCAGTACTTTGTTGAAGAACCTTTGACAGCGGTTACAGCCTCGAGTCTTCTTGGGTATGACTACAAGCTTGGCACGCCTGTATTTGGGGAGTTTCTCCCATTTGGGGAGTTTCTCCCATTCAGTCAGGTTGGATGGGGAGCGTTGCTGCACAGCTATTTTCAGGTCTCTCCAAAGATGTTCGATTGGGTTCAAGTCCGGGCTCTGGCTGGGCTACTCAAGGACATTCAGAGACTTGACCCAATGCCACTCCTGCATTGTCTTGGCTGTGTGCTTAGGGTCGTTGTCCTGTTGGAAGGTGAACTTTTGCCCCAGTCTGAGGTCCTGAGCACTGGAGCAGGTTTTCATCAAGGATTTCTCTGTACTTTGCGGCGTTCATCTTTGCCTCCATCCTAACTAGTCTCCCAGTCCCTACAGCTGAAAAATATCCCCACAGTATGATGCTGCCACCACCATGCTTCACCGTAGGGATGGTGCCAGGTTTCCTCCAGATGTGACGCTTGGCATTCAAGCCAAAGAGTTCAATCTTGGTTTCTTCAGACCAGAGAATCTTGTTTCTCATGGTATGCGAGTCTTTAGGTGCCTCTTGGCGAACTCCAAGCGGGCTGCCATGTGTCTTTTACTGAGGAGTAGCTTCCATCTGGCCACTCTACCATAAAGGCCTAATTGGTGGAGGGCTGCAGAGATGGTTGTCCTTCTGGAAGGTTCTCCCGTCTCCACAGAGGAACTCTAGAGCTCTTTCAGAGTGACCATCGGGTTCTTGGTCACCTCCCTGACCAAGACCCTTCTCCCCAGATTGCTCAGTTTGGCTGGGTGGTCAGCTCTAGGAAGAGTCTTGGTGGTTCCAATCTTCTTACATTTACGAATGATGTAGGCCACTGTGTTCTTGGGGACCTTCAATGCTGCAGAAATGTTTTGGTACCCTTCCCCAGATCTGTGCCTCAACACAATTCTGTCTTGGAGCTCTACGGACAATTCCTTCGACCTCATGACTTGGTTTTTACTCTGACATGCACTGTCAACTGTGTGACCTTACATAGGTAGATGTACCTTTCCAAATCATGTCCAATCAATTGATTTTACCACAGGTGGACTCCAGTCAAGTTGTTTAAACATCTCAAGGATGATCAATGGAAACAGGATGCACCTGACCTCAATTTCAAGTCTCATAGCAATGGGTATCATAGCAATGTGTTTTTTTATTTATTTAAAAAATGTCTAAACACTTATTTTTGCGTTGTCATTATGGGGTATTGCGTGTATATTGGTTAGGATTTTTTTTGTTCATCCATTTTAGAATAAGGCTGTAAAGACATAACAAAATGTGGAAAAAGTCAAGGGGTCTGAATACTTTCCGAACGCACTGTATATTGCTTTAGGAATGCTGCAGTAGGGTGAATTGGCTACAGAGTAGAAGAGTTGCTGAGTTCCTTTGATCCTGGGAGTACATTTACATTTACATTTAAGTCATTTAGCAGACGCTCAGTAGCCGTGCCTATCAGGGCGTACGTTGCTCTTTGCCTCCCTGTCATGCTCCCAATGTTCCTAACTTCCAAGTTTTATCTGCTAATGTTTATGAAAGCGTTACCGAGCTTGGCCTCAACAGGCTTCAACCCCACAGACCACACACACTTTGGATGTGGCCCAATTCTCTTAATAGACATAAAAGCAGTTACCCCCCCCTTTCTTTCTTTCTGTCTGGTCTGACATGATGAACTTTTGGCTGGCTTGCTTGGTAGGCGTTTTGCTTTCGTGGCTAGGCAGCCATCTAGAAGCCAACCGGTCAGAAGTGTGTTCCACTCCGGAAATTGGGTCTTGTTAAATCCATGCTACCCCGAGGGCACGATCACCCCTGATGCGCCAGCCTGATATTTCCATATCAGACACACATGTGGGCATAGACACACTCATGCACATGCTTGGAAACACACATGCGGGGAGGGAGGGAGAATGTCCTACACCCCCTCATTCTGGTTCTCTGTCCAATTTCAAAGCCCCAACAGAATTAGTGAAACAGACAGGGAGATATCTGGCTGCACTAGAGGATGGAGGAGAACGAAGACAGTGGCACATTTTTCAATGGATCCTCTAATAGAGCTGTTTCTATTGGGGATTTTCAGCGTGAAGCGATTTGGCTGGTGTCGGCGGCCCTTTCCATTTCTACCTCTCTGAGAATCACCAAGGTTTTTTCAATAAATGAAAGCTAATTAAAGGCGAGCGGCGTTCGGGAAGCGGACCCACTGGTACCGCCACCGCCTCACTCACGTTTCAAAGTGAACAAACACGCCAATTAACACCCCAAAATAAGCCCGCCACGCACCAGCCCCTCGTGCGCCTCACCAAATAACTATGCTAATCACAGCTGATGACGAAGGCTCGATACAGTACAGTGGAGTTGTCTCGGTAGTAAAAAGAACAATTTACGTTTAAATGCTCTCCCTTCCAACCTCCATTACTCCACAATCTTCCAGACTGCAGCCTCCCGTCTCTTTTATTTTCTCACTTATTTCATCACGTCTCCGTTTTCTCATTCACAGCCCATTGACTTTTATCTGGCTATAGCTGAGAGTAGGCTTATCATCATAACGGTGTCCCTTCTGGTTCAGAGATGGCCTGGTAATATGGGAAGGCCGTGAAACACTTGAGCAAAGACTGGGATTAGGGGGAAACTTATTTTAGCCTCGGAGGCCTTTCAGCCACGGCACCGGTCGGCTCGCAACTAGGACTAAACGGTGTCACGTTGTCGCGCATTAAATCCGGTGAATAATCCCAGATCCAGATATGTGTGTCAAAGGGATGAAAAGAAGAGAACTAGGCCTCTGTGGCAGGGTCTTGGAAGACGACAAATGGAGTGGGAAACTAATGAAGAGATAGAAGTGTGTGTGTGTGTGTGTTGGATACTCTGGGGCTTATTCGTTTAGCATTCAGCTGCAATACACATACAGGAAACAGAGCCATGAATGTAATGCCAATGGGTAGTAGTGACTGAGGCTGCCAGTGGAAAAGTGTTTTCCTGTCCTCACTGGGGCTTTAGCTACAGATTACTGCCCTATAGAGGGAAATGATTTTGCTTAGAGACTAGTCACGAGAACTGGGTCATATTCATCAGGGCATGCCTTAGCAAAACGAAAATGAGTATTTCTTATTCAGGTAATTGCTCCCTGTTTCGGTTCGTTTTCTTCTACTTGGTGCGTAATGAATACGACCGTGAAATAACATGATGGGAGGGATGAACTGGATCAATAAATGATGCTGTCTTCATTGGTTGACCCGCATTGTTATGTACTGCAATTCGGAAAAGGTCAACACAATCCTGTCAACCTTAACGTTATTTTAAACCACACCCTAACTGCTGCACTTAACATACAGATGGAATATCATATTAGTCCCACGGTCTCCCAAACGGCCTGCTTTGATTTTCACAAGCCGTGCCCTCACAGTTTTTGTCTTACGCTCACAGTTTGCGAGGCCTGTACTGTCTCCCAGTCGTCTCATAGTCGTGAGCCATCCTCAAAAGCCCTTATGAGGAAATACCAAGCGGCTGGGATGTCTCTCAAACCCTGTCTGTCTGCCTGCATTCCTATAGCCGCCCTGTCTACCACCCCTACTCTCAGCTGTCAGTAGTAATCCAGTCTCCACCCCCCCCAGCCCCAGGCAGCTATAGGACCGCCAACGTACCTAATATAGAAGGGAGAGCCTTCTTCAATCTGATACTCTGCACAGTTTCATAGATGCCAAAACCTGGTTCAAATAGCCTACCATTTGTTTTATTGGGGCGTTGGATTGAGCCTGCGGGCAGGGTTTGCAATTTTGAACTTTTGGGACTAAGTACCGGTGGTTCCCTTGCGCCAGGTGAGCTCAATCAAGCTCAGCTTAAGTATTTGATGGATTAGTTGTATTATTTGAACCCAGTCTGTCTTGTAGAGTCTGCCCCATCATACAAACACCATATGTCTATGGCATGAAGATTGACAAGGCTCTACGGGGCTGTAAGCTGGGCTAATGGGGTGATAGGCTGAGTGGGAGGGAAGGAGGTTAGGGGGTTCTCTGGGTCTTATTTAAGGAATCTTGGAGGAATGTGAAGACTGTGCCCCCACCGTTGAAGCTATTTGGAATGTGTAGTTCATTAGTTTCCGCCCTCACTGTTTTGAGGAGGAACACCCTGGGTAAGGAATTTGAAAAAGGAGTTAAGTTGACCTTGAGGGCTGTAAAGAACTGATGTAACACCCTGCAAAACTGTCGAAGGGATTTGATATCGACAGCTTTTAGATACTCCTGTCTCATGACTGGGCCTGTCCGTCGTCCCTCAGCCAATCAGAGCTTCCTTAGCAGTAATTGTGACATGATCACAATGGGGAGTTTTTGTTGACTTCACAGGTTGTCACGACAGCGTAGTGGTGTCATTGGCAATTTTGCAGTAGAATTTGCTAAATTGAACCCCATCCTCTTCCTCTAATGTGAACTTCTTTTGGAAAAATAGAACTTAGAGCCTGTTTTTTGTCCTCTTTTTTTTGTCCTCAAACCTTGTGGGACTTTTCTCTATTTCAAGGAAGGCACCTGCTCATATTCCTTACTTTGTCATGCCCCAGTTAATAAAGTTAATTAAATGTCCGATTCTGAGGAGGAAGGGCTTAGTACCACAGTGCTCTATCCATTACCCTGGCTACAATACGACTGACAATTGTAGCCAAATTGAATTGAAGAAAAAAAAAAGTCAAAGCCCAGACACACACAATCTAAAAGAGTTTGCTTCGTGGTGGTGCACTGAATCCAACCGTTGCCACGCTGAACTATCCTCATCATTTCCACTGTATGCATTGGATCTTTGGCTCTGTCTGGCCCCATCTCTTAGCCTTGGCCATGTCCTCGTCCTCATCTGCTCTAATTCCCCGTCCCGGTTCTCTCCCTCCACCACAGGCCCCTGTGGCGGCATGGCTGGGGTGGTGCTAGCACTAGCGTAGCGTCACACAGGCTAACACAGAGGGACAGGGACAGTTCTGCCTGCCTTCCCAGACTCCCGTCTCAGTAAAGGGTGATTGTAGGACACTATCTAAGCAGATATATAGGCAGTGTTATGTTTCACTATCACAAGAAAAGCTTGGTTGATGGTAGTTGAAATGATGATGTGGATTTAGTCTTCAGCTTCAGTTTCCCTCCGATAAGAGCCTTCCCACTTTTACACCCACTGACAGCCACAACAATCCATTCAAAACAAACCACAGACAAAACAAAGGCTACACGGCTGTTTCTCATCTACAATATGCTCTTGACTCTGCATCTTCCTCCCTGAGTGGGCCTCTGACTGCCAGTAGCAGTATGGTGAGTCTTCATCCCTGCGTTCTGTGCTTGTTTGTGGAGCCCTGCCCTTACCCATGCCCCCCCCCCACACACACACACACACACACACTCGCTCTCTCCACACCACACAGCATCCCAGAGAGACGCCACACATTCCTCATGCCCTGTCACATTGTGTGAACAGCGGGAGATGGAAAGGACAGCTCCATCTCTTCTACCTACTCAGGGGAAGGCTGATGCACTGACATACAGAGACAAGTGGCTGAATGGGCTTTCAGAGTGACCTAAAGAAATACACCGCAGATACCGTAGAACAACATTGGTAATAACTAGAAGAAGGATGTGCCTTGAAGCATCACTCCCTCTGATTGTCCCACGGACCTTTTAAGTAGTATGGAGATTAGCCTAATTATAAGTGCACTTCACCGTTTTCAACATCGTATTCATTATCTCCAGCCCCACACCAGTGTCGACATGTGAAAACGGACATTTTCTACATTCTGTTGTCAAAAAGATAAGAAGGAACTGTCTGTTGCTTTACAGATAGCTAGATATCACGCTAAACATATTTGGTCACTGGGTAAACAACATACATGTCTAGCTACATTTTGCTGACTTGTCTAGACCAGACAGAATTATGGCGACACACGTTGGTAAACACACTGGACTGTTAGCGCTGGTCTGGACAAAGAGGTGAATCGATCAGGCTGATTGTCATTAAAATGCCATCAACTCTGCTATGGTCAATACGTGTGTGACAGCTGTAGCCTGGTTGGCCAGAGGGCGTTGGCCAGCCTGCAAAGTCAGTACAACTTGGCAACACTAAACTGCAAAATGGCACCCTATTCCCTCTATAGTGCACTACTTTCCACAGGGCTCTGGTCAAAAGTAGTGCACTATATAGGGAATTAGGGTGCCATTTCACACAAACTCTACCAGCTTCCATTGCTCTGTATATTTCTAGCCCTCTGAGAGCCTATACTGTAGCTATGTAGGTCTCTTTCTGGTTTGTAATATATTACTTTATGAAGGGCTCGTTCTGGTTTGTAATATATGACTTTATGTGGGGCTCTTTCTGGTTTGTAATATATGACTTTATGTAGGTCTCTTTATGGTTTGTAATATATTACTTTATGTAGGTCCCTTTCAAACTAATCTGGGCCGACTGTTCCGCAACTAGATCAGACCCTACCTTATTTTACGATATTTTACGACAAAGCTCATAAAAAAGCTTTGCATTTTAAGCTTGTTGTTAGTGTCTGCCTATTAAGTTTATTCGCAGTCGGTGAATCATTTGTCATCTACAACTGATACATCAGCATAAACAGTTACCCTTTGTCTTCAGTAGGAACAGGCTATGTCTACATGTTTCTATTGAAATGCTAGGTCATTCTACAAAGACCAGACTGACAGATGGAGATATCAGAGGCAGTCTTCCTCTTGCATCAAAGAGGTGGAGAGAAGAGGAGAGAAGAGGTAACTCACAGAAGGCGAGTGAAGGGGAGAGGGAAGGGGAGGGGAGGGTGAGCGAGGGCGTGAGGAGAGGGTGAGAAAGAAGGGAGGTGTTGGTGCAATGCAGTGCTCACCATGCCACAGGGCCCCCATGTCACAGCTATTAATAAGGAGTGCTATTCCATACATCAGCTATTCAGGAGGGATCCTGGCAACCAGAGCCCCCGCGCCAACCAATCGGGTTATTTATAGATTTGGGGGTCAGGAGATTTTTTTTTTTTTGAGACTGGCATTGTAGGGGCGGGACTTCACATACTAGGAGTAGGAGACAGTGTGTATGTGCGCGTGTGGTGGGGGTGTGAGGAGATTGGTATGCGTGTGTGCGCGTGCCTGTGTGTGTGTGTGTGTAGAGCAGGAAGTATGTCCGGAATTTTCCAAACCTCTTCTGGACTTCAATTAGATGTAAACACACCACCACCTAAGTATTGTACCATATAAACACAACTCCTTATGTAAGATAGTGAGCGAAGGACGGTGTAGAGAAAGAGTTGAATTGTAACGACTGTGGCATTATATATTGGGGAGGAGCTGGAGATTTATTACAGACTGATGCCATTCAGCAGAGGGAGTCAGATGCATTTGTTCTGTATGTCGAGAGGGATGAGGAGGGAGAGCGAGAGAGAGAGATTGAGATTTATGTTGACTGCTGCTGTCTCCATGGCAACCCTCGAGCATCATGGGGCGGAACATTGTATTTCCCCCCCCTTCTCGTTGTTGTCACTTGCAGGAGACCTGTCACATTGACAAGGCGCTGAGGCGCTTACGTTAGAAAAAAAACACAGCTTTTCACTGCTTCTACAACAATGTAGAGATTTGAATGGCAGTGGAGCAAGTTGCCAGGCTAAGATAGAAGTGTATTAATCCAACGGCAGCTAAATTCTGAGTTTGCCAGCGTAAAGTGCCTATACGAGAAAAACCTTACAGTTATAGATCTGACTGTCCAGTGGGTACTTGAGAATAAAGAGCCCCGTGTTACACACAGACATGGACGACACATAATAAGAGAGTGGTGAGCAGAAATCCCCTCTAACAAATGTTGAGCTAAAGGAGCACTTTACAGATGTAGGATCTTAATTTGAACCCGTTTTCTACAGCAGGAAAATAATCCTGCAGCAACAGGAGAAGTGAATTATGACGTGGATTGTAAAATCAGTGGACATTTTATTGTAGGGGTCGGTGCATTTTCTTGGTAAGGGAAAATCAAGTTTTGACATTTCCAATTTGATATGAAAAACTTCAGAAGCCTTTTTAAGAGTTCTCCTGCAACAGGCTGATCAGATTAAGATCCTACAGCTGCGCATAATACTGTCACACAATACCCCCAACCGCCCTTTAAAATAATGTAACTCCCGGGTTCATTTTCAATAGCTTTACATGGCCAATCTCTGCAGATGGAAATAACGGTTAGAAATACCGTGCAATAACGTATGGAAATATCATACCACAGCACATGATTATATATCTGTTAATGCAATAGTAGATGGATGACAGAGGGGTCATGCAAACCGAGTGATGACAGTAAGACAGCCAATACACAGAAACCTAGTGAATGATGGATGAGGATGATATGAAAAGCTGGGAGCTGGGAACTTGAGAAGGGGGAATGTGAACCGTGGCTGATGAGCTTCCAGTTCATGGTTGGATGAATTGACAAGAATGGTCTTTTTAATAATTCATCGACTTAACCCTAGCTATGGATGTTGAAATGCATCACAGTACTTCCTAGGAGATCAGTGACAAGTGCGATGACATGGATTTTGAGCACGAAATGGATCTGGTTTGAGAAACATCATCCGAGCTTGTACTGAATTGGGTAAAATATTGTAGAAAAACTCATTTGTTTTTACAGTAATGACTAAATGCACAAGGTGGTTTCTGTAATCCCCACGGTTTGAAATGATGGTCATCAGCCGTGGTTGCAAGTGCAGAAGTGCAATATGAAACCCAAATAGATTAGTTACAGTGGATCTGGCCATTCCATTGTCCACTGCACCATTGAATCACACACCCACTTGTTATAATGGGATGTTTTTGAAGAACTTCCTCCTCCATAGAGCAGCCTGGGTCTTTACTGAGTCCGAGGAACAATAGCCCAGGAGGGAGTCTCTGTCTGGGGGAGAGAGTGGCCATCTGTCCCCTGGTGCCTGCATAGCTATTAGCTACTGCTAGTCTGCTACTGTTGAGTGCTAGTCAGTCAGCACAGGGAGGGGGTCAGGAGGGGGTGTGGCTTTTTTACTGTCCCAGGGAAACCAGGGGGGGGCTTTGTGGAGGATTACACAACTTTTTCTTCTGGCGAGGAATTTTTCAACACTTCACACTCCTCTACTCCCTCCTGTTTTTCTAGAGAGGTGAGGTCAGAGGCTTTGTTTGCTTTTCACTAGAAACCCTAACGGTCACACTTAAGTGATTACGGCTCTCTCTCTCTGTGTGTGTGTGTGTGTGTGTGTGTGTGTGTGTGTGTGTGTGTGTGTGTGTGTGTGTGTGTGTGTGTGTGTGTGTGTGTGTGTGTGTGTGTGTGTGTGTGTCAGTGAGTGATGGAATGAACCGTGTGCTTACCTCTCCCCTAGCAAGCTCCTCCTGATAGTTCTAGACTTAGACAGACCAGGCCAAATGGAACGGGTGTGTTACAAGTAGTAGCATTTTGAGAAACCACCAAGTCAGCTAAGTGATGTGTGCTTGACTGTCTTTTGACCCCTGTCCAAAGGACCAATCACTGCCTTCCACTGTGGAACGAACTCTCCTGTTCGTGTACATATTTGGACACTGTATGAGTCATTGACGGCGTACCGTTATGTTGGCCTCCGCTGCTCAGGGATACAGCATCCAACTACTGTACGTTATGAGATACTTAGGTTTCACTTACAGTATTTTTCACAGTAGCACTCTTACTGCTTATCAGTTTGTTGACGCTGTAACACAAAGCGGTTGAAACTGGAATCGGCTGTAAATGATCATATCAGTGATTGGGCTTTAAATTCATTTTGATATTCCAGTTGAACGCGAAAGCACTTCTATGCATGCTCTGGCTGTTTGTGATTTAGCTCGTGAACCCGTTCGACGATTTCGACAACCTTCCATCATTTGTACAGGGGAATTACAAATCGTCATAACATATTATGAGACGAGATCCCTCTTCAACAGACTCTGCCTGACAGCTTGTGTTGTTGGTCTGGTTTCAGGTGGCACCAGAGACATCGGTTCAGCCCTCACCAGGATGTGTATGAGGCACCGGAGCATCGAGGCCAAGCTCAGGCAGTTCTCCATGTGAGCCCCCATCTCCTCCTCTTCATTCAGCCCTTTTTCTCTCTCTCTTTTCCATCCTTCTGTCTGAACGGGCCCCATTTAGCTCGTATTGTGGAGAGGGTGAAATAGGCAGAGATGATGGAGATGAAATTGCATACAGTGTCTACACACCACACACCTAGAGGAATGCCCCCCCCAAAGTAGCCTTGTAGCAATTTTTCGCTGCTACAGATCGTTCTCATTCTCTGCTCTGTTTGACTTGAGTTGTAAATCCCCACCCAAGGGTTTTCATCGACTGCCTGATTAACCCTCTGCAAGACCAGATGGAGGAGTGGAAGAGAGTGGCCAACACGCTGGACAAGGACCACGCCAAAGGTAGGGGCCACACACACACACACACACACACACACACACACACACACACACACACACACACACACACACACACACACACACACACACACACACACACACACACTGTACTACCTTCTACCACTACAACACACACTTTCTCAAACCTCTCCATTTACAGTCTATACTCCTTCACCCCATTATTGCCTGCAGTGCTACAGTATAATGGTTAGCTAGATATCTCCCTTTATAATCCATGTAGGTCAGAACACACCGTTTCCCCCGAGCAATAAAATCACAAAGATGCTAGAGTCATTTATCACTAGAAATAGCCTCTTTGTGTTTAAAGTCATTACTTTGCTTAGTTAACACCAAAATAGTGCTTTTATGTGCTTCAGCTAACCACCTCGAACCCAATCCCCATCTCCGCTCAATAATCCCCAACCTAGGAGTTCAGTTCTCCCCCTTAGAGAAACAGGGTGCTCCCTCGTTGCAGGGTTTGATTCCAGCCACTGCTTATCATTACGAAGTTACAGTAGGATGAAAAGGGCGTCGCTCAGAAGAAAGATCAATCCGATATTATTCCTTTTTAAGAGTCGCCCACGTTTTTGGGTGTGCTGCCGCACTTCAAAGCACTGACAATGGCAACGTGCGACACGTTGTGTCCACTGTGTTTCCCTTCCTTCCGCAGAGTACAAGAAAGCCCGTCAGGAGATCAAAAAGAAATCCTCCGACACTCTCAAGCTGCAGAAGAAGGCTAAGAAAGGTAGGGTGACTCTGAGGATGCCTGGTGTCGGGTTTGGACTGCTTACGACTGGAACTAGAACTTACGACTTTGACTTTTGAAGCTAAATCCGATTTTGGGGGGTGGCGGAAGGAAACTAAAGTGTTGATACTGAATTCTACCAAGACCCATCTCATACTGTCCCAGGTGACTTGCCAAAGGGTCAGAATAGTAATGGGATGAGAGGCAGCTGAGCCACATCATTTTGGGAAGTTATGTGTCTGGATTTAGGAGGGACTATCTTGTGCAAATAACAGGATAGGATAGAATAGTATTCAAGTCACTAATCCTTGCTGCATCTTGGCAAATCCTTTGGATTTTATTACAGAACTTATATCTTTACGATTTTGGGCCAAAGTCTAATGTACTGGGCAAGATTATAAGGATCTGTGACAATTCTGCAACCTGTAGCCATTGAAGAACCGGTCCCCTTCTCCTGGGTCTAAACTGACTGAGATTTCTCCTCTCTGCTCCAACAACTGCCATGTTGCATCCGATCACGCCCCTGTTCTTTCCAGCTGACGTGTTCGGTAAGTCGCTGCCCCCTCTAGCTCCCTTTGTGTCACGGTTCTCTGTTGACCTCCGTTGACCTTTCCCACCTGTGTGTGGTCTCGTCCCTGTCCCCCCACCCCATGTACCCTGTCACATTGTCTACTGGTCTGTTTCATATTGTGCGGTCACATTCCTCACTCAAGGGTTAAAAATCTCCTGAATGCCCAAAATAGTTAATCTCCCTGCTTCTCTTACTCTTCCGGTCTCCCCTGAGGTCCCCTCCCCCGCCCACTACCCTCACTGTGTCATGAGTTTGGTCTGCTTCCAAATATACCTCACTGACTCCCTTGGGCTTTTGGCTGTGGCTTAATTTTGTATCATCAGGGGAGATCGGGACTGCGGCAAAGTCAGTAAATAATTGTGGAGTTCATTATTTGTCTGGCTCCAACAGGTAAATGCCAAAATAAAGGAAACCCCAACATAAAGTGTCTTAATAGGGCGTTGGGCCACCACAAGTTGCCCGAACAGCTTCAATGTGCCTTGGCATAGATTCTACAAATGTCTGGAACTCTATGGATGCGACACCATTCTTACACAATCAATTTCATCATTAGTTATTTTGTAGATGGTGGTGGAAAAACTGTCTCAGGCGCTGCTCCAGAATCTCCTGTAAGTGTTAGTTTTTGTTCACACACACACACACACACACACACACACACACACACACACACACACACACACACACACACACACACACACACACACACACACACACACACACACACACACACACACACACACACACACACACACACACACAATGCTCCTTTGAGACCCCTCCTTAAAGGTCACTGAGATCTCTTCTAGCCATGGTAGCCAAACATTTTGGCAACTGGGCATTTTTATACATTTTATACAACTCAGCAACCACACCCGTGTGGAAGCACCTGCTTTCAATATACATTGTATCCCTCATTTACGCAAGTGTTTGCTTTATTTTGGCAGTTACATGTAGATCTCCTCTGAAACCCAGTCACAGCCAACAATCAGGGCCTCTTCTTTGACAGCTATGACATTATATAGATTTGTGAGAAGCTTGTCAAGAAAATCGGTTGTTGTTTAGAGTTATGTTTTGACCTGACTCCTGCACTGTCTCACCCTGACCGTATTCTGCCTGTTATGAAACCAAGTACAGCTTAGTTTGTATCTTGTATTGTGATATACGTGTTTACATCATTTGTAGGCGTATATCATTCTTGTTTGTAGAGGTTTGGAATGTTGTAATATTCAATGTGAGAGAATGATTCAACATTTTGAATGATACCCCTTTGCATACATTCACCAAACACAAATAATTTGCAATTACAATGGAAAAACTAGACATTTGTCTTTTGAACCAGTCTGTTTGTCTGTTTTAGTAGCATAAAAGGCCTATTGTGATTATAAACAAGGCCATATTATCCTGACCGTCAAAAGAGTTTGATTTCCAGCTTCAATCTCACATGTAAGACAAAACAAACAGGACCGATAACTGATCCCTGAGGAACCTCAGATGTGGTCAGAGCTCGCTGGTTCAATAGTCTCCCTAGCCTGTTATATAGCACAGGGAAACTCCCCCAGTGCATTTCTATGAGTGAAATAGAGAGCAGCAACATGCCCGAATGTGATCCTTCAGCACACAGTAAATACTGTGGGAAACCAAACGTTGCATTCTGTGTCCTGTGAAGGAATTCCTCTGCAGTGCTTTCCCTGGAAAATAAGAAGGGCCTCCATCTATCAAGCCTTAACCACATAACTAGTACTGGCTCTTCTAAGAAATGTAAAACTTTAATTGCATGTTTATGTCATTAAAGCCTACAGAGGAGATTATTGAACCTTTCTCTACAAGTTCAGACTAGAGTTTTATCATTTTAGCACGCAATGTCTTGATACTTAATCTACTTAGATTGTATTCTTAATGCCCTTTCAGTGTAAGAGCTTTTTGAAAAGGCCGACCTAAAATTTCAGCCTGTTTTGTGGGAGGGAGTTTTGGCCTGCCTGGTGTCATCACCAGGTGGTCAATTAGTTAATAGAGCAATAAGAAAGAGTTCACCTGCTACCTGCCAAATGCGGGTAGATTTTTTTCATTGGCGAGTAAGAATGTCTATTTCACCAGCCATGTTGGCGGGTGGTCACACAAAGAATTTGGTCGAATTGACAAAAAATGGTTACTAAAGTGTGACTTTGCCCTCGTGTTTCTTGGCCAGTTACATTGTTTTGTTCACAGGCTAGGTTAGTTGCTGCAACTGTCTGATGCTAGGAAGGTGTCACAGTCAGATATTTTTTCATCACAGACATGCAAGTGCCCAAGTTGTCACAGTAAAGGCTTGTCCCTAGACATTTTTTGTCTCACCTAATGATTGTGCTTGATTGAGCATTAATTTCTTATAATTAAAACTATCATATGTAAATTGTTCTCCTAGATTTATTTGTGTTCTTTTACATTTCTAGTTACTGACGTAGTCCTTGTAAAAAAGAACTGTCCGCATAGCCGTAGACCGTAGAGCCCTGAACAATAATAATAATAATAATGAATAAGCCATATCAATCAGCCTTTTGTGGCAGGGTTGGCACTCTGTTGATTCTTGATGTTCGGTTTTAGAGCTGTCTATCTGTTTTTACTATTGTATCTATAATGAACAAAAATATAGGTGTTGGTCCCATGTTTGATGACCTGAAATTAAAGATCCCATAAATGTTCCATATGCACAAAAGCTTATTTCTCTCAAATGTTACACAAATGTTACACACAGACTATGAACACATTTTATCAATGGCAATTTGATTGCACAGAGATACCGTGACGACATCCTGAGGCCCTTTGTCGTGCCATTCATCCACCGCCACCAGATCATGTTTCAGCATGATAATGCATGGCCCCATGACGCAATAATCTGTACACAATTCCTGTAAACTGAAAATGTCAAGGTTCTTCCATGGCCTGCATACTCACCAGACGTCACAAATTGAGCATGTTTGGGATGCTCTGGATTTATGTTGTACAACAGCGTATTGCAGTTCCCGACAATATTCAGCAACATCGAACAGCCATTGAAGAGGTGTGGGACAACCTTCCATAGGCCACAATCAACAGCCTGATCAACTCTATGCGAAGGAGATGTGTCGCGCTGCATGAGGCAAATGGTGGTCACACCAGATACTGACTGGTTTTCTGATCCATTTAACTACCTTTTTTTAAAGGTATCTGTGACCAACAGATGCAGATCTGTATTCCCAGTCATGTGAAATCCATAGATTAGGGCCTAATGAATTTATTTAGATTGACTGATTTCCTTATATGAACTGTAACTCTGTACAATCTTTGAAATTGTTGCATGTTGCGTTTATATTTTAGTTCAGTGTCAATTATTTATTTGAACATACATTGGTTTAAAGATGCAGGTCACACAAATTAAATTAAGCAATATACCCCATTACTTCTTACTAGTAATAAATACATTGCTTTTTTGAAAAATATAAATCATGCTCATCCGTTTATATGTATATTTTTTTTGGTGTAATTATGGCAACAAAAAAAATTGAATTGGTAAAAAATCTGAATGGCTGGTGGATTTTTTCAAATTGACCTGCCACGGACGGTAGCTGGTGGATAAAAAAAGTTGATTTCCCACCCTGGTTCCAAACCTCTGTGCCACTAACAGCTAGTTTTCAGTTTTCCCCACCCAGACCACTCCCAGACAGTCCTAGCAAAATTCTTGCTTGAGAAATTGATCTTTGCTAAGAAGCAATTTTTGTTAGTTTTTGACCATTTTAATTGAAAACAATCACAGTAAGTTACTTAATTGTTACCCAGAAATAATTAGAGACAAAAATAGCTGCATTGGACCTTTAAATAAAAAAGTCACACTTTTTATATTAAAACACGGCTAGATTTTTGAATGTCAGTAAAACCAAAGACACTGATTTGATACGATTAAGTGGTTGAATTTGAGAGGGTAAAATGTCCAAATCAGAACAATGCTCCATTTTGTGAAGAGCGATTACATAAATGCACTCCCATCTCCTAAGGCGATGGTTCTTCAGTGTGTTCCCGAATCCTAAGTCTGTCTAATATTGTGAGGGTGTGACCCCGATGTAAACACCAACCGGTTCCACAACATGATTTGATTGGTGCTTGAGATAGCACTGTGAGGATTGTACCGATAGATATAAATTGTCTATGATCACACAGACCATTAGTGATCAAAAGATTAAGCGTGAAGTAGTGCACGGGATTGATGGTTATATCTATAAAACCATATATCTAATGGTGATGACGATGACGACTGCAAACCACAACAATTCAATTAAAACATACCTTTAAGAGACATTGGTGTCTTTTTGTGCTGTTTTCACCTCACACGGCCACAGTCCCTTTGTCTGGTTTGAGACCGAACATCGATTATGTTGCTGTGTACTCAGAAAAACCTTGTCCCTCCTAAACCCTAAGTTAGGATAAAACTAACAAAAGATGGTTGTTGTGTGTGTGTGTGTGTGTGTGTGTGTGTGTGTGTGTGTGTGTGTGTGTGCCGCAGGCCGGGGGGACATCCAGCCCCAGCTGGACAATGCCATGCAGGACATCAGTGATAAGTACCTGCTTCTGGAGGAGACAGAGAAGCAGGCGGTCAGGAAGGCCCTGGTGGAGGAGCGGAGCCGCTTCTGCACCTTAGTCTCCATGCTGAGGCCCGTCGTGGTGAGTCCCCCACCAACAGTCTGTGTAGTCAAACACACATCATTTTGTTAGGGTGGGGGGTTGGGCTGAAGAAAGCATGTATAAATGAAGTCGGACCCCGCGTACACAATTGCTCCAACACATTAGAACCAATCATGTTGTTCAACCAACAGCTTTTTTTGTTATGAACGTTAATATACAGTGCACTTTGCGCGTCCAAACAACCATCTCATCCTTTTAAAGTGAACTATTTGGCAATTTTATTTTGGTGAAGGTGTACGTGACTCAAATGTTGCATTTGTTAGTAAATGTTTATTCTGGAAGTAGACACAACCTGCGGTAGTCCATGCTGGTCAGTTTACTTTAGTTTTTGCTTCTGCTATGCACCTGTGAACGTGATTAATGTAATCTATTCTAAGTGTTTCTATTGCCAGTGTATCTTGCTCTCCAAAGAGATTTGGAAAATCCCAGTAGAGAGGGATGACCTGCTTCAATTCACAGTCTAAAAGTAGAAGTATTGAGTTAATGGAGAACAAGATCTCATTTGAAATGGATACCACATTCATAAGCTAGCACAATCCCTTACACCAGGGCTCTCCAACCCTGTTCCTGGAGAGCTACCGTCCTGTAGGTTTTCACTCCAACCCTAATCTAGCATACCTGATTCTAATAATTAGCTGGTTGATAAACTGAACCAGGTTAGTTACAACTGGGGTTGGAGTGAAAACATACAGGAACAGGGTTGGACAGCTCTCCGGGAACCGGGTTGGACATCCCTGCCTTACACCAACCCGCCATTCTTGTTCATCAGGAAGAGGAGATGTCCATGTTGGGGAGATCACTCACCTGCAGACCCTCACTGATGACCTGAAGGCTCTGACCATGGACCCCCACAAGCTGCCTCCCGCCAGCGAGCAGGTCAGTGATTTGGCCCGCACTCTCAGGACAGGGCTTAAATTAGTCCTCTTTGTGCATGTTACACTCATGTCCTGGATAACGGTTAGTGTCTCTGTGTTACTGATTCACACGATTGGAGGTACAATGGTAAGGAAATCCATTTCCCTCTAGAAATAGGGCTTGTTGTTCTGATGTTCTTCCTCCAAGGTCATTCTGGACCTGAAGGGATCTGAGAGCAGCTGGTCCTACCAGACCCCTCCTTCCTCCCCCAGCACCACAGCATCCAGGAAGTCCAGCATGTGCAGGTTAGTGAGCATGCCCACAAATCACCACTACTAGACCACTACACCCAAACCTCTCTGTTGGTTGAGAACATAGTATGGACTGGGAGTGACGAATCAGCCTAGCATTCAGTCCTCCTACTCCATCTTGTGGATTGGAGGTGGTACTGTAGCTTTGACATTTTTGCCATAATCTGAATGTTTACATTTACATTTACATTTAAGTCATTTAGCAGACGTGAGGCCGCAGAACGCCTCCATAACGAATGAGTTAACTGTCTCAATAATTTATGTGAAGTGCGAGGCGTTAGGGCCAAAGAAACCATCATATTTGTGTTCTAGGCGAGCTTGTTAGCAACCTCTGCTTGTGGCTGGCGCTGTAACTTGTTCAAACTGTAGCTGTTTGCAATGACCTAGTAACAGTCTTTTAAAAACCTTAACATGTAAATATTGTTTTGAATCAATATTTATTTATCTATTTACTTAGTTTAACCAGGCATTTCAGTTGAGAACCAGTTACCAATATCCATAGTAACCAAAAGACTGTGTTCTCTCATTGTCTCTCGCAGTAGTCTGAACAGCGTCAACAGCAGCGACTCTCGCTCCAGCGGCTCTCACTGCCACTCCCCCACCTCCCACTATCGCTACCGGAGCTCCGCTCTCCCTCAGCAAGGCCCCGCCCGCCTTTCTAGTGTCTCTTCCCACGACTCCGGCTTCATCTCCCAGGATGCCTACCAGTCCAAGTCGCCCTCGCCCATGCCCCCTGACACCCACCCACAGGTACTACAGAGAGACGAGAACAGGAACTTGTGGTTTTACGACTACTTTATCAACTCCCCTCATACCCTAAACCGCTAAGAAGCAGCAACATACTCTATGAACTAAAACATATGCACACACACAGTAACCGTGACATTGTATTCCACCCGACACTTCACTCTCCCCACCTGGGCTCTGTTGCTGGTGAGAGACAATCCTCCCAGGTTGCTAGGTAACGGGGCTCATTAGAGACAGCAGAGGTTGGCGTCACTGTGAGAAACGGTGCAGATAGATCTCGATGAGTCACCCTCACATTCAAACCCACATTACATTAGACCAGTAGAGCCACAGGGGTGAGCAGCAGCCCAACCAGCCAGGAACCCTGCTCACAGACCCAACACACACCTGGGTCTGATTGATTGCGCACCCACGCATACACACACAAAGTGTGTGTTTAGTCACTGCACGTAGATCATGTAGATTACGTATTGTATACCTGTATGACAACTACAGTTTTGCTTAGATACAAGATAAGGCTTGTGGGGTCTCAGTGGTGGCTGGAAGTATGTGCCTTTGTTGTGACTGCTCAATAACCACCGAAATGGCTGTGCTATGTGGAAGGATTTTAGTGGCTGAGCAGCTCCTCTGTTTTTTGAAGTGTGTACATAAGCCCCCCCGCCCACCCACCCACCTTAGACTCAGCACCTGCTGTATGACTACTATTAGTAATACGGTCCATTGCAATCTCTGCGTCTGCATACTGTCAGCTGTTTAGTGTGTGACAAGTCATGCTGATTTGCATAACGTTCATGCTTCGCCGTAGTGCTTATAGCTTTTGTAGGATATGTTTCATATGTTTTTCTTCTTATTGATGTTGCAAACCCAGAATGTTTTTCTCCTGTTCCTTTTCTCTGTACTTCTGTCTGTGCGTCTTGTCTTTCTTACGTGTCTCTTTGTGGCTGCTTTGTTTTGAACTGCTTCTGTGTGTGTGTGTGTGTGTGTGTGTGTGTGTGTGTGTGTGTGTGTGTGTGTGTGTGTGTGTGTGTGTGTGTGTGTGTGTGTGTGTGTGTGTGTGTGTGTGTGTGTGTGTGTGTGTGTCTTTTCATGTATATTTGTGTGTGTGCGCCTTTCTGTCCTGCTGCACGGCTTTGCTGCAGACCTCTACCTCTTCATCCTCGGCCATCTCTGAGACTTGCCAGCCTGTCAGTGAGGGCAGCTCCTCCTCGTCCTCCTCTTCCTCACCTGCCTCCTCTAAGGAGACCTGCTCCAGCACTAGGGTGGAACAGGTGAACACACGTTTAGACACTCATAGACACGTACAAAACATGAGCAGTGTTATTAGGTGCACATTTGCTGGTTGATCAAACCTCCCTCATTCCTGTCACATAGACAACAGCGTCATGTTCAGTGGGCCTCAAATACAGGAGCATTCTTATTGGACAAGTAGTAGCCTACCTTCTCCGTTTCTCATTTGTTTCTAAATGTACCTGCTGAACATGACACAGGTGTCTGCTACCAGGACTTGATGTTATTAGATTCCATCTGGTGTCAGTCGTGTGCATCATTTTGACCTTCCTTTTTCATCACCAGCAGCTGCCATTTTGACTTATGATTTCTCATTGTTGTGTCACTTTGTCCTCCACTCACATTCAGCTGTCAAACGGGTATGATCATCATCATCAGGGGCCCTCCGCAGCCCCCTATCTGTCTGGCGGGGGCATGCAGGAGGTCTACCCCGACCTCCCTCCATCCTCCCCCTCCACCCCCCTCGCCTCGCCCTCCTACTCTCCCACCTCCCCCGAGTGGGCATGGTCGAGACCAGGTTCCGCCCTCCTGGTGGACAGCCCCCCCTATTGCGCCCTGGGACCGGGCATGATCCCCTCCTCCAAGGTCCTCACCTGGAAGGTGCGTCCGTTCTGTCATCGACCGCCTCCTCCTCTTCCTCCTTCCTTATTCTCCTCCTTCTCTTCCAGTCTCCTCTGTGGATGATCAGACACTGATACAATCACGTTTCACAATCATGTCTCACAGTCACTTCTCACAATCACAGGGAGATTGCAAACACTCTCCGGTTACATTATGCAAGTCTTTATATGTGAAGTCATACAGTATAAATGTCATTGATAAAAGCATGAATGCTATAAAAACCCAATCAGTTTCAGTCCTTTTTCTTCCGTTTCTTGCGTAATGAACACAACAGAGCTATCAGAGCTACACAACAGAGCTGACCTATTTTTGGTGGGCATTGCTCAATAGCTTTGTCTCTCTGTGTTTTGTAGGACTGGGCCAAGCCAGGGCCCTACGACCAGCCCATGGTGAACACCTTGAGGAGGACCAAGGAGAAGAGGCAGACTCCAGATCCCAGCAGCCCCCAGGCCACCACACCAGGGGATGAGCCCCAGAGAGCCAAGGGCACCAATGCAGTTATACAGCGGGTGGGTCTAATCCTGAATGCTGATTGGTTAAAACCGCATTCCAGCCGGTATCTATTCCACAAGTAACCACTGGCTAAATCTATGGAGTTAAAATGCCTATTTACTCTGTTCCATCAGCTCAGCCAATCAATTTAAACATTTGATCTCCACTATAAAAAGCATCTAGACATTCTGACATTTCTTTTAGACTAACATTTAGTTTTCAAAACAGAGATTTGTATAAAGCTTGTTATCTGTCTCTCTGACATTTGTTTTCAACATTGTTTCAATATTCAAATTCGATCTCCAGCTGTCCCCTAGTAATAAACGTGTAGGTGTCGGGACGAGGCAGACAGAGACAGACAGGCAGGCAGCGTTTCTCAGTGGGCAAAATCATGAATCAGCTACACCCATAATTACAGAAACACGTGGATGCTAATACCTATATCCTTAATGTAGAGGTGTACAGTATATGAATGTGTTTTATGACCATGTGAATGCCATGTGTGTATTTTTATTGTACTAAAGACCTGTCAAATGTTCACTGTATACTATAAGGGAAACTAAATCAAGCACAGCTCAAGTTTTTAAAAGTATTTGACATAGTATTTAACCCAGGTCTGTTGTGCGGCTGTTTAATGCAGTTGTCTGTTTGGTGTGAAATATGTCTTTTAATATGTATTTGCTGTATGCTTGAGATAACATGGACTTAATAAAATGTGGACTTAGGTCAACATTTATTTTTACTTAAGTCCATATTAAAGGGAAACTCACCCACTTTTCGATCTAATTTTCCCCATAACAATACCATTGTCTACATACTGTATGTGAAAACTGCGCATTTCTATATGTTGTAGAATAAAATATACCCGATGACATCACCAAAATGTTACAACATTTTATTAACGGTGATTTTCAAACACTGAGATTTACGGTGATGTGTGGGGAGCCAGAAAATATCCTCCCTCGTTAAAAACTTGTAATCCTACTCTGTGATGTCACAGATAAGCATATATATTTTATAGGACCTTTCTTCTTATCATCTTAACCAAAGATTATAGCTCATAGACCGTGCCGTTTTCAGATCTGTAGACACTGGTATGGTGCTGGAGATAATGAAAATGAGATTGAAAAGTGGCAGGAATTGTCCTTAAAGTCAACTTATCCCAAGTCTGAATAGGGCCCGTATTGCATAGGTATGTATAAGCTATACGTCTTAATATGTGTGTGTCGGCAGGAGGAGGCGGAGGCCCATGAGGAGCTGGCCCTGGCTCTGGCCCGCGGGTTGCAGCTGGATATCCAGCGCTCCAGCAGGGACTCCCTGCAGTGCTCCAGTGGCTACAGCACCCAGAACACCACGCCCTGCTGCTCTGAGGACACCATCCCCTCACAAGGTACTGTAGTGTGTATGTGTGTCTCCCGCTGCATGTTAGGGGTAATCGCCGTCAGTCCTTAATATGTACCGTAGAAGGTTAATGTATGGATATTTGATAGGGATCCACTCACTTTGAATTATAGTGAACAATAGTAGGTGTTAGTCATGTTTTGAATAAGGATCTGAACCTCTGATGGCATATTCTTATTAATATCCATACGGATGAAAAATGTGTATTTGAAGTGTACTGTGTGTGTAGGTGACAATGATCCTCATCCTCATATTATCTCTTCCCGCCAGTGTCCGACTACGACTACTTCTCCGTGGGTGGTGACCAGGAGACAGACCAACCCGACTTCGACAAGTCCTCCACCATCCCCCGCAACAGTGACATCAGCCAGTCCTACCGCCGCATGTTCCATGCCAAGCGGCCGGCCTCCACAGCGGGCATCCCCACCACGGCCCCCTCCCCCGCCAGCATTGTCACCCCCGGGGTGGCCACCATCCGCCGCACGCCCTCCTCCAAGCCCAACCTGCGCCGGCCCTCCGGAAGCTTGGGTCTGGGCCCCATCCCTGTCAAGCCCCCCATGATCCCCGTCAAGACGCCCACTGTGCCAGAGCACCCCGGGGTGTTCTTCAGGGGAGAGAGTGAGGGAGGGGGACCACTGAGCCCCCGGAGCCCACTCTCTTCAGCGGGTGACAACGGGTTGTTGGTGTCTCCCAAGGCAACTTGGGACACTCAGGCCCCCTCCGATCCTCCCACTTCCCCACCTCAGTCTGGTAGTAGGCTGTCGGAGTGGGACCGCGAGGCCCTGCCAGAGGTTCAGGAGGAGGAGCCCGGGTGCGGCGAGGGGGAAGACGTGCTCTTGGCCATACGGCGAGGGGTCAAGCTGAAGAAGACGGCATCCAACGACCGGTCGGCGCCGCGAATAGTGTGAGATGCTTCGCTTAGTGTACAATGTCCACTGCCCCTCAATGTAGCAGATTGAATCACATACAGTATCTGTGTCTTCACCCATAGGTTTAAGAAAAGGGTGGGAGTCTAGACACGGGAAAGTTGGGGAGGAGGGAAACGGAGCGACAACTGCTTTGACTATTTTCAAATGACGGAAAATATATAATCTTTTATTTGTATGTACATATTTATATTTTGATGCGTTTGTATGTTTTGTGTTCAATGCTCCTCTTCGTACTTTCACGTTTTACCCGTCCATTGTCATGAAAGGTGCCAAAAGACTTAGAGATGAATGAACTTAAATGACTTTATTTTACTGAATATGATTCATCTTCTCTGTGAATCCACAGCAACAAAACAAAAAAAAGATTGGAGGGAGAAAGATATAGAAGATAAGACTGTGTGGAGAAGAGGGGTACATAGGGAAATAACCACAATGGAGAGCAACATTTTACTTTCCTGTAATAGCCAGTGTTTTATAATTTTTTTTATTTTGCCATTGAAAAATAAATCCAATTGCATGTTCTACCCCAAATAATTGCAACCCTAATAAACTAGACCGCCAAAAGATTCAGAGCGAGAATAAATACAACCCACTGTCAATAGGAAGCTTCTTGGTCAGCAAATAAGGACGCAAAGACTTGCCACACGAACAATTCTTAACAATCGAAGGAGTGGTTGTCAACGGGTGTCACATCATTTGTCAATAGTAAAATATGTCGCAAAGGGTTTCTACCTTGAATGCAACTCTGGTGTCAGTGGAAGCACTCATTGATTGGTGGCTATAGGATAGGCTTATTTACTTTCCTGTTTTTCTCTAGAATTAGAGCCCGAGAGTTTCCATTACGCTTGAGACTGATCATTTATTTCAATGCAAGTGATGCTGTGCTAAAGGGCATAGAGGATTCATACGCAAATAAAACTGGAAAACGTAACAAGTGCTTGTCCTGCTGTGAAAATACTAGTAGACTCTGTGAAAGCTAGTGGTGATCACTGGTAACTAGAAGTCAATCATACTAATAGTGTTAGAATATTAAAAAGTGAAAGGTAACATAGTGGAGTTTGTTAGCTTGTGTTAAGCACCGTGAACTGAAGACAGAATTCACTATTGCAACTACCTAAAGTATTTCACAAAATAACATGGCCTAATATGTGTACATATTCTAAACATTGTCATATCTTCCACTATAATTTTTCATGAACGCCATACCTTAGTTTGTGGTGTTGTAGACCAGCTTCACTGTCAAACACACAGCCTGTTAAATGAGATCGAGTAATGCATGTCTTTTGTTATTTTTTACTCAAACGTGTTTAAGCTCATTTTTATACTGAACCTATTTATCCCAATACATTTCCTCCATTTGAGAGCAGTTAAACTTTCTGCAGAGTGACTGCAGCCGGATTATTTTTCCATTCAAGACAGGTAAGGCAGGGGAAACTAAAGTGTGGCCGATGCAACGACATGCATATGAAGCTGAAAATCCTGTATGGCTCACAACTCAATTATTCTATACAAATGGTCTGATATTGTCCATGTAAAAGTTAGCTGTAATATACTGTAGTATTTTTTTCCAAAGTACAGCCGTTGGTGTAAAGATACGTTGCTAAATCTAATGTATGCTAAATGGTTAGAAGTAATCCAAGTTAAACTCACACCTTGCAAATATGAGGTTTTGTCCCAATAGTCTGCAATAGTTTCCTTCTCTCATTTCCTTTTCTTCATGGTCAGATTCAAGAGGACTTAGCCTACTTATATGTGACAGGTAAACATAATGTTAATCTAATGTGTTCATCTTCAAGTTCACGGACACGAGGGAAAAGAGGCAAGGAAATGAAGGAGCAATGGGACGCAGATTGTGGTCTAGATTGACACACACTAGTACTTTAGCCTTGTGAGTCAGTTGCTGATGACCTAGAGACATGTTTTGGACAGAGTTGACCTCTTTCTGTACCACTGACGTTGTCGAAGATAATTATTGTTCAGTTCCGGAATTCTGTCTCCTATTTTCTATGTAACAGTTGTTTTAGCTAAAAATAAAGATGTAGCAGAATGTGCGTCTGTTGAAAAAATGTTCTATAAGTGTTTCTTTGATTTTCTGCTTTCTACATTTCACATCAAACGTCTCATTGTTGTAGTATGATTTTCTGATTAAATGGAGATCATAAAATTGGAATCACTTGCTCAAGAGACACATGAATGATACTCATATTTATTTAAACAGATGTCCTTGTACAGGAAAAGTACATTTGAAAGTCATTCAGGCAGGGTGGAATATCTTTTGACAAAACATACTGCAACGTCTTCCAAAACGACTCCATTATATAATTATCTTTACAGATGGATAGTAATTCACCAGGAGGTGAATCTGCATGCTGTTGTGTGGTAGTAAGTACCGTGGTGAGCTGCCATGTGCCACTATGGAGTTATCACCAGGTAGTGTCATCCGGGGGCTCTTAGACGGGGCGCTCCCTGGGGCGGGTGACGTACTGCCACCACAGAGGGGGGAGGTCACCGTCCTTACGGGCCGGGGGCAGGGCCTCGGTCTTGGGCCCAATGGCAGGGGTCTCTTCCTGCAGCTGCTGAACCTGAAATGAGAGATGACACCAGCTTAAGACTCAGAACAGTTCAAATTTCAACAATTGATGTTAGATTGATATGGCGGTCTGAAGTGAGTATAATCAATTGGGTTATTTAATTAATATGAACGTTTGATAAATGTCATATTTCTAATCCAACGGGAGGGAAGTAATTAAAGAACTCCAAAGAAAATGTCAGTGCCTTGATTATGACTTGAACGAACATTGCATAAATCAAATGTTTCCAGACTTCCAACTCAGACCCTTTTTGGAGGATTTAGGTTGGAGTGTACTTGTCAGCAAATATAAAACATAAAAGTACCTTTTGTAAACTAACACTTGCCCATGCCCCCCTACTAGCAGTGACTTTTCTGATAGCTAGGTGGGACGACCACATATCACAATCATAGTAAGTACATTTTTCTTCTAAAATAGCTATCTTAAGATGAATGCACTAAGTCGCAATGGATAAGGGCTTGTGCTAAACTACTAAATGTAAAAACAGACCCACTGGTGAACATCAAATCATGCATTCTTTAACTTTGATGCTTTGTTTAGCACAGAGAATGGACAGAATTCTTCACTTCATGGAAAAGGGACTGTAGCCTAACTCACCTCTCCTGCCCAGCTCTCTTCTCGCAGCTTCTTCCACTGCTCCCTCTTGGCAAAGTAGTCAGGATACATGGCCTTCTCTGACGGATGCCAGTGATCTAGACACCATTCGGGGACCTGTACAAACAGAATACAAGAAATCAGAAAACTGCTTCTCCAATAGAATTCCCAGATCAAGCTTGGAGATGTCATGGCGACTTTGGCTAGCTAAACTCATGCACAGAAAAACTTAATCGGTTCTAACGGTCATCTTGTGCCGAACTGCGCATGTGCAGGCCGTCAAATGCAGTCCTTCGATATGAAGTCGTTTTTTGAAAATGAAAATGTGTCAGCTATAATAACCTGTTCAGCAGCAGCTAGTTAAGATATTGGCTCAAATGTAGGTTGTACCTTTAGATTGAGAAAAGTAACAACTAAGAATTCCGTGTAAACTTGCAAGTTAACACGACCCCTAAGTTTATCTAAACAAGTGGCTGAATTAATAAGGTCACAAGGCACCAGTGTTCGCATCGGCCGTGTTTGAGAAGTCAGTGCCCTTTGGATGAGTTATCTGTACAGCTGCCACTACATGGTTTCCTTGAGTTTTTTGTCCTGTCCGTTCTCGGCCCTGTCTACTCCTGCCACCTCTTCTCTAAGCAAAGCAGGCAGGACCGTTGCACTAACCATTGCTCTAGCGACTCCAGGCACAGTGTACACATGCTGCTTCAGAGCCTGTGCTGTTCTTCTTTCAACAAAACTTTGTTCATTTGCACAATGTCTCTCGTTCACATTCGCTTGTAAATATCCAAAGTCACCAAAAATTACATTCAGTAGCTCCTACCTACAGTACCAGTCAAATGTTTGGACACACCTACTCATTCCAGAGTGTCTTTATTTTGACTATTTCCTACATTGTAGTGAAGACATCAAAACTATGAGATAACAGCCAAAAAGTGTTAAATATAATTTAAATATAAAATATTTGAGATTCTTCAAAGTAGCCACCTTGACAGCTTTGCACACTGTTAGCATTCTCTCAACCAGCTTCATGAGGTAGTCACTTGGAATGCATTTCAATTAACAGGTGTGCCTTGTTAAGTTGTACAATTTTCTTTCCTTAATGCGTTTGAGCCAATCAGTTGTGTTGTGACAAGGTATACAGAAAATAGCCATATTTGGTAAAAAACAAGTCCATATTCTGGCAAGAAGAGCTCCAATAAGCAATGAGAAATGACAGTCCATCATTACTTTAAGAAACGAAGGTCTGTCAATCCAGAACATTTCAAGAACTTTGAAAGTTTCTTCAAGTGCAGTCTCAAAAACCTCTCTTCTTGGCCCAAGAGACTTGCTTGGGCAAAGAAACACGAGCAATGGACATTAGACCAGTGGAAATCTGTCCTTTGGTTTGATGAGTCCAAATTTGAGAATTTTGGTTCCAACTGCTGTGTCTTTGTGAGACGCAGAGTAGGTGAACGGATGATCTCCGCATGTGTGGTTCCCACCGTGAAGCATGGAGGAGGAAGTGTGATGGTGCTTTGCTGGTGACACTGTCTGTGATATATTCTTGAATGAGTAGCTGTGTCCAAACATTTGACTGGTACTGTAACTAAATGAGCTGGATTGTCTGTCTTTGTAATTTGTTTATTTTCATTTGTGCTCGTTATCATATTCAGCTAGCAGCCTCCATGGAGATTTGCTATTACTTGTGCTAATTTTGTTTGCATTGTGGTAATAGACTCCCAATCAATGGGCTTTTATGAATCTTTTTGGTGCCCCCTTGTGTACTTAACTAGTAATACCGTAAATCCCAGGATAAAAGATGGACCCTAATCCGTAACACACAATGCACATGCAGATGTTGGACAATCTCCTAATTTAGTTACCTTGTACATTTCATATCTTTCATAGGAAGTTCCTCCGGGAGAGTCAGGGAATAGGTAAGGCTGGGGGTGTTGGTTAGACCAGAATTCCTCCTCTCCTGCCTTCAGCATCATAGTGGCTTTGACCATGTCCTTCTCATCCTTGGCCTCGTCGAAGCGTGCCCTCATCATACACGCGTAAAAGCGGTATTTATCCCTGTAATCCAAATTAGTACTGTTAGGTGGTGCCAACGTTGATGTCAACAACAATAGGCTACACTGACTGTGCGTGTATGATCGACAGCTAGCTAAACACATTAGCTATCATAGTACAGAGGCAAACACCAACTTGAATCGAGCAGATAGCTAGCTAGCTAATGTATTGTTTATCAATCAGCTAGTTACTATAGCATGTCAGAGAGCTTATCGTTACATTAGCACCGCGCAGGGGTAAACAGAGGGTGACCTAGCTAGCTAGCTAGTTGGTTCCATGCAGTCGATAAGAACATTGCACATTATTCAATACGACTCCATAACTAGAACTACTTTGCTTACCTAAAAATACACCATGATTCAAGGTGCCTCAAGGATTTTTTGTACAGCCTCAAGACTTTTTGGTGGTGAGTAAGGTACGCAGTTGCCATTTTTTCTGTCCCCTGTCACCTTCGGCGGCGATGAGGATTGTGGGACATTGGATGTCTGCGATTTGGCATTACAGTTTACACCTACGTGATGCGTAAAATACATTTGTACTATTTTAGCAATATTGATAATAGCAAAGGATATATGATAATGATCTAGAGTGGATGTAATAATACACAACACATACTATTTCCTTTCGTTATTATCATTTTTCGTCACCTGAGACAAAGGTAAATATAAAATATGCGCATCTATTTGGTTATACATGGTAATTGTGTATGAGGTTGTAGAATAATGGGAAATGCTCAAAATTGCATGTGGAGTTTCTTTCAGCAGCTTGGCAAGGATGGCACACTTAAAATGTATAGGTAAGACGTTACCATGGATCGGATTGAGCAGTGCTGCCATATACTACAAGCAACTAACTATACGTTGTCTAAATTAGAGAAGTGGGTGTTGCTGAATGTACAGTACTACTGATAGCTATTTTAGCTTACAGAACCCACCACAACTGCGGAACGACAGCTAGTCTAGACAGTTTTCTGAACTATGCCCCTTGATGTAACAATACATTATTACATTACATTAGCTGTGCATGGAAGCTTGTACAGGAATCATCTACAGAATCAGAGATGGTCTATTGTTACTGTGCCACTTGACAATAGCCTAACTTTATACACGGTTCAAAATTGCTGTTGGGCTGCCTATTTGTGGTAAAACTGAACGTGATGTAAGGTTGTCTTGTGTGAATTATGTAAGTATTAAGCTGCTTAGTACTTACTATAGACATGGATGCCTATAAAGCAGGGGATATATATGATTTCTGAGTTATGATTATGTTTGCCATTCTGCTCCACAGATATCGGTATTAACCTAACGGACCCTATGTTTCGAGGAGTTTATAGAGGAACTCAAAAACACCAAGGTAGGTGTGAGTTGAACATGCATTTGGGCTACATAACACGGCCAAATGAAACATCTGATCTGATATGTGCAATATACGTTACATTTGCTAGGCTGATTGGGAACGTATTAAGCATTTCTAACATATCTGTACTTCATTGTTGGCTAGTTATATACTCATAAATTGGTCAACTTTTTTTATTTAAAAAAATAAATAATTTGCAGGTGACTTTGATCAGATAATTGACCGTGCTGTCAAAGTGGGAGTCCAAAAGGTAAGATTTGTGTCAGTTTAATTTCATGTCAATATCATAAATGATATTGTGTGAATAGCCTATATCAGGGCTATCCAACCCTTTTCCTGGAGAGCTACTGTCCTGTTGGTTATCACTCTAACCCTAATCTACGGCACCTGATCCTAATAATTAGCTGGTTGATGCACCGACTTAGGTTAGTTAAAACCTACAGGAGCGTAGCTCTCCAGGAACCGGGTTGGAGAACCCTGGGTCATGTTCCCTAATGCTTACAGTTCATGATCACGGGGGGAAATCTTGAAGACAGCAAGGAGGCCCTCAAATTAGCAGAGTCCAGAGGTAATGATGATGTATCAAAATGATTATTCATTCGTGTGTTAATACATTTTGTCAGCGCTATCAGAGTTATAACAGTTTCATTATGGTCTGCCAATTTGTTTCTATGCACAGAGGAATTTTACAGTACGGTTGGATGTCATCCAACACGCTGCAGCGAGTTTGAACAGAGTGGACCAGATCAGTACTTCACATCACTGAGGGAGTTGGCAACATCAAACAAGGGCAAGGTGGTGGCCATTGGAGAATGTGGATTAGGTAGGTTGGCAGCCATATATTGTCATCATCCCCAACTCTTAACAGTCCCTGTTATACATGTATGTTTTAGTGTTGTTTACAGTTTCAACATACTGGTACATGTACAATAAATGGGTCAAGTTATTTAGCCCACTATATGCCTCTGCTCTCAACATCACAGATTTTGACAGGTTGGAATTCTGTCCAAAAGAAACTCAAATGAAGTGAGTTACCTTTTTTCTTTTAGAATAATGTTTCTAGACTGCACCAATACAAATAATGTACTGCACTTAACGAAAGGAAAAATGTCAAAGTTAAGATTATAAGTGCATCAAACCACTTTTTCCCTGTGACAGGTATTTTGAGAAGCAGTTCGACTTGGCTGAGGAAACCAAACTGCCAATGTTCCTTCACTGCAGAAACTCGCATAAGGACTTCCTTGGTATGTTTGTTGTCTCACACATATACAACATCTGCCTCTTGATGCCATGACAATGGCTAATGTTTTATATTGTCATTTGTTTTCTTGGCAGACATCATGAAGAGAAACAGAGACCGATGTGTCGGAGGTGTGGTAAGGAAATTTCTCAATCGGATGCTATTTTGTAGTTGAGAACCATTCATGTAATGAATACATTATTTCCCCTTGACCCCTAGAAAAGTTATAAATCAGAGTGTCATTGAATGCTTTTCAAATCTACCAGGTCCATTCTTTTGATGGAACTAAAGAAGATGCTGCTGCCCTCACTGAACTGGATCTATATATTGGCATAAACGGCTGGTGAGATCATTTTGAGGTTGAGAAGTTATTATGGAGAATAGTGACCTGTGTAAATATTGTCTATTTCATGCCAAATCTTTGTTTTTGTTCTCTCACCATTTCAGTTCTTTGAAAACAGGAGCAAATATTGAAGCGATGAAGTCCATTCCCAGTGAAAGACTGATGATTGAGACAGGTTTGTGAGTCTGCTGAGAAAAAGTGCTGATATTAATCTGTCTCGTTTTGCTTCAGAACATTGGGAGAATGCTAGTTTGAGTGAATGCTCTCCTCTCATTTCTAGATGCTCCATGGTGTGGGGTGAAGAACACTCATGCGGGGGCCAAGCACATCAAAACTACATTTCCCACCAAGAAGAAATGGGAGGCAGGACACTGCTTGAAGGACAGGAACGAGCCTTGCCATATCATGTATGTCAGTTGGTTCCTAGGTTGAAAGGGATTGTACAAAATCTGGGGGTCTCCTTAGCATATAGTATGTTACATGGATGACCCAACTTGGACTTGTTCATTCATTCTAATCTGAGCATTACCAGCTGAATTGATCAGCCCTGTGATCTCATTGTGTTGTTCTTCAGGATGATATCTGACTTTTTGTCACGTGGATCGCTTTTTCTCCTTTGTTCCAGACAAGTGCTTGAAATCATGGCTGCTGCAAGGAATGAGGATCCTGTGGAGATGGCAAACATCATTTACAACACCACTATGAAAGTGTTCTTTACTGGAAGCTGATTACTTTTCCCAAAATACATTTCCCGGACCTAATTTGAAAATGCCTTTTGCCCTTAAGGAAGAGCATTTCATGCTACTCTTCAAGAGTGGTTTATGTTTACACCATCTGCCAACTGGCTCCAACTGCTCATGTTAGCACTTGCTGGTGTCAATCAGTGAAGTCCTCAGAAAAAAACCTTATCACTAACTTTGCATGGAGAATTTAGATAGCATGGCCTTAAAATGCCTATTTGCTCTGTTCCATCTGACTGTGCAATCCACTGTTTCATCAGCCCAGGGAGGGACGTTATAAACTTGATCTCCACAATAAAAAGAATCTAGACATTATCTCACATTTATTTTAGACTAACATTTCATGTTCAACAGCGGAAAGCAAGGGATAAGAACATTGCCGGCCAGTATGGCAATGGAACATTTAGAAAGAACAACTGGGTAACGTCCATAGATACAGATCAAAAAGACTGAACGACCTGGTCGTGTCTCTGGCAACCGAACCAATAGATCGAATGACCAGCCGGCTTGGGTAGCAAACCTTGATTTTGTATTGGGACTATCTTGTGGAAGTGTGAAATAGTATGAATTAATTAATCAAAATAACGTTTTTAATAAAAATGTTAATCGTTATTTGAATGTGTTTTATAAAAGGGGTAATGCCCTCGAAGCCAGCCTGAACAACACCCGTGCTAATATATCCTCCACGAGGGCATTATCACTTAAGTATAAGTATTTTAACCTTTATTTAACTAGGCAAGTCAGTTAAGAACAAATTCGTATATACAGGGGCGGAACCACAGATTTTTACTTTGTCAGCTCAGGGATTCGAAAGGTTACTGGCCCAACGCTCTAACCACTAGGTTACCTGCTGCCCCTTGTGTTCCCCATGTAACTTTTGTATTGGTGTAATAAAGTATCCTATTTCCGACTAGCACGTGAACGCGGCAGAAAGCACCATAAAGCCACAAATAGGAGAATGCACCAGATATTTCGCCAGATGTCTAAATGTGAAGCATCCGGTTGGCGTTTCCACTCACTACCAAATATGGTGATGAGAGGAAGAAGTCCTGTGGCCGGCAGCGGGAAAGATTACATTTAAGTCATTTAGCAGACGCTCTTATCCAGAGCGATTTACAAATTGGTGCATTCACCTTATGACATCCAGTGGAACAGCCACTTTACAATAGTGCATCTAAATCTTTTAAGGGGGGGGGATGCGAGATGGATTTTGGCCAACATTCTGCAGATTTTCTCATCAATAACACATTTGATCTACATACAGTATTCTGTTTCCAAAAACTTGCAGACTTCACCCTTTGCCAAAGTTTCTGAAATGTGCGTTTAGAAGGAGCGCAAGAGCGAACTGAGTTATTGCACATGCGCACTTCACAGATTAGGCAAATATGCAAATAATTGCTACAACGCGCCAATAGAATCTCAGTAGCTGGTGCTTGGCTCTGCCCATCATCTCCCTGCTTGTTCTACCCACTATGATAAAATCACTCCCATTGGAAAAGACAGGCTCTGGTCTATCTTGGGTTAGTTATACAAATCTTTGATGAAGCACGTCGATACGTCACAGACTACACCTTTTGACGTCCAAAACGTCACGAGGGTTTAAAAAAAGTAGCAACTTCCGCGTTCTTTGCATAGCAACAGGAGGGCAGCGAATATGGCGGATTGTACGGACCCCGTTAAATGACGTGTGGGAAGTTGACACCAAAAGAAGCGAGAAGCTGGAGTTTTTAACTCTTTAAATGGAGTGACTGAGTCCTCCAGGATTTACGCCCTAAGCCATGGCCTCAGCTAATGTCCGAATCGGCCAACAAGCCTTGACCGTGCTGGATGTGGCATTTCGAGTCCCTTGTATCTTTATTATCGACGCCATTTTTAACTCTTACTATGATCCTGGGTCAGGATGGGCCGGAACAGCGAGCAAGATTTTAATCCGAGTAATGGGTAAGATTATTAGTAGTTTTGGACCCCTACATGCGCGCTGCTGTCACCCTCTTGACAGCTACGAGTTACTATTGCAGACGTCAGTGTGGCTGACTCGTGTCACCTGTCAACCGCGAAGGGCCTGGACCACAGCCCAATCCTCCCAAAGCCGTTTCATTTTTGTTATTAGACCTTTATTTAACTAGGCAAAGCAGTTAAGAACAAATTCTTATTGACAATTACGGCCAAACCCCAACCTGGAAGACGCTGGGCCAATTCCTGTGCGCCGCATTATGGGACACATAATCACGGCCGGTTGTGATACAGCCTGGAATCGAACCAGGCTCTGTTGTAACGGCTCTAGCACTGAGATGCAGTGCCTTTGACGTCTGCGTCTGTGCCATTCGGGAGCCAGTGATAACAACACGAAGACCATGTTCTTTGCAGTTGTTAGCCAGATAGGTAGCTAATAACCCTACCCCTTACTCCTGGGCTTTCTAGTACATTTAGCTAGCCAGCGTTCGGCAGGCAAGTAACGTTAGGCAGGCATATGATCAACATATCAGACAAATTAATACCAGCCAGGTGTTGTAGGATAATTTACCTCTGGCCAAGTAGCTAGTAAGTAAGGTTATGAAGTATGGGTAAACCTGTTTTGTCAATGCAGGACAAATAACTGATGTTGTGGCCTTCATTTTGGCCTGTCAATACTGTCACAGGCAAACAAACATGTCTAGATAGTTTGCTGACCTCGGTGTGTGTTTGATCAGTTACTTTTTGGCCATACTTACTGCCCTTAAGTCCAACACTATGTTTGTATGACCCTTGTCAAACAGCCTACCTACCCTGCAAGTTACCATACAACTCTCTCTCCTTGCAAACATGTCAATCGTTACACATGTTTTCAGACAGTTTTAGATACCGACCCTACCTTTGCGCTTGATTACACTGAACTACACTGGGGTCGGAATGCAATCATAATTACATTAAGACAGTGGAGCCGAAGTGCGATATCGGTCTGAAAACGTACCTCCATGCAGGGAAGGGATATGCCACTGTATATCAAGTTACACTTCATCCACACTGATACATAGAGAATGTTGAAATACTGTTCGTTTTCCTGGAACACTGCCCTTTTCATCCTCATATTAGCAAACAGTAAACACTGCAGCCAATTTTGAAATGGCAGTGTCCGCCATTGTTCAACGTGACGTGCCATTTCATAATGGCTGCCAGGGCTACCTCGTAAGAGGACGAAAAGGGTTTGTTTTTCAGGAAAACTAGCAGTATTTCAATATTCTCGATGCATCAGTGTGGATAAAGGTATAACTTGGAGAACAGTGGCATATCCCATCCCTGCATTGAGGTAAGTTTTCCGACCCCAGTATAGTTCAGTGTAATCAAGCTCAACGGTAGGGTTGGTAGTTTGCCTAAAGTAAGATACTACCAAATTACTGATCCCTCTCCAGCTAAATGTAGTTCTAAACCTTATCATAAATCAAGACCTTTTGTACAGTAGATCATCTGTTTCACTTGATGTCATGTTGACACTATGGTTTGAATTTGTTTCAGGTATCGTGGTCTCCAGTGTGGTCCTGGTGTTGTCCCAGAAGGCCCTATTCAAGTTCTACACGCTATTCTTCGCTGTGCTCCTGGGAGTGGTGGCGGTTCTTATCAACTACTACGCCATATCTCACATAGACTTCTACAGCGCCTACTACAAAGCAGCGCTGGGCTTTAGACTCGTACCACGAAACGGGCCCACCCTGTGGTTGGGCATGGCCGTGGTGCAACTCCTTTTCGGCATGGGCTATGTGGTGCTGCTAAACATTCAGTCTGTGTTTGCTGCTCTTGTGGTCCTGGATGTTATGATTCCGCTGTGGGGGCTCATCATCGAGCTTCCCGTGGACGTACGGCAACTGGTAGCGGTGGCCTCGGGCCTGGCTCTGGCTCTGACCACGGCTGTGTGCCTAGCCCTTAAGCTCAAGTGGTTCTACTACTCCTGCCGCTACGTCTACCTGCTGGTGCGCCACATGTACCGCATCTACGGGCTGCAGCTTCTGGTGGAGGACACCTGGAAGAGGATACGCTTCCCGGACGTGCTGCGTGTCTTCTGGCTCACACGCATGACAGCGCAGGCCATCATCCTGGTCTACGTAGTCAAGGTGGTGCGGCACGAGAGCGGTGAACACAGCTACCTGACGTGGGACGTCTTCTGGGACCTGTTCAGCAACCTTATCATCAGCGGCTGCGACTCTACACTGACCGTGTTGGGCATGAGTGCCGTCATCTCGTCCATCGCCCACTACCTGGGCCTCAGCATCCTGGCATTCATCGGCTCCACCGAGGAAGAGGACAAGCGGCTGGGCTTCGTGGCGCCCGTTCTTTTCTTCATCCTGGCCCTGCAAACGGGCCTGAGTGGTCTGGACCCTGAGGAACGGCTGGTGCGGCTCAGCCGCAACATGTGCCTTCTGCTGACTGCCATCCTCCACTTCATCCATGGCATGACGGACCCCGTGCTCATGTCGCTGGGTGCCTCGCACGTCTCCTCCTTCCGCCGCCACTTCCCGGTCCTGCTGGTATCGCTCTGCCTCTTCGTGCTGCCTGTTGTGCTCAGCTACACCCTGTGGCACCGCTACGCCCTCAACACCTGGCTGTTCGCCGTCACAGCCTTCTGCGTGGAGCTCTGCCTCAAGGTGGTGGTGTCGCTGACGGTCTACGCCCTGTTTATGGTGGATGGCTACTACAACGTGCTGTGGGAGAAGCTGGACGACTACGTCTACTGCGTGCGCTCCACAGGCAACGTCATCGAGTTTGTCTTTGGCGTCATCATGTTTGGAAACGGCGCCTACACCATGATGTTCGAGGCGGGCAGCAAGATCCGCGCCTGCATGATGTGCCTCCATGCCTACTTCAACATCTACCTGCAGGCCAAGAACGGCTGGAAGACCTTCATCAACCGCCGTACGGCTGTCAAGAAGATCAACTCCCTGCCGGAGGTGAAGGGTGGCCAGCTGCGCAACATCGAGGACGTCTGCGCCATATGCTACCAGGAGTTTGCCACGTCGGCACGTATCACGCCGTGCCAACACTACTTCCACGCACTCTGCCTCCGTAAGTGGCTCTACATCCAGGACACGTGTCCCATGTGCCACCAGAAGGTGTACATTGAGGAGGAGGCCCAGGACAGGGTGCCCTTCAACAACAACGGCTACGTGGCGCCAGGCGGGGACCTGGACCAGTTTGCAGAGCCCGGCGGGGCAGAGGCTGCAGCAGCCGCAGGTGGGCCTGAGCATGAGAATGAACTACTGGAGGATAATGATAGTATTGAGTATGACGAGGATGAGTGGGGGACAGAGAACGGTGAAACGCCCATAGAGGAAGACTATATTAATGATGACACAGACTCTAACGGGGACTGATCAGCCCTATAGAGATAAATATATTATATATATTTAAGTACATTTTCTCAACATCAGGGATGTCACTCATTTTCACTCTTAAGATTTGTTTCCTTTTTTGTTTGTCTTTGGGTTAGCTCCTCCAAGGGCTTGCAGAGGTGTAGCTGCTATGATGAAGTGTGCCTAGGTGGTTGGGTGTCCCAACAGGTACAGTTCTGTGTGAGAGACCCACATTCCTTGTGTTTTGTAGGGATGCTGTTGGTCGTGTGTTTGCTGTTTTGCTGAAAGAATGTAAGCAGGGAGCCGAGAGGGCCTCCAAGAGCTCCGGCGCCAAGAAGAGGTTTAATTAAAACGTGAAGTTCTACTGTAATCACAGATATACCTCTTATTATTACTACTGGTCTCTTGTGTGACCTTGCTTAAATTGTGTACGTTATTGTACATGTAATAAAAATACACTTTCCCTTAGAAAAGAGAAGGTTGTATTCAAAAGAGTGTTTTGAGAGATGCTACTTTACTCGACTTCAAGAGATGTTTGAGTCTTACCTTGGAAATGAAACCGCAACATTGCACCATGTTTTGCTCAGACCATGTGTTCATTAAGAGATCTCTGCACTTCAACTCACTTGGTTGAAATAGTTTTGTTAGTGATGCTTATCCGCACTTTTGCAATTTTTTTGTTTTTAAAAGGGCAGTTGATTTTACATTTTACAACTGAAATTACATTCTTTAGAAATGACAACAGCTTCCAGAGCAACTAAAGATTACAATGTTATCTTCAATACAATAGTAATTATTATTAATCATCGTGAATTGAAATTACTGAAAGTATCACTTGTCTTAACCAAGAATTGAGAGGCATCTTATTTAATTGAAAAGCTGTGCTTTCAGTTTGTTTCAGCAATGAAGGACTTTGATGATTGGTTTAGTTGTTTGCTTTTAATGACAGGTAAAGCTGTTAATTTAGCATTTTGTATTTAAAAAAATATTCATGTAAATAAAATCATCTTTAATAGTTGTTTGGTCAATAAGTGCTCAATAACTTCAAACACTGTAGTACACGCTAGTGAGTTACCTTTTCATATCAGCAATACATGAGCTACATTTCCATCCAATTTGCATCAGATTTTCATGCGACTATTCTGAAATCTGCATAAAATAATGTATTTTTCATTCGGTGTTAGAATTTAACAGCGAACGTTATTTTTGTGTGCACGACGTCATCACGCACAGACTTTTATCCTCAATAGTTGGATTTTTTTGCATTTTCAGAAAAACTGGGTTAACGTTAAATAGAAATCAATTCGCAGCTACAGTGCGGGTAGGATACCAACATGAGATTATTATGGATAAAAGCGATATTTGTATTTGTCAAACGGCAGCAAAGCATCGATCACCATGTCATCAGAATAAGACCCTCTAACGTTACATATATTGGAAAGGAGTGTCAAACTCATCCACGTGCACTTTGACCAACCTGCGAAGTTCATTATTTAATCTGTAGCCTAATAAACTGAATGGTTTCACGAGTCGTAGTGTGAGGACCACACAACATATAATTGCGTGATGGTTATTATATCATTATTTGCGCATAAAGGCGTTTCCACCGCAATTTCTCGCATAATTAATTTTACAGACAGAAAAATCCCACCATGTTGAACGAACAAATTGTCTTTCGGCATTTATAAAATTGTACCGGCATCAACCGGTCAGATGTGACTTTTTTCATGCGTCAGGTAATTCATCCACATGAAATGGCTGGATGGACTTGGTTACTGATGATGAACACGAGTTTCTTTGATAAGTACCTAGGCAGAACTACCAGGGATCAGGGAACAACAACATAACCCTGCTTACAACACACAAACCAAATGTAAACCTTATGAAACAAACGCTAAATCCTCACACACAATATATACAAAAGTATGTGGACACCTTCAAATGAGTGGATTCGGCTACTTCAGCCACAACTGTTGCTGACAGGTGTATAACATCGAGCACACAGCCATGCAATCTCCATAGACACATATTGGCAGTAGAATTGCTTTAGTGAAGAGCTAAGTTACTTTCAATGTGGCACCGTCATAGGATGCCACCTTTCCAACAAGTCAGTTTGTCTCATTTCTGCCCTGCTAGAGCTGCCCCGGTGAACTGTATGTACTGTTATTGTGAAGTGGAAACATCTAGGAGCAACAACAACCATGAAGTGGTAGGCCACCAAGCTCACAGAATGAAACCACAGAGTGCTGAAGCGCGATACGCATTCCTTGGTTGGAACACTCACTACCAAGTTCCAAAGTGCCTCTGGAAGTAACATCAGCACAAGAACTGTTAGTCGGGAGCTTCAAGAAATGTGTTTCCATGTCGGAACAGCCGCACACAAGCCTAAGATCACCATGCGCAATGCCAAGTGTAGGCTGGAGTGGTGTAAAGCTCGCCGCCATTGGACTCTGGAGCAGGAGTGATGAATCACGGCTTCACCATACTGCAGTCCGAAAGACTAATCTGTTTTTGCGGATGCCAGGAGAACGCTACCTGACCCAATGCATGTGAAGTTTGGTGGTGAAGGAACAATGGTCTAGGATGGTTTTTCATGGTTTGGGCTAGGCCTCTTAGTTCCAGTGAAGGGAAATCTTAACACCACAGCATAAAATGAGATTCTAGACGATTCTGTGCTTGCAACTTTGTGGCAAAAGTTTTGGGTTGGCCCTTTCCTGTTTCAGCATGACAATTCCCCCGTGCACAAAGCGAGGTCCATACAGAAATGGTTTGTTGAGATCGGTATGAAAGAACTTGACTGGCCTGCACAGAGCCCTTACTTCAACCCCATGAATTAGAACACCAACTGCGTACTACCTCACTGCTCTTGTGCCTGAATGGAAGCAAGTCCCTGCAGCAATGTTCCAACATCTAGTGGAAAACCTTCCCAGAAGAGTGGAGGCTATTAAAGCAGCAAAGGGGGTACAACTCAATATTAATGCCCATCATTTTGGAATGAGATGCTCAACGAGCAGGTCTCCACATTCTTTTGGTCATGTAGCGTAGATGCTTGACAATGCAGCAATTACTACACATTATTTAGCAAAACAAAGGTACTTATTATTATCATCACACGTGGATACTAATGTAATAAGAAAGATAAGCATAACTAACCCTGGATAGTTAATCTGTGTCGTTTACAGTGGGAGCAAATTAAGCACAGTGGCCAGAACAGGCAAGGGTTAGGGTTAGGGTTAAGGTCAAAGCCAAGCACGAGTTTGCAAGATGCTATTTCCGTTAGGGAACGCCTCCTCTGAAGTGGGCGTGTTGACAAACTAAATTTGATCTGGCACTTCTAAACAATGTAATTAAAAAAAAAACTGGCAAATCGTCAAGTCTATAAAACGTAGTGCATTGTGTTCGTGACATATTTATTGAGATCAGATGTTTCATCGATGAGAAAATTAGCGGCCCAGTTTCAAATAGTTCCATCCTCGCCCACTATCCACGACTGGACTTTCTCTCACTACCATATTTGGTGGAGAGAACGTTCTGCGTTACCCCTTCTGTCTGTGCAGGGTTGCTATTTCTAAATTGCACCTCGGCCGCCATGGCATTTCTCTTAAAAATATATATTTCACTGTGACCTGCTGCTGACCGTCAGGCAGTGATTGATGCAATTACTGAACGTGAGGAAAGAGTAGCAAATCAAATCAAATTTTATTTGTCACATACACATGGTTAGCAGATGTTAATGCGAGTGTAGCAAAATGCTTGTGCTTCTAGTTCCGACAATGCAGTAATAACCAACAAGTAATCTAACTAACAATTCCAAAACTACTGTCTTATACACAGTGTAAGGGGATAAAGAATATCTACATAAAGATATATGAATGAGTGATGGTACAGAGCAGCATAGGCAAGATACAGTAGATGGTATCGAGTACAGTATATACATATTACATTTACATTTAAGTCATTTAGCAGACGCTCTTATCCAGAGCGACTTACAAATTGGTGCATTCACCTTATGACATCCAGTGGAACAGCCACTTTACAATAGTGCATCTAAATCTTTTAGGGGGGTGAGAAGGATTACTTATCCTATCCTAGGTATTCCTTAAAGAGGTGGGGTTTCAGGTGTCTCCGGAAGGTGGTGATTGACTCTGCTGTCCTGGCGTCGTGAGGGAGTTTGTTCCACCATTGGGGGGCCAGAGCAGCGAACAGTTTTGACTGGGCTGAGCGGGAACTGTACTTCCTCAGTGGTAGGGAGGCGAGCAGGCCAGAGGTGGATGAACGCAGTGCCCTTGTTTGGGTGTAGGGCCTGATCAGAGCCTGGAGGTACTGAGGTGCCGTTCCCCTCACAGCTCCGTAGGCTGTAGGTAGGCTATTTAGATCATAATTATGGGGACACCTATTTCCAAAACTTTTTCCTGCACATCAAGAAATAATGGAGGCAAAGTAGTGGAAAACGACTTTGGGCGCACTACAGTTCATTACATCAATATTCTAATGTAGACTTTGCCTTCAAGCGAAGTGTTTTATGCTTGCTCAGTTCTTGGGTTTCGGGGGCTCCCGGAGTAGAAATTATAAATGGTAGTTTGTGAACTCCCTCGCTTGGTTCTTTAATGTGGAGAATGATATATTTTACTCTGTTGTAGCCTATTAATTTGTATACCATTGTAGGCTACCATTTGATACAATAAATATGTTGAAATTATGATATAATTTAGTCATTGCAAATCAATGTGCCACTTGTGTAGCCTACATAGGGCTGGCAAACCAATTTAATAAATAGCCTATAACTGTTGTAGCATTGTGTTATTATGCAATTATTAATGGGAATGTTTAGTTAAATACACTTGAAGTTATCTAAACTCTATCGCAATTGCCGGTCAGTTGTTAGAACGCATTAGATTGACGGTAAACTAGTCAGATTAGGCTACAGTTTATTTTATTTTATATTCAAAACACTGGCTGTTGTTGACAAGCATATTCTGTTCCTAATACACTAACATCAAAAGCTTTAGAACACCTACTCATTCAAGGTTTTGATGTCTTCACTATTATTCTACAATGTAGAAAATAGTAAAAGATAAAGAAAAACCCTTGAATAAGTAGGTGTTCTAAAATTTTGACCGGTAGTGTACATATTATTAATATTTAATTCAGTGATTGAAATTATTACCCCATCCTCAGTAGCCTATTCCTGCAGGCTATTGGGAAAAACAAGCACTTCTTACCTCGAAATCGCTTCACTATTCATGTTGAATAAATTAGTCTTAATTTGAATAAAGCACTGCTGCTAAATTGTTCAGTTGACATTTTACCTTCATCTTGTCTCGGCTAGTGTAGACTATATGAAATGAGATGTAGGCCTATCAGGGACCTACCTTTATCTAAGCAAACCATGGCAAAGTTGAATTGATAAACCCAGATTTTTGTCTGTAGCCTAAACCTATTGAAATGACAAACTAATCACGCTAATGGGCCATTTATAACAGTTTGTAGTCTTAACATCTGGCACAATTGCCAGACAATAGCCCAACATTTTTTTATTTTCAAGTTTGCCTGAGTGTTTCTTGCTCAGAGATTTAGAAATCCTATGACCAATTTTATTTTTCTTTACCTTTATTTAACTAGGCAAGTCAGTTAAGAACAAATGTTTATTTTCAATGACGGCCTAGGAACAGTGGGTTAACTGCCTGTTCAGGGGCAGAATGACAGATTTGTACCTTGTCAGCTCGGGGATTTGAACTTGCAACCTTCCGGTCCCAACGCTCTAACCACTAGGCTACCCTGCCATCACTCAAACTCTCCTGTCTGATTTATCAATATTTATGCACATGCACAAAAGGGATTTAATTACAATTATAAACCTGGTTCAAACCCTGAATGCTGCTTGGCTGAAAGCCTTGGTATATCAGACCATATACCACCGGTATGACAGACAATTACTTTTTACTGTTCAAATTACATAGCAATAAGGCACCCCAGGGGGTTGCGTTATATGGCCAATATACCACCACTAATGACTGGATTAGCAGTGTATTAATAAACCAATTAGGCACATTTGGGCAGACTTGATACAATATTCTGAACAGAATGGAATGGTTCATTGGATCAGTCTAAAACGTTGCACATACATTACTGCCATCTATTGGCCAAAGTCTAAATTGTGCCTAAACTGGAATAATACATTGTGGCCTTTCTCTTCAATTTCAAATATGATTAAAAATAAATAAAAAAAAATACACGTTTTTTATTTGTATTATCGTTAACCAGATCTAATGTGCTATATTCTCCTACTTAATTTCACATTTCCACAAACTTCAAAGTGTTTTCTTTCAAATGGTTTCAAGAATATGCATATCCTTGCTTCAGGTCCGGAGCTACAGACAGTTAGTTACATTTGGGTATGTCATTTTAGGCGAAAATTAAAAAAAAAAAAAAAAAGGATCCGATCCTTTTCCTTTATAGCAGTCAAACGAGTTAAATTAACATCCATTGATGGAAGATGATCTGGCGAGTTTAATAAAGGCAAGTGATCTTTTCTCTTATGATATAGCCAAATAATTTTATTATGTCATGTCATAGCTAGCAACAATTATTATTTTGAGGAAAACCTAATTTTGCTTCAAATGTTGGTACAAGTTACTACAATATTCCTTCTTAGTTGACTCGATAACAATATGGGAAAATGTTTATTGTATAAATATGGCACCGTAAAAAAAGGGCTAATTTTCAGACCTTTTGAGCAGTTTTTAACGTTTTAGCTGTTTAAAACAACAAAGTGGTAATATAACAGCCGTTTGAGGAACTTTGTTTGACAAATAGACAGCACGGGATGATTCCCTAGTTGTCTGATTGCCCTTTTAGCCGAATGTATGTACATTGGAATAATGTATATTTTATATTTGTAATGAATTACATGTTAATTGAATACGTTTTGTGTTGCATTTTGGTAAATGTGGTTTACTCGGGCCGAATTTCATGATCAAATTTGGAACAACAAGTATCTCAGGACACGTGGTAGCTCGGAGCAAAAATAATGTATCTAGATGAATATATCTAAATGATATGTCAGCTCAATATACTAAATTAAGATTGAGGAAAAACCAATGTCTTCGGGAGAAGAAAAAAAAACTACATTGGTCGCATGTGGAAGTAATCGAGGAACGCTTCCAGTCGACGACAGTTTATGACGCTGAGCTCTATTTTTTGGGTCCATATCAATACTTTCTGATGAATTGCACGGACGTTTGCCATTGCAAATCACTTATTTCTCAAGCCAAAAAGAAAGAGGACCCGCTAACGCCACAATAGTAGCAGGCATGTCAGAGTCTGGTCACACTCGGTTTTGTGCAATTAACGTTAGCTAGCTACTGTGTTTTCCTTTCGTGAACTGCTCTGTCTTGCCAGACATATTTAGTAACGTTAATGTATTATTGCAGAAATGTAACAGGAGTCGACTGTAGTTGCTAGCAAACGTTACATAAAACCAGTCTTACCAAATAATAGAAGAGGAAAGAGAGGACTTAAACGTTACATGTTGGGCATTAGCTACAAGGTAGCGTTGCAACTTGGCAATAATACTTACGTTACCTAGCTTAGCTTTACTTGCTAGCGTACTAGTGTGGGTTCGCTACTTTGACAGCTCTCATTACTCTTAACACTTGCAATATTAGCTACTAATGTTACTACAGCGAACATCTTAGTTAAAGTTAGTTAGCTCGCTGAATTATCTGGTTGGCAGTGCCGTTGAGCATTCAACGGGTAACGAACCTAGCCATCTTTATTTTAAGTTATTTGTACGAACATATTTGCCCTATTTTGCCACAATGTTCAAGCTTTGTCTTCAGATAGCTCTACGACCCACCATCCCAACAAGAGCAGTGCTGGAAAGTGTCACGGTCAGAAAGGTTTTGAAGGTGTCCCACTTGCAAAGTTGTTGGATGGGAACGCTCGGACGCAACGAGCCGCGGGAACCCCTAAACTCTCCGAAAAGAGCGAAAGAATTCATCTACAGCCTTCACCCCAAAGAAAGAAAATGCTTGCTGAAAGAACTGCAGAGCTTTGAATCCATAGCTATAGCTCAAGGTAAGATAAAAGCAAGTTCCTCTCCCATTTTTATAATGATTGACATTCCCTCTGCCTTGCAGGGTGACTTTGTGTTTCCTATTCTTATAGTGATGTCAGGAATGTTGGAACTTCCTACCCCAAGTTAGTCGCTATCGTGGTGGGAACAGTGTACTCCACTTTTATATATTGGGATATTCTGGGCAACATTTCAGTCATATTTGTCATCCTTATTTTTGTATTTTCAATAGTCACTTTTAGGATAAAGTAATTGCTGTTGTCAAGTCAACTGACAGGCTACCATTTCATTAATTTCATTTTTCTTAACTTGTGTTTGACCAGCACAACTATGGGTGTTTTTTGTTTTATCCTGAAGAAGTTCCTAATACGGTGTAAAGTGTCCCTCAGCTTTGTAGTTTAACATTTGTAGCCTTTTTGAATGGTCTTCAAGTGCAAAAACTTTGAAGGTGTCCCACTTGCAAAGTTGTGGCAGAAGTAATTTAATCCACAAACACATAATTTAATTTATTTTTATATAACACACACACACACACACACACACGTGTTGACAACACTTAGAATGATTGGATTTGGCTATTTCAGCCACACCCGTTGCTTACATGTGTATAAAATCGAGCACACAGCCATGCAATCTCAATTGGCAGTAGAATGGCCTTACTGAAGAGCTCAGTTACTTTCAACGTGGCACCAACAAGTCAGTTCGTCAAATTTCTGCACTGTTAGAGCTGCCCCGGTCAACTGTAGGTGCTGTTTATGTGAAGTGAAAACGTTTAGAAGCAACAACGGCTCAGCCGTGACGTGGTAGGCCACACAAGCTCCCAGAACGGGGCTGAAGTGCGTAGTGTGTACAAATCCTCTGTCCTCGGTTGCAACACTTACTACCGAGTTCCAAATTGTCTCTGGAAGCAACATCAGCATGAGAACTGTTTGGCTGAAGCTTAATGAAATGGGTTCCCATGGCCCACCAGCCACACACAAGCCTAAGTTCACCATGTGCAATACCAAGCTTCGGCTGGAGTGGTGTAAAGCTCGCTGCCATTGGACTCTGGAGCAGTGGAAACATGTTCTCTGGAGTGATGAATCATGCTTCACTAGCTGGCAGTCCGACAGTTGAATCTGGCAGATGCCAGGGGAAGACTACCTGCCCCAATGTATAGTGCTAACTGTAAAGTTTGGTGGATGAGGAATAATTGTCTGCAGCTGTTTGTCATGGTTTGGGCTAGGCCCCAGTGAAAGGAAGTCTTAACGCTACAGCATACAATGACATTCTAGATAATTCTGTGCTTACAACTTTGTGGCAACCGTTTGGGGAAGGCCTTTTCCTGGGTTAACTGCCTGTTCAGGGGCAGAACGACAGATTTGTACCTTGTCAGCTCGGGCATTTGAACTTGCAACCTTTCAGTTACTAGTCCAACGCTCTAACCACTAGGCTACCCTGTCGCCCCAATGTTGAAATGAAATGCTTTTTCACTAATTTGATGACAGAATCAGAGTTTCTAAACCAAGAGGCCAAACATTGAGAGGAAAGCTTGCGAAACGGTAAACGGACAAGGCCAGGGTTTGAGAAGTGAAAAATTCTTCCTTATTGCTTAATTTTCGCAATCTAAAGGCACAACCTCGATTTGAGACAATGTCTTAAAGCCCCAGTGCAGTCAAAAACAAGATTTTCTTGTGTTTTCTATATACACTGCTCAAAAAAATAAAGGGAACACTAAAATAACACATCCTAGATCTGAATGAATGAAATATTCTTATTAAATACTTTTTTCTTTACATAGTTGAATGTGCTGACAACAAAACCACACAAAAATGATCAATGGAAATCAAATTTATCAACCCATGGAGGTCTGGATTTGGAGTCACACTCAAAATTTAAAGTGGAAAACCACACTACAGGCTGATCCAACTTTGACGTAACGTCCTTAAAACAAGTCAAAATGAGGCTCAGTAGTGTGTGTGGCCTCCACGTGCCTGTATGACCTCCCTACAACGCCTGGGCATGCTCCTGATGAGGTGGCGGATGGTCTCCTGAGGGATCTCCTCCCGGACCTGAACTGAAGCATCCGCCAACTCCTGAACAGTCTGTGGTGCAATGTGGCGTTGGTGGATGGAGCGAGACATGATGTCCCAGATGTGCTCAATTGGATTCAGGTCTGGGGAACGGGCGGGCCAGTCTATAGCATCAATGCCTTCCTCTTGCAGGAACTGCTGACACACTCCAGCCACATGAGGTCTAGCATTGTCTTGCATTAGGAGGAACCCAGGGCCAACCGCACCAGCATATGGTCCCAAAAGGGGTCTGAGGATCTCATCTCGGTACCTAATGGCAGTCAGGCTACCTCTGGCGAGCACATGGAGGGCTGTGTGCCCCCCAAAGAAATGCCACTCCACACCATGACTTACCCACCGAAAAACCGGTCATGCTGGAGGATGTTGCAGGCAGCAGAATGTTCTCCACGGCGTCTCCAGACTGTCACATCTGTCACATGTGCTCAGTGTGAACCTGCTTTCATCTGTGAAGAGCACAGGGCGCCAGTGGTGAATTTGCCAATTTTGGTGTTCTCTGGCAAATGCCAAACGTCCTGCACGGTGTTGGGCTGTAAGCACAACCCCCACCTGTGGACGTCGGGCCCTCATACCACCCTCATGGAGTCTATTTCTGACCATTTGAGCAGACACATGCACAATTGTGGCCTGCTGGAGGTAATTTTGCAGGGCTCTGGCAGTGCTCCTCCTTGCACAAAGGCGGAGGTAGCAGTCCTGCTGCTGGGTTGTTGCCCTTCTACGGCCTCCTCCATGTCTCCTGATGTACTGGCCTGTCTCCTGGTAGCGCCTCCATGCTCTGGACACTACGCTGACAGACACAGCAAACCTTCTTGCCGCAGCTCGCATTGATGTATCATCCTGGATGAGCTGCACTACCTGAGCCACTTGTGTGGGTTGTAGACCCGTCTCATGCTGGTAATGAATGGTGTGGCTGTTGAACAAGTTGAGGAGACTAAATTGCTTGTTTTTACTTAGTGATGCACCGATATTACATTTTTGGCCGATACTGATATTTTCTTTGCCAAAAAAAACGATACTGATCTTTTTTTACATTTTTAAATCCGCATTCTGGTACAGTTAAATAGTTAACACACACACATGGACGCAGCGGTCTAAGGCACTGCATCTCAGTGCAAGAGATGTCACTGCGTCCCTGGATTGAATCAAGGCAGCATCACATCAGGCCGTGATTGGGAGTCCCATAGGGCGGCGCACAATTGGCCGGTGGTCTGTGGTTTGGCCGGGATAGGCCGTCATTGCAATTAATAATTTGTTCTTAACTGACTTGCCTAGTTTAAATAAAGGTTACACGCACCACGCTGACCAAAAAGTTATTTTGTTGGCATTTATGTATTAGAGGTCGACCGATTATGATTTTTCGACGCCAATACCGATTTATTAGAGGACCAAAAAAGCCGATAGCGATTAATCGGTAATAATAATGACAATTACAACAATACTGAATGAACACTTTATTTTAACTTAATATAATACATCAATAAAATCAATTTAGCCTCAAATAAATAATGAAACATGTTCAATGCTTGACGCACAACAAAGAGCTGCTGTTTAAATAATGCAAAAACAAAGTGTTGGAGAAGAAAGTAAAAGTGCAATATGTGCTATGTAAGAAAGCTAACGTTTCAGTTCCTTGCTCAGAACATGAGAACATAGGAAAGCTGGTGGTTCCTTTTGAGTCTTCAATATTCCCAGGTAAGAAGTTTTAGGTTGTAGTAGGTATAGTAATTATTTAACTATTTCTCTCTATACCATTTTGTATTTCATTAACCTTTGACTATTGCATGTTCATATAGGGACTTTAGTATTGCCAGTGTAACAGTACAGCTTCCGTCCCTCGCCTCGCTCCTCCCTGGGCTTGAACCAGCAACACATCGACAACAGCCACCTTCGAAGCAGTGTTACCCATGCAGAGCAAGGGGAACAATTACTAGATGGCTCAGAGCGAGTGACGTTTGAAACGCTCTTTGCGTGAGCTAACTAGCTAGCCATTTCACTTCGGTTACACCAGCCTCATCTCGGGAGTTGATAGGCTTGAAGTCATAAACAGCGCAATGCTTGACGTACAACAAGAGCTGCTGGCAAAACTCACAAAAGTGCTGTTTGAATGAATGTTTACGCGCCCGCTTCTGCCTACCACCGCTCAGTCAGATACTTAGATACTTGTATGCTCAGTAAGATTATATGCAACGCAGGACACGTTAGATAATATCTAGTAATATCATCAACCATGTGTAGTTAACTAGTGATTATGATTGATTGTTTTTTACAAGATAAGTTTAATGCTAGCTAGCAACTTACCTTGGCTTACTGCATTCGCGTAACAGGCAGTCTCTGTGTGGAATGCAACGAGAGAGAGGCAAGTCGTTATTGTGTTGGACAAGTTAACTGTAAGGATGCAAGATTGGATCCCCCTAGCTGAAAATCTGTCGTTCTGCCCCTGAACAAGGCAGTAACCAACCGTTCCTAGGCCATCATTGAAAATAAGAATGTGTTCTTAACTGACTTGCCTAGCTAAATAAAGGTATAAAAAATAATAATACAATTTTTAAAATCGGCAAATCGGCGCCCAAAAATACAGATTTCCGATTGTTATGAAAACTTGATGTTGGCTCTAATTAATCGGCCATTCCGATTAATCGGTCGACCTCTATGACGTATGTTCCCATTACCAGTAAAACATAATCAAAACCTATTTCTTTCACTTGCTGTGCTGTTTCGTTGTTCATTTTATTCCGTTTCATTCTCAACCAGGATTTCTCATACTATGGAACACCGTTTGGGTCTTGGCGTGTCAAAAAGGATACACGTCAAATAACACTATTTGACACGTCAGGACCTGAATACGACTGCACGTCACATAATAATTGAACGCGTTCATTCATTTTTTCTTTTTACGTTATTACACATTGATTACACTCACTCGTATTTCATATGTCACAACGATTCATGACCAATGCTGGTCATTTAAAAAAAGCTAGCTAACTAGCTCATGGATGCAAACAATGTTCATCCCCAAAAACATAGCAAAACGTCAATCTGTTTCAGTAGGTGTCATCATCTAAAATAACCCTAATTTATAAGACAGTTCTTACTTGATTAATGGTGGTCGGACCCATCTTTGTGACGCTAGCCACAATAGTTGACTTTGCGGTTAGCCTTCAAAATAAAAGTATGTCATTGACAGTGATGCAAATTAATACAAATAGTATAATTATGCCATAATTGAATAGATCATGCTAAATGCGGTTGGAATGTTATATAAAATCAACAATTTGTTAATTTGAAAATCTGTTGAAATCACACTAGATGTATTATACTTTAGAATTGCTTTGGGGGCATACTTATTTCATTGCACAGCCTTACCTATGGATTGTGGATCAATTACATGGGGTATCAGTCTACTCCGTGACACCCAGAGAACATTAGCACCATAGCCCTTTTTGCTGGACTCTGAAACAACTGTGAATTGAGCCACATTTATTGTCAACCTATGTGTGTTGAACACTATTCCTAATGAAAAACAATACTGTGTGGATGTTTTGGAGTCTAACTCTTGAGGACTTTTGGAAAAAATACATTGCGTATTGAGTTGACTGATACCCCATTTCATTGATCCCCAATCCTTAGGGAAAGCTGTACAGTGCAATATGAATGTCAATTCACACAATAGGCTGACTGGGGAGGTGATTTCACACAGTCACAGTCCCACGAAAAGAGCTACCACGCTAATATTTGTGTAAACTCTTCACAGTTGTGTTCTGTGGGTGTCACCGAGTAGACTGATACCCCATTTCATTGCTTCACATTCCAACCTTTATTTAACATTATCTAGTCCAACTATGGCATGATTCCACCAATTGTGTAACCTTCTGTATCACTTTCAAAGAGGTACTTTTATTTCGAAGGCAAACCGCAAATTCCACTATTGTGCCTAATCCTTATTGTGGCTAGCTTCATAACACATAACCCGGTCCGGTCGAGCCTCACTAGCCAGATGAAGCTATCTGGCTGCTTATAATGTTAGCTTTGGGCAACAGGGTTAAGTAGCTGGCTAGCTATTTATTTTCATGAACTGAAGTTCAATTTCATTAGGCAACCTAGCTAATACTTACTCATAAGGATTCCTAAATCGTTGCTAAGAATAATGAAAATTACTGCAGTTTCTACTGGTCATTGTTTTCAAGCTGGTTGTATTGGGGCAAGCTAGGTACCAAGCTAAAGCTAGCTAGTTACCCCAGAAGTGGCAGTCAAACAAATAATGCTTTATTACCAACGCGGTATTGTAATCACATCGTTCGTGGACAGTGTTTGCTTGTTTGCAGACGTTTTTGTACAGCTTTGACAGTGCTACTGATTGTAGTGGTGGAGCTTGGCTTGCACATGCAAATTCAGAACACACAACATTCTATAATAGAACTGGGTTATTTGACGTGTGAAATTAAATGTATTATTTGACGTATCTTTTTTTGACACCCAAACAGCGTATGTCGTGAAGCTAGTAGCAGTGACGCCATTACTGTGTAACTCCGGTAGGGCAACATCGGAAAAATAGCGCTCTTGGTAGTGTGTACTGGTGCTCGACCAGTTGTCGAAAGCCAAAATCACCCTTGACAGAGAACGGTTGATTGTCAAGGGCAATGAATTCCATTATCTTTGCATTAATGGATTTCGCCTTTGAGTTGTCTCGCTGAAACGTTATTACTCTTCAAATGACTGCTCGACTTGTTGACTGCTCATTCCACACAGCAGACATTGTGGGCTAGGTTAGGAATTCTGTGTTGCACGTGTAGCGCAACATTAAAGTCGACACCATTACGTCACGTACCTACGTTATATAGGTATGCACGTCAGCTTTGACATCGGCATTAAACTAGACATCGGGCCGATACCGATATTGTCATTTTTAGCTAATATCGTCCGATTCCGAAATGTTCACCGATGTTTTTTAAAATTTGATTTATGATTATATATTTTGATTTATTTATTTAAAATCATATCATGCATCCCTTGTAAACTGTCATGGTCAAAACCTATAGTTTCAATGTTGTTAAGATAGGGAGAGGTTTGTCCATAATAAAGATGCTCTGCTTTTTTGACACCGCACAGAGCACGTCCTGCAGGCTTTAGTTTTATCTAATCTTGATTATTGTTAAGTTATATTGTCAAGTGCTGCAAAGAAAGTCCTAGATAAGCTGCAGCTGGCCCAGAACAGAGCGGCTCTTCATTGGCTAAGAGTTGAGGAAAGACTGACTGCATAACTTGTTTTTATAAGAAACATTATTGTGTTGGAAATTCCCAATTGTTTGCATAGTCAACTTACACACAACACTGACACACACACACTTACCCCACCACTTACCCTACCAGACATGTCTTTTCACAGTCCCCAGGTCCAGAACAAATTCAAGGAAACATACAGTATTATACAGAGCCATGAGTGCATGGAACTCCCATCTTAAATGGCGCAAGTGAACAGCAAACCTGTTTTTTTTTTAAACAGTGACCTTCTTGTGTGTATCTCATAAATGTGCACACACACTACATGTTTATGTTTTTAAATCTATGTAAATTGTAAAGTATTTTGTATCTAATGTATTTTTTGTAATGTCGGACCCCAGTACGACTAGCTGTCGCCATTGGCGTCAGCTAATGAGGATCCTAATAAATCAAAGTCCTCGACTTTAACCCTGGGAGAAATATGTAAGCTTGAAGTACAGTGACCTTTTCCAGAGCTCATTCCTGACCCTCCCTCATGCCAGCTGGTCTCTCTTGGAGCAGGCCTCTGACAGATGGGCTCTCTCCACCATGTCCCTGTTATGCCAGCCTCTGGTAAATACCCAGGAAACCACTTGAGCACTATTAGCCCTGATGCCACCTCGGTCATGCATTCAGAGCTTTAAATGGACAACCATCATGCAATTCAGGTTCTCCTTTTCTCAGAAGTGTTCACTCTATATATGAATGAGTGCAGTGGCTAATGAGAAGAGACTAATGTTTTGCACTGGTGCTCATTATAGTTTTATTTTTATAGTAAAATTGTAGAGGGTTCACGAGGTAGACCTAGGCGTTTATCTTCTTTAATTGTACATCCAATGTCAATGCATTATGAGGATAATTTTCTCTTGCTGTTTGAACTGAAATGATAAAAGCCACCCAGTCAGGTGAGTTAACTTTTGACATCCAGTACATAACGTACCTCATAGCTTATTATTAAATGTTTGAGGAATTGAGGAAGACCTACCCAGTCAGGTGAGTTAAACTGTAGTGTGACAATGTACTTCAGCTGTCAGTAGATGAAGCCCTTTTTCCATAAAGGTCCCAGTGAAACTACCTTTACACACACAGTCATGCCCAACTCTTCTTTTTATGTGCCCCGTATCCCCCTTTTCCCCCCCTCCAGACTCTGAGGTGTCCAGCTGCACAAGCCAGTTGCGTGGCCAGAGTGAGACACCTGAAGGAGAAGTGGGGTTACAGGGTACAACAATGTGTGTTTTTCTCACGGACAGACTGACAACATTTCACTTGCCTGCTTTGTGTGTGTACCTTCAGTGCTTCCCCTAAGAACTCAGGCTGGGGTTTTCAGGAATGTTTGTTTTCATTTTATCTCCTGCTCTCAATGACATCACCAGCCAATTCTATATTAACCCCAAATGATGTTTTGCTAACGTAACATTACTGTAACTTAGCTAACAATTATTACATACTGTACATCTATTAATAGGGTTGGCTCATGGAGATAGTTAGAGGATGCAATATGTGTCTGTGAGAGTACATTTTCTTCTACTACTATGAGTTGGAGTGTGTTGTTTGAATCTGTATAAAGCCAAGGTTGGTGATTTACTGCCACGTGCAGTTATAGAATGAGTCTAATTCATTGGCTGATCCCTCCTGATGACCAGGATGGAATTATGTGATCCTTCCTTAATCAATAAGAAGGCCCACCCAGTGACTCCTTAAAAATGGTGAAAGTCCTCAATGGCGCTGTCCATGCTAAAACAGGCTTTTGGGCAAGAGTCTTCTATCTACATTATCTCTGTGGGTTGGCTACACTAGTTACCTTGGAGGTTTTTCGGACGATCTGATGAGAATCTGACAAAGATGTATAAGTTGTTGTAACTTGTCACTCTGATCTTAAACTCTAAATCCGGCAATTTAGCAGTGCGCTGCTGCTAAATGAATATAGGGGAAACACTGACGTTACTCTAGTTTGTCCATACTGTTGCTACATTATCAGCTGGCATGACAATCCAATGCTGCTGCCTTGTTCCATGTTACTCTGTGTTCAACATGAAATCCCCAGGAGAGTCAGTTTAGTGATTCAGGTAACTCTTTTCTTTTTTCACATTCTTGTTTGTCACTAGTTGTGAGGCTTGTGATTACAACATCGGCCTAAACCGCGTTCAACACAGAAATTGCCCTGAATGTCAAGGGGCACTGTGGCATTTCAGTAATGGGCTATTTAATATGTTAATCCTGTGAACCAAACCTTAAGGCCCTATTCCCACTACGAGATATGAAGGAGAGTCTGAGGAGCGGAGTGGCAAAAAGGATTTCTACTTTTCAATTCACATTACATCCTTACCTTTCGTTGTGGCTGGCAATGCGACACTCTTGGTCCTCAGCTCAAATTGACCTTCAATATCACAGTAGTCAGTAAGCACAAACTATTCAACAATGACAAACTCTTCTTTAAAAACATTTTACACTATTGAATAATGCAACCAACCCATATGACAATTTCCAAGCATGTGCAGACAAAGGGTTTATTTTCTTGTCTGTAGGCCACAGTCATTTCATTTGTCTTGAAGCTAAAATGTAGAGTTGCTAGCTGCATGTCTTCAAGTAACGTTAGCCTATCCAAAATTAATGATTTTAAACCTCATTTGCATATAAAGTACAGTAGGCCTACTTTACAACAAACCAGGCTTAATTTTTAAAATCAATATCATGCAAATCATTACATGTGCTAAAAGCAAATTGCAACTGAAAACGTGGGTATAAGTGAATGCACTGCGACACGCTGTTTTATATGGAAGCCCAAGCCTACTACCAAAATAGTTTTTATAAATTGCCTTATGATTTGTCAATGTGCACAATTAGTCTGTGCTTCAGTCGGATCAACTGTAGCTTACTGATAACAACAGCTGCAGGAAGCCTAAGTAAAAAATGAATGGAAGTAAATATGGAAGTAGTTTAGTGGCTAAAATAAGGGGTTAAATAGGTGATCTTTCTTATCGCTCAGATATGAGACACTTCACAACAAACTTTTTTTTATTTTTATATAAATGTTTATGGTCTAAATTCAACATTTCATCCATAGATTTTTTTTAGTACCTTAAGGAGTCTTAAAATTGAATAGCTAAATGATTACCATCACTATAAAGTGATGATTTTATTTGTATATTGTTATGGTCCTTAGGTTGTCTGAGCAAGATAGTAGTTAGATTCCATAGGGCAGTGCACTCATTTTACAATCTCTAACTTCTTCACTGGGAAACAACACATATTGGCACATCTCCCTGTTCCGCTCCAATTTAATTTGGGAAATATTTACATCCACTACTTTAATTGGGGAGAATTAATTGGCCCTCCAAAAGAATAGCAGACTAAAGACGAACACATCTCCTCTCCAATTCCGTACTAGCAGCAGGTAGTCCTGCACTTCCCCTGTTAAGCCTTTCTAATGTGTTGGAGTGCCAGTTCCTCAGAACTGTGACAGCGGGCAGATGGTGGTGACTATTGCCACAGACAGCAGGAGTAGACACTTTTGTAATTAGGCAGTTTCACATGCACCACTTCAGCTAAGCTCCGAGGGAAATGACTCATCAGCACTGCTGCTGCCTGCTGAGGCCGTTCTTATTTAGAAGGGTAATATAGCCGGAGGGGTTGGACATTGGAGTGACCGATGACAAATATGTAGCCTTATGCTATATCTCATTGAACATTGACTGAAGTCATTGCCGGAAGTCTAGTGGCTGCAGATTGCACAGATATCAATTTTGTCATCAACAAGTTTATTGATATTTTCCCATCAGCCAAGTGTCCTCGAGTCAACAGAAATTAAATAAACTTTTGCTGTGTAGCATTGTGTTGTGCCGCACGGTGTTGTTGCATGGCCTTTAGCCGCAAGGTGTTGTTGCATGGCCTTTAGCCGCAAGGTGTTGTTGCATGACCTTTAGCCGCAAGGTGTTGTTGCATGGCCTTGTGCCGCTAGGTGTTGTGTTGCATGGCCTTGTGCCGCTAGGTGTTGTGTTGCATGGCCTTTAGCCGCAAGGTGTTGTTGCATGGCCTTTAGCCGCAAGGTGTTGTTGCATGACCTTTAGCCGCAAGGTGTTGTTGCATGGCCTTTAGCCGCAAGGTGTTGTTGCATGGCCTTGTGCCGCTAGGTGTTGTGTTGCATGGCCTTGTGCCGCTAGGTGTTGTGTTGCATGGCCTTGTGCCGCTAGGCGTTGTGTTGCATGGCCTTGTGCCGCTAGGCGTTGTGTTGCATGGCCTTGTGCCGCTAGGCGTTGTGTTGCATGGCCTTGTGCCGCTAGGCGTTGTGTTGCATGGCCTTGTGCCGCTAGGCGTTGTGTTGCATGGCCTTGTGCCGCTAGGCGTCGTGTTGCATGGCCTTGTGCCGCTAGGCGTCGTGTTGCATGGCCTTGTGCCGCTAGGCGTCGTGTTGCATGGCCTTGTGCCGCTAGGCGTTGTGTTGCATGGCCTTGTGCCGCCAGGCGTTGTGTTGCATGGCCTTGTGCCGCCAGGCTTTGTGTTGCATGGCCTTGTGCCGCCAGGCCTTGTGTTGCATGGCCTTGTGCCGCCAGGCCTTGTGTTGCATGGCCTTGTGCCGCCAGGCCTTGTGTTGCATGGCCTTGTGCCGCCAGGCGTTGTGTTGCATGGCCTTGTGCCGCTAGGCGTTGTGTTGCCTTAGGGTTACCTTCAGACTTTGACCATGCCCCCTGCTCAACTCGTTTACTCGGACACTAGCAAGCAGTTTATTATGGGTTTTATAGCAACACTCCCTCAGTGGGAGGTTCTACACTCCACACTGAAAGCCTGTTCTCTTCTATGAGCTGCTGTGCAGTCATGAGCATATTGACCTGCTGTTCTGATTAATTAGTATTCAATGACGGTCAATAGTATTTCCATTCTCATTAAAGTCAGCTGGCGGTCACCTCGCCTTAATCTTGGGTTCACTTTTCCAGAAATAGCACCTCAGCCCCTCTTGTCTCAAGGTAGGGTCCTTGACCTTTCCAAACGGCATTCATGTTAGAGGTGTAAATCTGTTTAGCACTGGGGTTTGTGTTAGTCTTTCTCAATGAATGAGAGACTAAGTAATTTGATAACTGTAATGGGAGACTTTCATGTCTGTCTGAATTCACTCCCACAGAACAGTTGACTGTCTAGTAGTCCTATGACTTTTTAAACACACTAACACATTCACTTGGAACATGCCCCTTTAGTTCTCAATGAATATCCTACCAAGAATCTGTTTCTCACAAGACTATAGAATACGGAGCCTCTTGGACAGAGCTGAGTAGTCAGCATTATACAGTGAACATTTTTATATTTGTGCTGAAGAGTTTGCGGTCTACACCTCTGTGCCAAACTTTTTGGGAGAGAAAGCATGAGGGTTGATCAGAATCTGAAATTTCTACCCCAGTGCACATCATTTTTCAGATATGAATCTTTGTTTTTGATCTTGTCTTTCAGAGACTCACGAGGCTTCACCGCTTACTCGAGCTCAGATCAAATACGGTAAGATAAAAGCGCTCTCAAATTATGAATGTAATTTTCTTTATACCATAGAGATTTATAGCTCAAAAGTGCTCAGTGGGATCAAAAGGGTCTATGCTTCTGTAGTCACATTATACCCCTTTGAAAGCGGTTTCTCAAAACGAATTAATTATGGCCTTATCAGCTTTTGTTTCCCAGCAGCTCTACCCATGCTATTTCTCTTAATGAACCCACAAAATAAACTTAGCAAAAGAAGAAACGTCATCTCACTGTCTACTGCGTTTATTTTCAGCAAACTTAATGTGTAAATATTTGTATGAACATAAGATTCAACAACTGAGACAAACTGAACAAGTTCCACAGACATGTGACTAACAGAAATTGAATGTGTTCCTGAACAAAGGGAGGGATCAACATCAAAAGTAACAGTCAGAATCTGGTGTGGCCACCAGCTGCAATAAGTACTGCAGTGCATCTCCTCATGGACTGCACTAGATTTGCCAGTTATTGCTGTGAGATGTTACCCCACTCTTCCACCAAGGCACCTGCAAGTTCCCGGACATGTCTGGGGGGGAATGGCCCTAGCCCTCACCCTCCGATCCAACAGGTCCCAGACGTGCTCAATGGGATTGAGGTCCGGGCTCTTCAGGATGAGCCTGCAGGAGGGTACCACATGGAGGGAGGATGTCTTCCCTGTAACGCACAGCGTTGAGATTGCCTCCAATAACAACAAGCTCAATCCGATGATGCTGTGACACACTGCCCCAGACCATGACGGACCCTCCAAATTAATCCCGCTCCAGAGTACAGGCCTCTATGTAACGCTTATTCCTTTGACGATAAACCCGAATCAGACCATCACCCCTGGTGAGGCAAAAACGCGACTCGTCAGTGAAGAGCACTTTTTGCCAGTCCTGTCTGGTCTAGCGACGGTGGGTTTGTGCCCATAAGCGACATTGTTGCCGGTGAGGACGTGCCTTCCAACAGGCCTTCAAGCCCTCAGTCCAGACTCTCTCAGCCTATTGCGGACAGTCTGAGCACTGATAGAGGGATTGTGCGTTCCTGGTGTAACTCGGGCAGTTATTGTTGCCATCCTGTACCTGTCCCGCAGGTGTGCTGTTCGGATGTACCGATCCTGTGCAGGTGTTGTTACACGTGGTCTGCCACTGCGAGGACGATCAGTTTTCCATCCTGTCTCCCTGTAGCGCTGTCTTAGTCATCTCACAGTACGGATATTGCAATTTATTGCCCTAGCCACATCTATAGTCCTCATGCCCCCTTGCAGCATGCCTAAGGCATGTTCACGCAGATGAACAAGGACCCTGGGCATCTTTCTTTTGGTGTTTTTCAGAGTCAGTAGAAAGGCCTCTTTAGTGTCCTCAGTTTTCATACCTGTGACCTTAATTGCTGACCGTCTGTAAGCTGTTTGGTTCTTAATGACCGTTCCACAGGTGCATGTTCATTAATTGTTTATGGTTCATTAAACAAGCATGGGAAACGGTGTTTAAACCCTTTACAAAGAAGATCTGTGAAGTTACTTGGATTTTCACAAATTATCTTTGAAAGACGGGGTTCTGAAAACGGACGTTTCTTTTTTGCTGAGTTTACATTGGAAAGTGTATAATGAGGGGGAATGTTCATGTCAGCCATTGAAAAATTACTGCATGCTGTCTGTCAGTAAATACATTTGGATTTTCCTCAATGTCAGTAGGACAGTGCCCCATAAACTTACAGTACACACAGGCACAAACAAGCAGGCATGTGTGAGTCCCTTAGTGACACGTGTGTTCTGCTGCCAGTCAATGTATATTCACATGCAGAGACCTAACTCACAAGACAAGTTGATCTTAGCAGCAAATGATAAGAAAATGTTTGTTTTTATTGGGGTTCTATCTTGTTTGCAGTGCTTCTACACAATGCGATCCCCTTTATTGGTTTTGGCTTTCTGGACAATGCCATCATGATTGCAGCAGTAAGTGGTATGACTTTTTGTTGTGTTTAAATGTACCTGTATTCATTGTTTAATTTGAACTACCATTTAAAATGTATTTTGTATTTCACATTGTTTTCTTTAGATACTGGCCGTGTCTGAATACCCATACCCTTCACGTACTACATGGTATGCAAAAAAATAGTGACATAGTATGTGACATTTCAAAAATAGTACTCTGACTGCGTTATCTAATATGCGATTGCATTGACTGATTTATCAGCTGTTGTCAGACATGTAAATCAGAAGAGACGAGTGAATTCTATTAGATCCAACACCAAAATGAGTATGCAGTTTAAGTATGTAGTACACTAGTATGGGAATTCGGCCACTGCCACTGTGAGGATGAAAGGGAACATTGCAAAAAAACATTGGGTGGGAAAGTCAACATGATTGCTGGCCCACCAAGAAACAAATGTAATATTTCTGTTTTCTTGACTTTTAGGGAACCCAGATTGAGTTGTCTATAGGTGTCACCTTTGGATTATCTACCATGGCAGGTAAGACTGTTCAAATTTGGCAGTAGCTCCCTCAATAAACATTGGTCAGAATACTTCTCAACCTTACAGGGGTGAAATATTTTTAAATGTAACAAAAGTCTAGCCAGCCTCTACCAAATGGGTTAGATTAACTGGTGTTCCGGAGATCACAGCATATTGTCCTTATTTCAGAGCTAAACCAAAAGTACATATTAGGTTACCATCCAGTCTTGAAAGTGATGCTGGTCAATGTTTTTGTTTTTTGTCACCGCCTTGTGTATTACTCCTCTTGAATCACACTGTGGCAGTATATAGCAGTCATTTTACCCTCCCTATGGGGCCTGATGGTATTTTGTAGGCTATGTTTTTGGAAGCATGTAGGCATCTGTCCCTGATTTTGTGAAGCTCTTCAACTAACATACTTTGTCTATTTGAGCCCTGCTTGTTCCATGGATGGTTACTGCAGCTATTCACATTAGACAAAGCCCCTCCCAATAATTGTGGGATGGTTTTGTTTAGGCTATATACTTTTGTTTAGAGTGGACATACAATGCCAGACGGAAGCCACTCCTAAGTAAAAGGCACGACAGCCCGCTTGGAGTTTCCCAAAAGGCACCTTAAGACTCTCTGACCATGAGAAACAAGATTCTCTGGTCTGATGAAACCACGTTTGAACTCTTTGGCCTGAATGCTAAGTGTCACTTCTGGAGGAAAACTGGCACCATCCCTACAGTGAATCATGGTGGTGGCAGCATCCTGCTGTGGGGATTTCTTTCAGGGACTGGGAGACTAGTCGGGATAAAGCCAAAGTACAGAGAGATCCTTGATGAAAACCTGCTCATGATCTCCGACTGGGGGCGAAGGTTCACCTTCCAACAGGACAACGGCCCTAAGCACACAGCCAAGTCAACGCAGGAGTGGCTTCGGGACAAGTCTCTGAATATCCTTGAGTGGCCCAGCCACAGCCCGGACTTGAACCCGATCTAATATCTCTGGAGAGACCTGAAAATAGCTGCACAGTAATGCTCCCCATCCAACCTGACAGAGCTTGAGAGGATCTGCAGAGAAGAATGGAAGAAACTCTCCAAATACAGGTGTGCCAAGCTTGTAGCAATATACCCAAGAAGACTAGAGGCTGTAATCACTGCCAAAGGTGCTTCAACAAAGTACTGAGTAAAGGGTCTGAATACTTATGTCAATGTGATATTTCAGTTTACTTTTTTTCCCTCTAAATTAGCAAAAATGTATAAAAACCTGTTTTTGCTTTGTCAGTATTGCCAAGAACCATACGATACGATATTATCACGATACTTAGGTGCCTATGACACTGTGATTGCGATTTGTTCCCAAAAAAATTGATGCAGAAGGACGAGAGCCACGAGAAAACAATACGTTTTGATGAGCCATGGAAATAAGAGCTCCCTATTTAAAGCTGCAATATTTAACTTTTTGGGCGAATTGGCCAAATTTACATAGAAATGTGAGTTATAGATCTATAATTTGCATCCAAATCAAGTCTAAGAAGAGGTATATGTTCTATGTGTGCTACTTCTACTTTTGGTTTTGCACACCAACTGAAAATACAATATTTGTTTTTATTGAAGCAAATCAAGTGGTTTAGATGTTACAATGATTCTCTACACTAAACTGAAATTATGTAAAGTACTACAATTTTAGTAACCAGGAAATGGAGGAGCAATTTCTGCATATTGCACCTTTTTTTAAAGATGGAGAACAAGCTATACTGGAATTTTGGTGCATGTACAGCAAACTAGCGTAAAAATAATATTTAAATATTTTTTACCCCCCCATGTCACTAGATGCAACACTAGTATGTGGAACAGAATCCCTGCACCATTCTAGTGCCTCGGATCATTTTTGTAATATCACCACTGTCGAATGAATAACAGTTTGATAATTGAAAACAAGAACATATGTTAGCCAATTCCAATCCTCATAATCAGTGCTGTCTAATGCTGGCACACATTTAATATACATCGATCTACTTGAATGAACTGTGCTTGATATTGGCTTGTCTCATCCATGATTTACCAAGTGCCACCATACATCCACAATGCAATTTACAGTCGCTCCTCATCCCAGTGCGATGCACAAGCAGCGTTCTCATGAGGCTTTCGGGGTTTATAGCAGTTGGATCTATGCAGTTCCTTGGGCCTGGTTCATATTGTGACTGACTGCTTATGAAATGAAGTGATAATACAATTCAGTACACTGATCCGATTTTATAAACTGTGGAGACAGTGGCTGACCTTTTTGAACGTTTGAAAAAGGAATCAACATGCCACAACAGCTGTTAAGCATTGTTTACATGTTTAAACAAGCATCAGGAGCAGTTGTATTGAATAATGATCTGATTTCAAGAATCGTTTGGTTTAGAGACTGTGAAATCTCATTCGTCTTCTGTTACAGCTGCAGCTCTTGGGAACCTAGTGTCAGACCTGGCTGGACTTGGGTAAGAGCACCAACCACTTCTCCATTCGGTGTAATATTTAGTCAGTTATATAACTTTCACAGCCTTGCAAGTATTTCAGGGGTGGGGATCACAAGTTACTGGGTAGACTGGTATGATTTTGACATACTTTTGGTAATGTAGTGTATGTGGACGCCTGCTCGCCGAACATCTCATTTCAAAATCATGGGCATTAATATTAAGTTGTGCCCCCCTTTGCTGCTACAACAGCCTCTACTCTTCTGGGAAGGTTTTCCACTACATGTTGGAACATTGCTGCAGGGACTTGCTTCCATTCAGCCACGAGCATTAGTGAGGTCGGGCACTGATGTTGGGTGATTAGGTCTGGCTCGCAGTCTGCGTTCCAATTCATCCCAAAGGTGTTCGATGGCATTGAGGTCAGGGCTCTGTTTGGGGAAGGCCAGTCAAGTTCTTCCACACCGATCTCGACAAACCATTTCTGTATGGACTTCGCTTTGTGGACAGGGGCCTTGTCATGCTGAAACAGGAAAGGGCCTTCCCCAAACTGTTGCCACAAAGTGGAAGCACAGAATCGTATAAAAGGTTATTGTATGCTGTAGCGTTAAGATTTCCCTTCACTGGAACAACTAAGGGGCCTAGCCCAAACCATGAAAAACAGCCCCAGACCATTATTCCTCCTCCACCAAACTTTACAGTTGGCTCTATGCATTCCAGCAGGTAGCGTTCTCCTGGCATCCGCCAAATCCAGATTAGTTTGTCGGACTGCCAGATGGTGAATCGTGATTCATCACTCCAGAGAACGCGTACCCACTGCTCCAGAGTCCAATGGCAGCAAGCTTTACACCACTCCAGCCAATGCTTGGCATTGCGCATGGTGATCTTAGGCTTGTGTGCTGCTGCTCGGACAAGGAAGCCCATTTCATGAAGCTCCAGAAGAAAAGTTATTGTGCTGACGTTTTTCTCTGGAGATTGCATGGCTGTGTGCTCGATTTTTATTTTGTATTTTTTAATACACCTGTCAGCAACGGGTGTGGCTGGAATAGCCAAATCCACTAATTTGAAGGGGTGTCCACATACTGTATGATTGTGATTTTTTTTTTTTTCTTTTTCTTTCTTGAAATGGAATGGTAATATAAATTTTACATGACAACCACAGCTGTGTTTCTTATATTGTCTGTCTGTGGGCAGTCTTGCCGGATACGTGGAGGTCTTAGCCTCCAGGCTAGGGATGCAGGTTCCTGACCTCACACCCAAGCAGGCGGACATGTGGCAGACCAGGGTTAGCTCCCACATGGTGAGTGATTTAGAAATGATTACCTTTTATGGGCTGGTCTACTCCTGTACTAAAAATCTTAGTCTGGTTAGGGGAAACTGGTCCTATAAGGTTGAGATATTTAGATGGGTGGGTTACTAGCGATCCATGTTCAAAGATTTATGATAACCTTAATAGTAAGAGAAACATGCACAAAACTCAAACTGTTGAACTTCCCATTTGACATGCATTTTTCTCCCGTTGTGTGCAGGGAAAAGGCATTGGAGTCACAATCGGATGCATTCTCGGAATGTTCCCTCTGTTATTCCTAGGGGATGATGAGGATGAGAGCAAGAAAAAAGAAGCACACACCAACACCACAGACTCTTAACAGCATGTGAACCAGCTTTCTGGTCTCAGGGTCAATTGCAAGCTGCATCATCAGCATGATTTTAAATGAATCTCTTAACTCTAGAAAATCTTTGTTCTCTATTTCATAATATAATACTTCTAATTTATTCAAAGCGACATAGTCATGGGTGCACACATTTTACTTTCGGGTGGTCCCGGTAATTGAACCCACTGTGCTGGCGTTGCAAGCGCCATACTCTACCAACTGAGCTACCAAATAACCTTCCAAAAATGTACTATGAGCCATTAGGCTTACAAAGTAGTTGCATTTGATGGCAAGTTATTTTCATAGGATGGATTTTGTAGATGAATTTGCCTAGGAGTTGAAAATGAGTTTGAGATGACTTTAAACCAATGTTTTAAGATTGTGAAACAAAGGAACACGTGTGAACTGCTACCTCGATGGCATTTTATTTTTTGGTATTTGAAATGGCAAGAGTTGAACTAGCTTGTGCAATATATATTTTTTGTTGAGGCATTTCTGTACAGTATATTATGCATTGAACTTCATTGATTTAGTTTGTCAACAAGGAAAAAGCAATTACGCTATGATTATTAGCACTACCAAACCTGTTTTTCAGACACATAATTACAAACATACCTCTACTATACGCGCACTAAATTGAGTGGGTGTAATGCCTTGGGTTCCTAGCATGTCAGGCTTAAGTTACCTATCTTTTCTAACTGCTGATCTATGTCTCTTAGCTTTCACATTTATTTTTAGCAAAGCCAATTTTCACAGTCCATACCATAGAAGTGCCTCACTTTATTTTCTTCACATCACTCTAACCAAATGTATTTTTATGACCTTTTTAAAAACCAGTACGTAGATTTTATTTTGTGAAGTATTAAACTTCATGTTTGAAAGAACGTCATTGTTAATATGCTTGATTTTAAAGAAATTAAGGAAACGAAGTAAGCTGAACAACAGAGTAAAACTGCGCACTCACTGTTTGTTGAAATGCAATTACAGCACCTACTATTCCGTTGCCATTATGATTGACTTTTTGTAGGATAGTTACTGTTTGTTCACTGATAGACAACCATTTGCTTATGGTGGCCTAATCAAACTAGTCATTTATTGTGTGAAAGGATCTTTGTGTTTTCTGTCTACGAATATTGGTTTTCATTTTTCCGTTTGCCTTTTCGTATTACAGTAAATGCAGTACTTAAACTGGAATGCCCCTCACCATGCTGCTGTATTTCCTCATGAACTGTAGTGAATGTTCATAATGACCCTTATTATTTAAACTATTACTGCCAAATGCAGTTTATTTTTGTCACCAAAGTACTTGGCTGTAAAAAAAAAACCTGCATATTTCAGCACAACCAGACTGATAAGAAAACGGGCACCAAGGTTTAACATAAATGCTTTGATGGCTTTTGTTTGAAAGCAATGAAAATGTTCTGTTCTGGGTGACTCGTATTTCTGCAGTTTGATCATGGTCTCACTCCATCCTTTTCTTCAGCGCTAATAGAAGCCATGCACTTGTTCCTCACCTCCTCTGCCCTCTGGTGGACGGAGACATTTTGTATCTGCCCCGACTCGTTCTCCCTACTGCTTATCCTCCTGGCGTCCTCTGGTCTTGCTTGTTGCACCACTGTTCTGGGCTTGCTGGAGACTCCTGGTCACATGTGCCCTTCAGCTGTTTTAGGTTCTACGGCGTAACGGCTAAGGTGTTGGGTTGAGAGTCGCTAGACCCAGGTTTGAGTCCTGGTCGGGGCCACCCCATGAATTTGCTACAGTGTTTTGCAGGTGAGTAAGTCAATACAAATGACAGAATTAAAAATACCAATTTCTATAACAGTCCTTTATTAATTGAACATTTCAACAAGTGAACAGGTAGCTAGACATGTGTTCCTTAAAAATATACCTTTTGCTAACCAGCTGGGCGCGTTAATTATTTTTCCTTGCATCTCGACAGGTAGCTAGACATTATAAAATATTCCCCTGAGTCACCAAGATTTTTCTTTCCAACTAGTATTTTGTTTTTATTACTGGTGTGAGCCAGTCGGAGGCGCACTGGTGGTGCCAAGACAAATTCAGGCGCATCTGTCAATCACACCCGCAGGGGCATCCTATTGTGTGTAGGAAACGTTTAGAATCAAACAACTGCTAAAATCAATTCACAAAGAAAATGGCAATGGAACTGAAGTGGGAGGGATGAGACTGAACAAGTAGGTACAGAACGCTACAGTACAGGTTGGTGTTCAAAATGGTGTCTGAAGTATGAGATACCAGAATGGTTGTGTGCCTGGTTTTCCTCCATGAAAAAGAGGTAGACATCATACTAAATGTCCTGTGTAGAAGATCTGAAGCTCTTTAAATACATTTCCAGTGGGAGCTGTGGGGAAAAGATAGTTCTATACCATACTGTACATTTTGGGCATATTCCAAGTCAAAAATTCAAACAAATACTGTACCAGTAAAATGTTGACAAATTCCTGGTGACCCCTTGAGCTTCCAGGAACTCCTTTCGCTACCAATTTGATGCACTGGCTTGTCAAGGTCCATGGGGTTGTAGAGGAGGATGGATGATTCCACCCTAATTTATCAAACTGAATGATCTAGATAGAAGCCATGGGATTAAGAAGATACTTTTGTTCATGCAGTGTATGTGGACACCTTCTTGTCGAACATCTCAATCCAAAATCATGGGCATTAATATGGAGTTGGTCCTCCCTTTTGCTGCTATAACTCCACTATTCTGGGAAGGCTTTCAACTAGATGTTGGAACATTGCTGTGGGGACTTGCTTCCATTCAGCCACGAGGATTAGTAAGGTTGGGCGCTGAGGTTTGGTGATTAGGACTGGCTCGCAGTAGGCATTCCAATTAATCCCAAAGGTGTTCAATAGGGCCAGTCAAGTTCTTCCACACCGGTCTCGACAAACCATTTCTGTATTTACCTCGTTTTGTGCACGGGGGCATTATCATGCTGAAACAGGAAAGGGCCTTCCCCAAACTGCTGCCATAAAGTTTGATGCACAGAATTGTCCAGAATGTCATTGTATGCTATAGCGTTAAGAGTTCCCTTCACTGGAACTAAGGGGCCTATCCTGAACCATTATTCCTCCTCCACCAAACTTTACAGTTTGCACTATGCATTCGGGCAGGTTGTGGAAGTTTGCAGAAGTTAATGGATATATTTCTTTAAATACATTTTTTTCTTTCTTCAAAACATGGTTTATAGAAAACTTATTATAATTAATTGCTTTTAAAGTACCTATAGACCTCCATAATACTACACTGCACAGTACGTGAGGCCCACCATACGTCATCGTACATTTTCTCACTTTTGAATGCGTTGATTTCATTATTCCCTTTACATTTATTGAACTTTTTATTTTCATTGAGGTAGTCATTTGAGGGAATGTTAATTTTCCGTAAAGGTAACTGCAGGGTCTTGAACCAAAGGGCAACTGAATTTGACATGTCTAGCATAAAAACACAAACCTACATTTTTCTTGAAGTCACTCCAAAAGATATTGTAGGATGTTAGTCATTTACAACTTATTTTTAGTTTCACAATTTTTGGTGACAGAAAAGGCCGGCCAATGGCGGCAGATTGACGAGGACGGTATTTTCTGAGCTGAACTGATGAAGACTCACCTCCAACAACACAACATTCTGACCCAAATCAATTACACTTTCTCTCACTGAGTGGCATACAGTGCTTACGGAAAGTATTCAGAACCCTTTATTTTTCCACATTTTGTTACTTAACCTTATTCTAAATGTGATTAAATAAATTAAATTCTCATCAAACTACACAGTACCCCATAATCAAAGCGAAAACAGAAATACCTTATTTACATAAGTATTCAGACCCTTTGCTATGAGACTCGAAATTGAACTCCAGTACATCCTGTTTCCATTGACCATCCTTGAGGTGTTTCTACAACTTGATTGGAGTCCACCTGTGGTAAATTCAATTGACTGGACATGATTGAGAAAGGCACACACCTGTCTATATAAAGTCCCACTGTTGACAGTGCATGTCAGAGCAAAAACCAAGCCATGAGACAGGATTGTGTCGAGGCACAGATCTGGGAAAGGGTACCAAAAAAAGTCTGCAGCATTGAAGGTCCCCAAGAACACAGTGTCCTCCATTATTTTTAAATGGGAGATGTTTGGAACCAACAAGACTCTTCCTAGAGCTGGCCACATGGTCAAACTGAGCAATGGTGGGAGAAGGGCCTTGGTCAGGGAGGTGACCAAGAACCCGATGGTCACACTGACAGAGCTCCAGAGTTCCTCTGTGGAGATTGAAGAACCTTCCAGAAGGACAACCAACTCCACCAATCAGGCCTTTATTGTAGAGGGGCCAGACAGACGCCATTCCTCAGTAAAAGGCACATGACAGCCCGCTTGGAGTTTGCCAAAAGGCACCTAAAGGACTTTCAGACCATGAGAAACAAGATTCTCTGGTCTGATGTAACCAAGATTGAACTCTTTGGCCTGAATGCCAACTGTCACGTCTGGAGGAAACCTGGCACCATCCCTACGGTGAAGCATGGTGGTGGCAGCATCCTGCTGTTGGGATGTTTTTAAGCGGCAGGGACTGGGGGACTAGTTAGGATCGAGGGAAAGATGAATGGAGCAAAGTACAGAGAGATCTGGGGGCGAAGGTTCACATTCCAACAGGACAATGACCCTAAGCACACAGCCAAGACAATGCAGGAGTGGCCTCGAGACAAGTCTCTGAATGTCCTTGAGTGGCCCAGCCAGAGCCCGGACTTGAACCCGATCTAAAATCTCTGAAAATAGCTGTGCAGCTACACTCCCCATTCAACCTGACGGGATCTGCAGAGAAGAATGGGAGAAACTCCCCAAATACAGGTGTGCCAAGCTTGTAGTGTCATACACAAGAAGATTCAAGCCTGTAATCGCTGCCAAAGGTGCTTCAAGTACTGAGTAAAGGGTCTGAATACTTATGAACATTTGCTATTTAAATGTTTTATACATTTGCTTTGTCATTATGGGGTATTGTGTAGATTGAGGGGGGAAAAAACAATTTAATCTATTTTAGAATAAGGCTGTAACGATATGTGGAATAAGTCAAGGGGTCTGAATACTTTGAGTGCACTGTATGTCTCATGTACTGAGGGAGCGTGCAATTGGGATGCTGACTGCAGGAGTGTCCACCAAATCTGTTGCCAGAGAATTTGATGTTAATTTCTCTCCATAAGCAGATTCCAATGTCGTTTGAGAGAACTTGGCCGTATGTCTAACCGGCCTCAACCGCAGACCACGTTTATGGCGTTGTGTGGGTGAGCGGTTTGTTGATGTCAACGTTGTGAACAGAGTTACCCCATGGTGGCGGTGGGGTTATGGTATGGGCAAGCATAAGCTATGGACAATGAACACAATTACATTTTTATTTTATCGATGTCATTTTGAATGCACAGAACAACCACCTCCATCACCTCGTCTCAGCATGATAATGCACAGCCACATGTCTGTACACAATTGCTGGAAGATGAAAATGTCACAGTTCTTCCATGGTCTGCATATTCACTCGGCATGTCACCCATTAAGCATCTTTGGGATGCTCTGGATCAACGTGTACGACAACGTGTTGAAGTTCTCGCCAATATCCAGCAACTTCCACAGGCCACAATCAACAGCCTGATCAACTCTATGCGAAGGAGATGTCACGCTGCACAAGGCAAATGGTGGTAACACCAGATACTGATGGGTTTTCTGATCCACGCCCATACCTTTTTTTTAAGGTACTGAGGGAGGGAGAGCAACTTGAGGGCCAGGTTCTGTTGGGGGGGCAAAAGAAGGTGTGTGTACACGCATCTGTGCACCGTACCAGGGGTACTGAAGAGCCTGGTCACAAGTGTAGCGTATCCTTGGGTCTATCTCTATCAGGTGGACACTAAAGTATTTAGTTTTAAAAAATCACCAAAGAGAGACACACAACAATTTATGTCTCTCTCGTCTGAGAGTGGAGGACTAGTGTACCTGGGTCGACGATATTGTCCCAGTTTCCTCCCAGTAAGGAGAGTCAAACTCGTATTCAAATGAAATTGTATTTGTCTCATGCGCCGAATATAAACACCTTACCGTGAAATGTTTACTTAACCAACAATGCAGTTCAAGAAACAGAGTTAAGAAAATATTTACTAAATAAAATAAAGTAAAAAATTAAATGAAGTACACAATAACAATAACGAGGCTATATACAGGGGGTACTGGTACCGAGTCAATGTACACGTTAGTCAGTAATTTGTACTTAGGGGTAAAGTGACTATGCAATGATGATAAACAGCAAGTAGCAGCAGTGTAAAAACAAAGGGGGGAGGGGGTCAATGTAAATAGTTTGGGTGGTGATGAATTGTTTAGCAGTCTTTCTTATGGCTTGGGAGTAGAAGCTGTTAAGGAGCCTTTTGGACCTAGACTTGGCGCTCCAGTACCGCTTGCCGTGTGGTAGCAGAGAGAACAGTCAATGCTGAGCAGTTTCCATACCAGGTGGTGATGCAACTGGTCAGGATGCTCTCGATGGTACAGCTGGCTAACTTTTTGAGGATCTGGGAACCCATGCCAAATATTTTCAGTCTCCTGAGGGGGAATAGGCTTTGTCATGCCCTCTTCACGACTGTCTTGGTGTGTTTGGACGATGATCGTTTTTGGTGATGTGGACACCAAGGAACTTAACTCTTGACCCGCTCCACTACAACCCCCGTCGATGTGAATGGGGGCGTGTTCGGCCCTCCTTTTCCTCTAGTCCATGTTCAGCTCCTTTGTCTTGCTCACATTGAGGGAGAGGTTGTTGTCCTGGCAACACTGTCAGGTCTCTGACCTCCTCCCTATAGGCTGTCTCATCGTTGTCGGTAATCAGGCCTACCACTGTTGTATTGTCAGCAAACTTAATGTTGATGTTGGAGTCGTGCTTGGCCACGCAGTCGTGGGTGAACAGGGAGTACAGGAAGGGACTAAGCACGCACCCCTGAGCGGCCCCCGTGTTTAGGATCAGCGTGGCAGATGGGTTGTTGCCTACCCTTACCACCTGGGGGCGGCCCGTCTGGAAGTTCAGGATCCAGTTGCAGAGTTTAGTCCCATGGCTTAGTGATGAACTTTGTGGGCACTATGAGCTGTAGTCAATGAACATTGGCGTTCCTTTTGTCCAGGTGGGAAAGGGCAGTGTAGAGTGCGATTGAGATTGCGTCATCTGTGCATCTGTTGGGGCGGTATACGAATTGGAGTGGGTCTAGGGTATCCGGGAGGATGCTGTTGATGTGAGCCACGACCAGCCTTTCAAAGCACTTCATGGCTACTGATGTGAGTGCTATTGGGCATCCATTCCTCACCTGTTCCTGGGTCCATTGCCAGTGCTGATGCTCCCTCCTACCAGTGTCTAATGTGTGGCAAAGCAGAGCGGCTTAGCTGCACAACACAGAAGAAAACACAGTGAAATATCAAATGCTTGTTTCGTTTTTAAGTGTGAAGAACCCCTTCCAGAGCCTAAGGACACCGCAGACCTTCCATTTGATTTGTGCATGTTTTTTTAGACAACAGTGAGGTTATTTTGTTCTTTGCCAGCAAGTCGAGGCAGAGTAAGGACAGTAGAATGACTCCCTCTGGTGGGTAGGACCGGTGTTTTGAATTAGACTAAAAACTTCAGGTAGGTAACGTTATTTCATTAGTCTTGAGGACCACCATTCGGGAAGTTGCTGATTTTTTCAACACACACACATATATATATATATATATATATATACACACACACACACACACACACACAGTACCAGTCAAAAGATTGGACACACCTACTCATTATTTTATACACTGTAGAATAGTTGTGAAGACATCAAAACTATGAAATAACACATGGAATCATTTCGTAACCAAAAAGTGTTAAATCAAAATATTTTATATTTGAGGTTCTTCAAAGTAGCCCACCTTTGCCTTGACACCTTTGCACACTTGGCAAAATTCCCATAGATATGCCCGATAGAGAAGTCCAATTCCTAAAAATACACATTTGTTATCATCTTTGTGCCAAAATGATCCATTACATTTGTCCAGTAACTGTCTTAAAGGCCGTTCTTTTTTCATCACTCACAGCCGAAGATATTAACATTTTAATCTTCATACAATTTCTGTCATGCGTCTGGATAATGTGATGCGCTGCTCATGCTTGATCCAGTGCGCGCTGAGTGCTAGTGCACAGGCGGTATTGGCTCTGTAAACCAGATGGCAGCGACCATGAAATGTGAGTAGATTACACTGAAAACGATGGCTGTCCATCTCGGAAGCAATCTCCAGTTCCTTTATACCTCAATGGTCTAGACAGAGGAAATACACCATCTTCAACACAAATAAAGTACAGTACGTGTTGTGTAGAACACACAACTCACAGTGACAGCATACAGTGCCTTCGGAAAGCATTCAGACCCGTTGACTTATTCCACATGTTGTTACTTTACAGCCTTACGTGCCGACCTCACTGCTTGTGTTACAAAATAAACGTACACATACATCTTATTCAATGATTAAACCCACACTGCTCACTCGCGTCAACATTTTGATATTACAACCTGCGTGTCCTGGTCGCGTCTGGTGTGGGTGGACAAAGTCAACATGTGAGCGATGGCGCACGAGCGGGCTGTCATGTGCCTTTTTACTGAGGGTTGGCTTCTGTCTGGCCCCCGGCCTGATTGGTGGAGTGCTGCAGAGATGGTCGTCCATCTAGAAGGTTCTACCCATCTCCACAGAGGACCTCTAGAGCCCTATCAGAGTGACCATCGGGTTCTTGGTCACCTCCCTGACCAAGGCCCTTCTCCCCCTGAATTGCTCAGTTTGGACGGGTGGCCAGCCCAAGGAAGAGTCTTGGTGGTTCCAAACTTCTTCCATTTAAGAATTATGAAGCCCACTGTGTTTTGGGGGGAAATTCAATGCCACAGAAATGTTTTGGTACCTATCCCCAGATCTGTGCCTTGACACGATCCTGTCTCAGAGCTCTACGGACAATTCCTTGGACATCATGGCTTGGTTTTTGCTCTGACATGCACTGTCAACTGTGGGACCTTATATAGACAGGTGTGTGCCTTTCCAAATCATGTCCAATCAATTGAGTTTACCACAGGTGGACTCCAATCAAGTTGTAGAAACATCTCAAGGATGATCTATGGAAACAGGATGCACCTGTGCTCAATTTCAAGTCTCAGCAAAGGGTCTGAATACTGATGTAAATAAGGTATTTCTGTTTTAAGCATTTTCATAGATTTGCAATCATTTATAAACCGGTTTTCACTTTGTCAATATTAGGGTATTGTGTAGATTGCTGACGATTATCTTTTGAATCTATTTTAGAATAATGCTGTAATTTAAGAAAATGTGGAAAGTCAGGGAGTCTGAATACTTTCGGAAGGCACTGTTTATTACTAGTGAAACAAGGAATTATACTGCATACTTTCCATTTGAATGTGCAAAACGAGGTTTTGGGGGCCAAACGACACCTTTCACAGGTGAGAATGCCTTCCCCTCCAAATCCTTTCATTATGAAAGTAGCCACATTCTCAAATAAATGTGATGTCCATAACTGAGTTGCTGTTTTTAAAACTGTTGCAGGTTGGGTGTCCCTGGGGCTTCTGCGCATTTGCAGGATTCTCTACTTTTCACACGTTCTCTCCTCTACTCGCAGAGAATCTTCCTTTACATTTCTCACTGTCAATCGCGAATGGTACTTCTCACGATTGTACCGGTGAAACGTCCATGCAGCATCTGTATACCAACTGGATGGCGTTAACACACGGTACCATAGCCTACCTGTATTTAGTTTCGATCAAAGGACATATTTGGCCTCGTGGAGCGTCCCCCACATGCACAGAGGCTTTGGGACCGTAAGCAGTCGGGAGGAAAGGTCCGGAAATGTTGGATCCTGTATCCTGCTGTCTAGGCCTGGTACAACCACCATATGTTCTTCTTTTCTTTCTCCGTCTTTCTATGAGGATGGAAAAGGAACTGAAATCATAAAAAGGCTGTGCGGCAGCAACTACACAGGAAGCACCAGCCAGGTCCCCAGCAAGGTGCACCTGTGCAATGATCATGCAGTTTAATCAGCTCATTAACAGGGATGTAAACAAACATTTTTGAGAAATAAGCTTTTTGTGCGTAAGGAAAAGCTCATGAAACACAGGACCAACATGTTGCCTTTTATATTTGTGTTCAGTGTAGTTTAATCAACTGTGTTTGCTTGGGATGGGGGGAGGGGTCTTTTTTTACCGTCAAGTTTTAAAGTGAACTGAAGTCCCAATACTGATAAAGCCTTTTGCACAGCTGCAGCTCAACTGAAGTGTTGTTTTGTAACTGATTTGATAATAACTGTTTGTCTTCATAGTGTTTAAACTGACGAAGATGAAGTTCATCTGCCGAGAACCTTACATCCAGCCCAATAGCATAGCCCGTCTGCAAAGACCCATTCCCCACATAAAAGAGTGCTGGCCTCACCCTCTCTCAAGTCCAAAGTACCACGGCTCTCAACCCCAAGCGAAACCGCTCGCTTACCACACAGAACAACCGAGTCAGAAACATATATTGCAACCCTATGGCTCATAAATGTGGGGACGCTACTATGACCAACAATGTATTTTCAGCTGTGTGAAAGAATCGACCTCGAAAGAACCCAGGTTCTCACTTCATTTTACTGGGTCATTCTCAAAAAAAGAAAGAGTAGTTACTACAAGAGCCAAAATGTACCTCTAAGATGAACCAACCGTGTATATTATATGTCGAGTCTCTCTTTTCTACTGTGTAAAAATGTGTTTTTGTTTTCTTAAGGACAAACAGGAAAAATGCCAACTGCATTGGGTAAAATAAACCTAACAGACTGTCCCCACTTTGTGTACCCCAAGGCTGCTGCAAAGTTAGTAATATAAAGTAACTTTGAAGTCAATTTATGTTTGGTATGAATACATTTATGACATCAAATACAACTGTTATGTAATATTCATAATATCAACTAGGTTTAGAATTGATAAGGAAAGCGATCGTGTAATGCCCATCTGTAGAGCCTATGTAAAATGGCAGGTCATTTAAGGGCTAGATCACAAAGGGAATCTTGTATATTCTTTCGCAACCACTGTTGTGATGTCAGGTAATCCCTTTTTTCAATAGCTTGAGGAAACTGCTGTATTGTGTCACATGTACAGACGGTTCAGTCAAAGCACATGGGGGGGAGGGGGGGACTAGGGGTGCAGATGTGAGTCACTTTCAAACAGGTAATGAGGGAGATTGATTAGGCTGAACCGGGGTGCCCGTTATGTGACCAGGTAAAATTGGGCGGCAGGGTAGCCGAGTGGTTAGAGCGTTTGATCGAGTAACCGGAAGGTTGCAAGTTCAACCCCCCAGCTGACAAGGTACAAATATGTCGTTCTGCCCCTGAACAAGGCAGTTAACCCACTGTTCCTAGGCCGTCATTGAAAATAATAATTTGTTCTGAACTGACTTGCCTAGTTAAATAAAGGTAAACAAATTAAAATGAAATTAAAATAAAAAATATGTGAGGGAGGAGGACCCTTCTCAAATCAAAAAGTAATCTGACCGGCCGGTCATATTGTCAACGAGCAGTACGGCGAATCGTTCAGGAACATACATGCCATTTCCTTAAAACGTTTTCCAAAGCAAACACTTAAGCATGTGAAAATATATTTAGGTGAAAACTCAGAATCCTTATTCACTTAAGGGAGGCAGCCCTGTTATGAAACAAACGGCACATATTATCTAAAGCCAGAGACCCAACATCGCCAGACTTCTGGGAACACGGGCGAGGCAGACTAACTAGAGCAGACTGGGGTTTGGGGTTTAAGAAGTCTTTCGGCTTGTTCGACAGTGCATGCGACTGCTGACTGACTGATCTACAATGAACCTTGTATCATAAATAACTACTCATTATTATACTAAGGGCGGCAGGTAGCCTAGTGGTTAGAGCGTTGGACTAGTAACCGAAGGTTGCAGGATTGAATCCCAGAGCTGACAAGGTAAAAAAATATATAAATCTGTTCTGCCCCTGAACAAGGCAGTTAACCCACTGTTCCTAGGCCATCATTGCAAATAAGAATTTGTTCTAAACTGACTTGCCTAGTTAAATAAAAAATAAAATACTGAACAAAAATATAAACACAACACTCAAAGATTTTGTTGAGTTACAGTTCATGTATGGAAATCAGTCAATTGAAATCAATTAAATTAGGCCCTAATCTATGGATTTCACATGACTGGGCAGTGGCGCAAACATGGATGGGCCTGGGAGGGCAGAAGCGATGAATGAATGCGTAAATGAATTAATGAGCTTTTCCCCACAAAGGGCTTTATTACAGACAGAAATACACCTCAGGGGCCAGTTACCCCCTAGTAATTAGATAAACTTACCACAAAATCTATTTTGTTGAAATATCTCCAAAAGTTATGACACAGAGGACAATTTTTGTTGAGCAAGAGCAGTGGCAGCCAGGGAAAGTGGTGGGACAATAATTTGGTGACATCTTGTGGTGTGAATGTGAATTACAGGGGGGGCAGTTACCCCTGAGTACCCGAAAGAACAAAGGCTTCATAATAAGGCAATGTTAACTGACTGATATTAGAAACAAAACGTATAAGATCTCCTAAGCCTGTGTTAACCTTAGACCTTATTTTTGGTGCCATTTATCCCTAAACCTTATTTTTTCCCCATTCATTTTTGGTTATGGCTAGAAGGGATCCGGCTTTTGTCAGAATATACGTTTCGTAGCAAGTTGAGGAGAACGTATGCAGCAGGTTAAGAGAATTCATGTGGCAGGTGAGGATAATAATGTTAGGGTCAACTAAAATGCGAAACAAAAAAATCTACTTTTTATATAAATATGACAAAAGCTGGGTCCTACCTAGACCAATAAGAATGGCTTAAACGAGCCAGAGAGAACAAATTTCATGGTTTTCGGACTACAAGCTGACAAGCTGGAAATTACCACCTTCCCACTTGGTTATGAATGCAGCATTACCCCCCCTCAAAATCCGGTTTCAAAGCGGAAAAAGGAACAAAGAAATCAAGACCATTTCTGGCAGCGTGGGGGAGAGAGGGTCAGAGGAGAACATCCGGGGTCCTGGATCGGAGAGAGATGGTGAGGGATGCATTGAAGGCCCCTTTTTTACATTGGCTGAGATGAAGAGGGCAATAGCTTAATCAGGGGTATCATCTCCTGGGAAGGATAACGTGCGCTATATCATGATTGCTCATCTCACTGATACTGCAATGGGGAAAGTATTGGGGATTTATACAATAAGCTGCGGCAGGAAGGGAAACTGCCTGGAAGTCGGAAGCAGCCTGTAGAGGTGCTGATACAGACACCTAGGGAAAGCCCGTACTAGTCCTTCAAACTACAGGCCGATAACTTTGACATCTCAAAGTATGTAAACTTATGGAAAGGATGGTAACAGAAAGGCCGACAGACTTTCTGGAGAGTAGAGGACTAATGTCACCAGATCAAAGTGGGTTCAGGAAAGGCAGGGGAACGATGGATCCTGTACGGTGCCTTGAGTCAGTCATACAGAAGGCACGGGCAAATAAGGTGGTGATGGTAGCCACCAAAAGTCAAAGGCCATGCCGATGTCTTCCAAACGCAAACCAAATGTACTGTTGTACCGTGAAATTGCAACAAGAGAATGAACAGTGTATTCAGAAAGTATTCAAACCCCTTGACCTTTTCCACATTTTGTCATGTTACAGCCTGAATTCGAAATGGATTAAATATATTACCCAATAAAGACAAAGTGAAAACACGTTTTGTTTTAAACGTTTTGCAAATGTATAAGAAATTGAATACAGTTCTCATTCACATAAGTATTCACACCACTGAGTCAAAACTTTGTAGAAGCATATTTGGAAGTGATTACAGCTGTGAGTCTTACTGGGTAAGTCTCTAAAACCTTTCCACATCTGGATTGTGCAACATAATTTGCCCATAATTATTCTTCAAGCTCTGTCAAATTGGCTGTTGGTCATTGCTAGACAACCATTTCAGATCTTGCCATAGATGTTCAAGTAGATTTAAGTTTAAACTGTAACTCGGCCACTCCGGTCTTCTTGGTAAGCAACTCCAGAGTAGATTTGGCCTTGCGTTTTAGTATATTGTCCTGCCGAAAGGTGAATTCATCTCAGTGTCTGGTTGAAAGCAGACTGAACCAGGTTTTCCACTAGGATTCCTTTATTTTCTGCTAATCCTACCACCCCTCCCCTAATTGGTGTAAACTAATGGACAAACAGCACTTAGGCTATGACCTGGACTTTGGTGCATATGAAGGATGTATGTCCTTCCTTCTGTAGAAAGTAGAGTACTACAGACTATGGAATTCAGCGCCCCCTATGAAAATACTTTATTTGGAGCAAAAATAAATAATCTCAGCCACGATAAATGGTCAACCACAAGCAGGGCAGGCTATGCCCAAACAAAGCCTTATGTGTGGGTTGCAACAGGTTTACTGATGTAAACAATGTTTGGTTAAGCATCGGAGCGATTTTGTTGTGTAAAATACCTCGTGTTAGCTGAGTATTTTAAGTATGAGGAAGCCAGGGAGAAGTAAGTAACCATTGAACAATATAGACCTGTCTGAGGCAGAATGGCCCTGTAGCGTGAGGCAGCTTTATGTAGGCCGACAAGTACACCCCTCCACAGGATACACCCCCCCCCCAATCCATCTCTTTAATGCCAAGCAGAGAGGCTTTAACCTATCGAGTGTGTCTTACACTTGTCTGAATGGAAAATGGATCCAGTACTACCTGGTGTTTGATCAGTCGGTTCTTAGTCAATGGGGCCTGTTTTTTTTGTGTTCTTGTTTTGGATTTACTTACAAAAGAACCAGAGAGTGTTCATGTTGCTCGTCAACACACCTGTGAGCAGTACATCACCAACGTTTGTAGTAGAGTTTTTGAGGCTATTATAACTGTTCTAATCATTGGATAGATGTTGTTACATTTTATTATGTTACTTCCTTTCACTATTCATTGATGACTAATTGTTTGGTCTTTTTTACCCGTTTAAAATGTTATTTGGGTCCCATGCAGCCACTTATGAGAGATTCCCTTGTCTATTGATTGAACATGTTCTCTTCTCTATGATTAATAAATGAATAATTGAATTCAAGTTTCCTCTTTGGTCAATTTACTACACAAAAGTGTCTGCATAAAAACACCGGGCCCGGGATTCAATTTGAGAGCAGGTTATCGGCATTGCGATTTCTCAAGGCAATGTTCCTGCTTTCGCAGAGTTCCCATTCACCATGTCGGCTCTTATCGGGAATTTCCTTTAAAAGCTGCAATGCCTGTAACCCGCGGTGGGCTTGAATCCCGGCTCTACACTTACTCATCAATAAACGATGCAGAAGCTGCCATCTCCTTCTGCGCTGCACAGTGCGCAATAGACCCCACGAGAGGGCCAAAGATCTGAGTTTTACATGGGCATGTGGCTGCAACCTGAACCATTTCTTTTTAATCCACCCACAAAAATATGGTTTATTCTTCTCCAAGTATATCATAAAATCACATTCTTGACCTTTTGCAAGCTGTTCTTGTTCCAATTTTATGTTACATTAAAGATAAATGACCCAGATGTGCATTTGAAGTGATATGAATACCACATTTCTTGGCAGGAAATGTCATAGGACAGACTTCACCTTTTTATTATTTGATTTTTAAAACATTTTTTAGAAACTTTACATTAACATACTCGGAAAATCAGAATCTGACAGGCACAAGGTATGGTTATAATTTAAATTAACTATGTAAATGAGTGATTTCGATTCTTAAAATAGAAAGCAATCTTAATGTCTGATCAGACCAAGTAAAAAGCGCAATTGACTGGACATGCAGAGGACATGGTCCACTTGGAGCAATGTGATTTATTCATAACCTTGCTCTTCACACAGGGGCCGATTGCGATTTAGGAAATTAGGCCTTTCTTACACATCTTTCAAACACATTCTCAGTAGTTGGTATTCAGACTTCCCTTAAGAAGTTGTATAACAGGCTTTGCAGGCGTGGTTCCCTTGCTCGCATTGAATAAATGTATTTCAATCGCTGAAAACCCTCCCACTTGCCGGCGAACAGGTTTTCTCCTGGAGTTTTCATTCAATAGGGTTTTCAGTACGTTTATCTTAAGCCATCCCTTTAAATACGGTGTGCCTTTTGAATTTTTTAAAAATTTTGCTGACAGAACGGGTTCAGAATCTAAGAAAGCCATCTAAATATATGCATAATCATATCTGTTTCAGCAGCAATTTGTAGATTTAAAAATACTCTGATCGTGTAGATTATTCAGGGCTTAGGGAAGTATTTATTGATCATTAAACTGGTTTTGAGAGCCTTTGCACATGAAAGAAAAAAAAGCGGTGGTTTGATGAATTCAGATAATTACCACGCGGTAATGTTGGAAGATTAGTGTACATCGACTTATAATAGGGAGAATAGTGCACAATAGTAGGCTGGCTACCTTCATGTATTGCCTGCACTAACTATGGAACTGTCTGAAGACACAGCCAAGTATTGCGCCATGCGTCCAGTTCAAACGGTTCGGGCTTGGTCTGCGTGCTGCGTGCCATAACGTTTTAATGATCCTACACTGCCTTCAAAAAGTATTAATACCCCTTGACTTATTCCCCAATGTGTTGTTAGAGCCTGAATTCAAATTAAATAGATTTATTTTACACAAAATACCTCACAATGACAAAGTGATAACATGTTTTTGGAAATGTTTGCACACAGCAATAGAGAAATGTGTTCAGTTATCTACTTTGTGTTCCCTTATCGACTTTGTAGAAGCACCTTTGGCCGTGATTACAGCTGAGAGTCTTTCTGGGTAAGTCTCTAAGAGCTTTGTACACCTGGATTGTACAATATTTGCACATGATTCTTTTTAAAATACTTCAAAGCTCTGTCAAGTTGGTTGTTGATCATTGTTAGACAACCATTTTCAGGTCTTGCCATAGATTTAAGTCAAAACTGTAACTCGGCCACTGTATATTTGGCCTTGTGAAATGTTTTGTCCTGATGAAAGGTGAATGTCTCCCAGTGTCTGGTGGAAAGCAGACTGAACCAGGTTTTCCTCTAGGATTTTGCCTGTTCTTAGCTCCATTCCGTTTCTTTTTTTATATCTTGGGAGTCCTTAATGATTACAAGTAAATAAATATCAAATTACAGTCCCATTCTCATTTGCTTCTAACAGTACCAAAACATAGAACAGGTCATGGTAGAAATAGTTTTAGTTACTTAACTCCCTGGAATTCTCTCCTGAACATTGAAAAATTTGATGATCTAGTTTCGTTGGTGGAGTTTAAACACTTGATCGGTGTATATATCATAGAAGAGTGTAATTGTCTTTAGGAAAGCTGTTTTTTTTTTGTCAAGACTTGTGTTTTTTTGCTAAATGTTTTTTTTTTTGTACTGTGTGTTTATAGTTTTGTTTAATGTTGTGTTAGTGTATGTAAGTTGTTTTGTCTGAAACGTTGTTCCCCCTGCTGCTATTGGACCAGGTCTCTCTTGGAAAAGACATGTTCTCTCAATGAGAAAAACCTGTATAAATAAAGGGAAAATAAAATAAAAAACAAGCATACCCATAACATGACACAGCTGCCACTATGCTTGAAAATATGGAGAGTGGTTCTCAATAATGTGTTCAATTGGATTTGCCACAAACATAACTCTTTGTATTCAGGACACAAAGTTAATTGCTTTGCCACATTTTTTTGCATTAATACTTAGGTGCCTTGGGGCAAACAGGATGCATGTTTTGGGATATTAATATTCTGCGCAGGCTTCCTTCTTTTCACTGTCAATTAGGTTGTAGAGTAACTACAATGTTGATCCATCCTCAGTGTTCTCCGATCACAGCCATTAAACTCTAACCGGTAACTGCTTTAAAGTCACCATTGGCCTCATGGTGAAATCCCTGAATGGTTTTCTTCCTCTCCGGCAACTGTGTTAGGAAGGATGTCTGTATCTATGTAGCGATTTGGGTGAATCGATACACCACCCCAAGTGTAATAAATAACTTCACCATGTTCAAAGCAATATTCAATGTCATTTTTTACATTTTATTTTTACCCATCTACCAGTAGGTAGATTTCTTTGTGAGGCATTGGAAAACCTCCCTGGTCTTTGTGGTTGAATCCGTGTTCGAAATCCACTGCTTGACTGAGGGACTTTACAGATAATTGTATGTGTGGGGTACAGAGATGTGGTAGTCATTCAAAAAGCATTTTAAACACTTATTGCACACGAGTGAATCCATGCAACATATTAGGCCTACCGATGGTCGATACAGATAGTGACTAATATTTGACATCATAGGAAAGTCTGTAGCCCATAATTAAGACATTTAAGTGCCCATCCCTGCACCTTAAAAGGCCATACATTTTAAATTCTTCATAATGGCACAGCATTTCTGAAACTTTACTGTGGGAAAGGTGATGTTATACTTGTTAGCTGCCATATGACTGGTTTCACATTTGTTTTCAGTTGATAAGGGAAAATATTTAAAAGCAAGTGTCATATATTTACAATTCCCTTTTCCAAACAGATTACTCATTTACCTAGCTCTTACCAATAGCTCGTACGAAGATGTACATTACAGTGCATGGAAAATAGTGAGAGAAAAAAGTGAAGTAGATGCTTTTCCCACTTGGAACCAGTAGGTTTGCTCGATCATATTCATGGATTCCTCGTGTGTAAAAGTTGTGGAATTAAGTCAAAAAGGTCAGAATACGGACACACCTCAATTGTTTCGATCTCCACCTGAACAAATAGCAGGTGAATAGCACTCTATTATCATGCTTAAGTTAAAGCTCAGAATGTGCAGAGAGAGAAGAGTGGGAATTAAAAAGGGAATTACTTTCCATTCACATTCACTTAACTCTGGTCAGAACTGGGCCCCTATTGGTTCAGCTTAGACGGGTGCTGCTCAGTTGTATGAACTATTTGACACATGTACAACATGCATTTGAAGAGCATTTTATTAGATATCTTTCAAATTGGGACATACAGCTGCATTTAATAGAACTCAGGAGCATCTGGGCCATAGTTCACCTGTGAAAAGAAATCACCACAGAGATGCAGGTGACCGCTGGTTTGCTATATTTACAACAACAAAAAAGCAAAACCTCAAGTGAATGGTATGATACATAAGATGTCAAATGAAATACATTTTAGATGCATGTCAGAGCATTCTTCTGAAGCCATATTTATAGCAATTGAAAAAGGTATACATGGCAGAAAGCCCTCCAATGGAACCAGCTCACATTCATCTGACTTGGAAAATCTCTTCTAGCAACCGACTCAACTTTGATTGTTGTCAAAGTGGCCAGAGGAGAGGGGCTATAGATAGGCATTTCATGACAACACTAAAACCACGCTATGTGTCTTGCAATTGACATTAGCATTGAATTATGATATTCATTCTGTATTTCTGCTTAACTTGAAGCAGAGAAGGTGCCAGTGCTGTGCACACACTCAATCAACTCGCTTGTTAAAGTCTTGGTTCCACGCACGCGCACACACACACACACACACACACACACACACACACACACACACACACACACACACACACACACACACACACGATGCTATTACTGTATTTAAGGAAAGTTACAACCCAAAACTATCTTTCGGTATTTTGTTTCATGAGCCCATTGTTGATATAGTACCAACATGAAACAAATACCAACATAGGTTGGGTGGAGTTAACATTTTTACACAGTAATAGCAAATAAATATCTACCCTATGGGCACTTCTCACTGTAGTCATCGCTTCATGCATCTCCAGACACACCTAATTCATGTCCTATAATGCTGAACTTCATTTGAATAGCATATTTGTTGGACCAGGCCGTCATCAACCATCCAGCCTTTCAGTGCCTCTCGCAGCATTTTCATTTACCACCCCGTCAGTTGGCTTCTTTCACCACACACCTGGGGCTCTATTCTATAGCATGACCGAAAAGTAAAAGGCAATGTCCCTGCTTTAGCGGAGATTGAGCCGACATGCACAGCGCGAATGCAAATCGGAAATGACCTTTGCATTTCTATTGGGGAATCTACGGATTGAATGGAGCCCTTAAATACAGACAGTCTTTTAAAAGCAGAGTTGGGCATCACCCTAATGTCCATACCTTGTTAAACATTTGAGAACTTTCAAAAACACAACACAGATCAACAGACCTAACATTGCAGATACACTTTTGGGTCTACTCCAATCTTATCCATCTAGCCCCGCCCCCCCCGTCGTAAAAATATATACAGTACCAGTCAAAAGTTTGGACACATACTCATTCAAGGGTTTTTCTTTAGTTTGACTATTTTCTACATTGTAGAATAATAGTGAAGACATCAAAACTATGAAATAACACATGGAATCATGTAGTAACCAAAATTGTTAAACAAATCAAAATATATTTTATTTGAGATTCTTCAAAGTATCCACCGTTAGCCTTGACGACAGCTTTGCACCCTCTTGGCATTCTGTCAACCAGCTTTACCGGGAAATTCCAAATCTTTCGACTGGTACAGAGTATATATAAAGAAGCTTGAAGAGCATGAAACAAAAGAAAAGACAAGGAATGCCATTTGTTCTTTTTTACATCTGTCAAGCTACAATGTAGACTTCAACTGCCAGTCAAAACAGAACCTCTATGGAATCCGTGCAGGAGGCAAGACTGAATATTCATTTGTAATAACAGGCTGAGAATGCAGACAAATACTTTTTAACTCTTTTTTTTTAAAAACACACCACGCTATTAAAGAAGGCACACATTAACACATACAAATCAAAGTTTGGCTAGTATTCTTCCACAGTTGCCTTTATTTACACCAATATCCACAATGTTAATAGCAATATGGTAAACATAAGTACTGACTATTACAGTTATTAAGGGCTTGTCCATAAGGGGGCGCTATGTGCCTGTGAGTGATTTCTCGGGACCCTGGTTTAAGACACTTGAATAGCCTGAATGATTACGCCTCACCGTGGAACCAATTCTCACCAAGAATGAAACAAACTCGTTTTTGAGGTTGCAATGCACTTCGCCCCTATACTCTTCTTCAACGACAGTCATATTGGGGGCAAGTTCAATTCCTCTGGAGTTATCATAGCACTACCAGGTCAAGGATTCTCCTAACTTATCAGGCCCCGAGGCGGCCGCCACCTGTCACGGTGCAGCAGAGCCCCCCGGTCATTGTTTAAGGTATCATGACAATGAAACCCCCCACCCCCGCCAGTGACAAACATAAATGGCAAATCTGTGATGCATGTTGGGTCGATACTGACGCTCATGTCTCGTTCTGCAGCATCATTCCATTAACACAGAATGAATCACTTGAAGCATTATCAAAGGAGTCATTTCACAAGGTATGCTGCATGAAGTAAAGTACCTACCCTTTTACCTCAAGGGGTCCAGTTGACACTTAGCTGCACAACGGTAAGTTATTGCTAAATCCCATGCGTCGAGGGATGTAATACCGAACGTGTGTACTGAGTGGGGCCTCCATGTCGTAGAGGGTCTAGAAACGGCTAGGAGTTGAGTCTCACCACAGTTCGTGTAGCTGCTTCATGGCGACGCCATGTGTGTATCTTCACGTGCAGTGCATATGCCTGTACACACACACATACAGTATACACATATTACAGGCAGGGTGTTCGTTCGTGTCGTGAGGTGCTCTCTTAGGTTGAGGGCTTGGGTCCAAGCTAGAACAGGCATTATCCATAGCGTCGGTGGTCGACTTGCGATCTGTCCTTTACATTGAGTTCTGGGGCTCCTGTTAATGTATTCTTTGGCCTTACTGAAGGGTATAGAACCGCACCCCCCCCCAAAAAAAAATAATACCACCACATTTTCTATATCCTGTGAATCCATCACCCTTCTGTGCTCAAGGAGCATTGCAATAATACCAATATGGTACAAAGACATTCATCAGGTGTGGAGGCTATTCTCGGGCGTCTCGCCAAAAGGTGTGTCAGTCCCAGTAGTTGCCCCCTTTCAGCTCCACTTTCCCTAACTCAGAGGACCGCGGTTACATCGCCTGTCGTTTCGGAGCCTCTAGGTCCGACTCCTTAGCGCTCAGTAGTTGTACTTGCCTTGCTCATTTACGGGCGAAGTGGCAGGCAGGAAGAGGGGCTTGGGGGGCACTTGGGGCTTGAGGGAGGCCGTGCGGCGTACGATGGCTGCGCGGTGAAGGTGGGGTGGTTCACTGTAGCTGTGCTGCCGTGTCAGGCAGGCACTGGGGATGAGCGGCTGGTGGACCTCACAGCCGACCCCTCCCCCGCCACCACCTGACGAGTTCATCCGGGTGAGCAGTTGGTGGGGCGGTAGCCCACCCCCGTCCTGTCTGAAGTTGTGTTGGCGCGGGACGGCTCCTCCGTTGCCCATCTTGATCATTAAGTGCCTTTGGGAGTGGTGGCGAGTCACTGCGCTTCGCTCGGGGATGGACTGCTGCTGCAGTGGGGTGGCGCCGGCCGAGGAGGAGGCAGCGGCGTCTGGGGGCATGTCCAGGCGGCGGGTCAGACTGTCCCTGGGCAGGGTGGAGGAGCTGTAGTACGTGGCTGACTCCGTCTCGGGGATCTGGGGCTGGGATCTGAAGCTGCTGTGGTTATGGCTGGAACTGGAGCTACCCGGTAGGGGGGCACACGGTGAGGTCAGCACAGTGATGCTGCGGCTGCCCGAGGCGCTGACCTCGTAGATGTGCTTGAGGAGCTCGTCCAGGGCCGCCACGTCCACCACCGTCTGCGGGCAGCAGGATTGGGAGGCCGAAGCCCCCTGCGCACGCTCATCGTTGGGGATCTTCCTCTCCTCAGGCAGGTGCCCCAGGGCTTGGCCGTTGGTCAGGCTGTGAGAGAAGGGGAACACCTGCTGGGTGACGGACCTTGACGAACCCAGGCTGAAGCCAGTGCCGGGGGGTGCCTTGGACTCCTTGGCGTTGTTGCAGTTCTGGTTCCTCTCCCACTGGTTCCGGAAGGCCTTCATGTTCTTGATGGGCAGCTCCGGGGTGGAGTCTGGGGTGGGCAGGCCCGAGAGGTTCTCCCCTTGGGAGAGGTTAAGGTCCGGGTCTCCCAGGGACATCCCGTGCCTCTCTGGAGTGTGCTCCTTCCCACTGGGAATGAAGGAGCTGTACATCTTGGGCGTTGACACGTCCAGCTTCTCCTCTTTGGGTTGGCCGTCCAGCAGGCCGTTTAGCTTGGCCAGGCTGCGCAACGAAAGGGCAGGGTGGATGGACGCCTCAGGGTCCTTGCCAAGCCGGTGGGCACGGCGGGCGTTGTGACTGCAGTAGCATGACACCAAGAAGCCGGAGAGGATGGCGCCGAGGAAGAAGGCCACCAGAACGCAGGCGATCAGGAGGGTATAGTGGACGCTGGGGCTGGACTTCTCCATGTCAGGGAGCCTTCGGACACCTAAAGGAGAAAAAGCAAGAACAAAAGAAAGAAAAATACGTCATGACTTAGCCCGTACGAAAATAAAAACCTTCCTTGTCAGGTCCTGTCATGACATCAAAAGGCTTTCACATTCTCTCTCCCCCCCGCCACATTGTGGCTGTAACAACGGAAACATTGCAGTGTCTGCAAAAACAGAAACATTGCTTTTAAAATGTCAAATCAAGCTACAACGCGCATCTTAGGCTATACTTCCGCAATACGGATTGAATCCAGCCCCCCAAGTCATTCATTCTTCCCTCCATCAAACACAGGGAGCTATCCTGCAAAGCACTCTGCTGCCACTGTCTCAGGAGGCCACAACAGAGAAGCCTCCAGACAGTCTACTCGTTCATCATAACAAACACCCAAATCAGCCCAGACTCTAAACACAGAGCACACAAAGCTTAGGAGGACCCTGGGAGGAAAGCCATGTTTTTTTCTCCCCCTCTGCAGAGTTGATTTGAGTTCATACTTCACTGCAGGTGCACCTGGCTCCTCGCACTGGCCAAGATCAACACTCCCGATATCCAGAAGCTTATCGGGGCTCGAACAGGCACGCTGAAGCCATGGATTTGCAGCTCGGTTATGGCGAGGCTAAATGAGAATGGTGCCCGAGCCTATCCAGCAGAGCAGCAGCTGGGGTTGGGTTTAGCCCAGCAGAGATAATGGTGTCTGTGTCCTCTGGGGAGCTCCATTAAAATGTCATGAAGGTCTAACAGAGGGATCAGGAAGAGTGGATGAGCATGCTGGACCGGGGTAACTAAAAGAAAGCGTCGCTTGTCACTTCCTGGGAAAAAAATAAAATAAATCACATTTTTTCATTACAAAGGCTACCATGTATATAGTTTCATAAGATGTTGATATCTTGGGAGTAATTGTTAAAGTGTGAAACAGCGCTTGGCCCCGTGGTCTTGCAATCAGAACAGATTTCTAGAACTAAAAGTTGGAGGTAAAAGAATACACAATAATGACATCCTTTATGCAAAAGGATACCGAAACAGAACACACACATCCCGCCCACCACTAATAGCATCTCCCCCTGGTGAGCACCAACACTCTGACTTTCATCTCATCGTTGTCTCTTTTTTTTTCCCTCCAAAAGTTAAAAATAGGACAGGGCGAGAGAGAGACAGATATGGTAATTAGACTCAACCAAAACGAATGTCTTTCTCTTCGAAAGCCCCGTCGAGCAATGCCCTTCCCGTGTGGTTCTCATATAGACTCTTATGTAGGTCACATATTTCCAGAAAGAGTGATGTTCTCAGAGGATTCCTCGCCTCTAATGGGAACCAAATGCATGATAAGCCTCGGATTTCAGCACCGGTTTGAGATCCCGTGCACCGAGCGATATGCTGGCACGGCCTGCCAACCAACTTTAGAGTAGCATTCAAGGGTTAAAACCGAGGGATCTGCTTAGAGAGTCATGGCTTCTGTTGTTGTCAAAACAGTGTTGAATGTGTGAGGTATCTACCAACTCCAATAAACAGTTATGACACGGAAAATTGATTGGCTTGGATATGCTCCAGCTATCGTTTGACAACAAAGAAAAGTCAATATACTGTAGAACAACATCTTCCGTTTGTCATAGAGTAGAAATGAATTCAATTAGAAACCAAGCTATCGCACAATCAAAGACATTTTATGACAGGGGCAAGAACAGAGAAAGGAATATTCAGGGTCTGAGTACGTCGGTAGGTACAGGGACTCCAGCACTGGCATTAGATTCTACTCACAGGCCGATGCAGTGGCATTCCCGCGGCGCGAGACAAGGTTTGTTGATGTTGCCTTTGTTGCAGCACACACTGTCCATTGATAGTGTTGCTTAAAAAGGTCACAAACTGCTGACCAATATTAGAAACCCTGTTACCTTTGGCCTAAGAGAGTGTGGCGCACGCACACGCACACGCACACACACAAACTGTTGTCTCTCGTTTCATTCAGCGACCAAATGGTCTTGGCCATTAGTCAAGTCTGATAGATACACAGTCCCAAGTAACCTGCACTTTATTTTGCCTTCCTACACCTGCATTGCTTGCTGTTTGGGGTTTTAGTCTGTGTTTCTGAATAGCACTTTGTGACATCTGCTGAGGGCTTTATAAATACATTTGATAACTTTCCATGACACTTCTGGCAATGTCAAGCACAGACCGGTTAATATATCAGCCAATCAAAATGGGACTGTTTGATACTTCACAGCAGCGCTACTTCTGTTGGCAGGACAGCAATGCTACTGTACGTGAAGACAGATAATGAGATGTTGACGAAGCATTCATCTTGGCGTTATTTTGACACGATACGGCGCAGTGTAAGCATTATAGCCCGTGCTAATAAAAGGGTGTGATCGTGCCTCTTTATTTGGCTTCAATGAACAGGACATATGTATATCTGCTGGGAGTGTGAGGTATCTAGATTTCTCTGCTTAGTGCCAATGACCAGGCCTCAGGACTTGGCAGGATGTGCCTTTTGAAGGATTACGGAACTGCTGGTGCGAAAAACAAGCATCAGAAAGTCTACCCTGCCTTGAGGTGATATTCTGAACAAACGTCCTCTGGTAGATATAGGCAACTGCCAAAATAATGGGTAAGAGGGATGCAAAGTATATTGAAAGCAGGTGCTTCTACAAAAGAGTGGTTTGTGAGTTAGTTAAGCAATCGACATCCCATCATGCTTAGGGTCATGTATAAAAATGCTGGGCAGTCCATTATTTTGTCTGTCATGGCTATAGGATGACAATGCCCCCCTCCATCTACAGAGCACGAGTGATCACTGAATGGTATAATGAGCATAAAGACAAATGTAAACCATATGCCGTGGCTGTCTCAGTCACCAGATCTCAACCCAATTGAACGCTTATAGGAGATTCTGGAGCGACGCCCGAGACGGCAACACACCAAATGATGGAATTTCTTGTGGAAGAAGGGTGTCGCATCCCTCCAATAGAGTTCCAGACACTGTAGAATCTATGTCAAGGTGCATTGAAGCAGATCTGGCTTCATGGTGGCCCAAAATTATATTCAGACACTTTGTTGGTGTTTCCTTCATTTTGGCAGTTACCTGCATATATGTATTTTTGTAGGCCATTTTGTATAAATCCCAATAAAATAAAAAAAAATGAAGTGTGCATTTTGTTCTCGGTCATAAATGGTAATTTAACAGTAGAACAGATAAGAGATAATTCTGACAAGATGAATATAACATTTAGCACTTAGTGGTGGAATTGGAGTGCCCAGTGAACGCTCCGGTAACTGAAATCCAGATAACACTCAGAATAGTGCTATTATGAGTGTGTATATGCACGTTACCTTAACACATGTAAGGCTTTTTGGGATTAGTGGTTGAGGGGAAAGGCATTATGACTAGAGCCCGCCAGGGAACAGAATCGGAGCTGTCAAACAGTTTGCATAATATAATATGTTTCCTAGTTGTACAACTAGAAAATGGTGCATTTTCACGTATCCAATTGAATGGGGGAGCATCTGGTATTTTCAGCAGGTCTTTAAGTTCAGCAGAGCTCCACTTCAGGTTGCTGGGTAATGTATTTCTGCTTGAGTTTATAGTCACATGTACGTTCTGAACCTGAGCACTCTTGAGCCAGGACAATGGGAATGTTAGGTTTAAGTAATAGGTAAAATGATGTATGCTGGAGAGGCTTGTGATTGGTTAAAATAATCCAACCGGCTTCAAAACCGGCTTATATTTGGTAAAAACGGCTTCGCTCAATTTCTGGTTGGTCACTGTGAGAGGTCTAACAGTTAATAAATCTTCTACGAACACTGATCAGTAAAGCCTTTTACTCAGAATTATGAAAAGCTTTAGTCATTCATTGCCATACATTTTTTATTTATTTATTACCATATCTATATGGTACGGGCACCCGAGTGGCACAGCGGTCTAAGGCACTGCATCTCAGTGCAAGAGACGTCACTACAGTCCCCGGTTCGAATCCAGGCTGTATCACATCCGGCCGTGATTGGGAGTCCTATAGGGAGACGCACATTTGGCTCAGCGTCGATCAGGTTTGACCGTGGTAGGCCGTCATTGTAAATAAGAATTTGTTCTTAACCGACTTGCCTAGTTAAATAAAAGGTGAAAGGTCAGGCACACCTTTTCGCCAGCCAAAGAAAGGAAAATATTTTCACCTAAAATCTTCCCCACCCAATCATTAAAGTAAATTCACCACCAGTCCGGCAAATATCCGACCATTAAATGTACAGTACAAGTATGACACACTGCTGTTAGGCCTGTACAATGCCTTGCCTATCTCCAGGATAGATGCCACTGCTGTTAGGCCTGTAGCACAGTTGGTAGAGCATGGCGCTTGTAACGCCAGGGTAGTGGGTTCGATTCCCGGGACCACCCATACGTAGAATGTATGCACACATGACTGTAAGTCGCTTTGGATAAAAGCGTCTGCTAAATGGCATATATACAACGCCTTGCCTATCTCCAGGATAGATGCCACTGCTGTTAGGCCTGTACAACGCCTTGCCTATCTCCAGGATAGATGCCACTGCTGTTAGGCCTGTACAACGCCTTGCCTATCTCCAGGATAGATGCCACTGGAATCATTGGCTTTCCCATATGTACACGTCGCTCAACGGGCAATAAATTCATTATCTTGTTTTGCTCGTTTCAGGCGGAGCACCCTCGTCACCACTGTAATGGATGCTGCCAAGCCTAACATGACAGCGCTTCCCTTCAGGATTGATGTTTCCTGCATGAATGTGCCTGGGAAATCACTGCGTCAACAAGTAAAGCCACTAGGCACCCCCAAGAGAAGCTGAATACATGAAAACCTGAGCATGATAACCGGCTCCAGTGACTCACTCTCAGGGTATAATAGAGGTTGGTGGTGTTCTCAGTGGTGAGAGAAATTATATTCAGCCCGGTCTCAAAAGACCAATCTTCCCTTTGTCGGACTCAATCTGAACGTCAATACAAACTGACGATTCAATCGTTTCCCCAGCCTCTTCATTTATTTACACATTGGCGTTTCAATACGGCGTTACACCTACCACAGTATAGGACTCTCTTTATGCCAAGGATTTCCACTAGGTGAAGACGTGCGTGTCGTGTACATTTGTTAATGATACGGCCCGGGCCGCGGCTCCGCGTGGTGCATACTGCTACAAGGTGATAAACCGCGGACGGCTATAGGAAATACGTTAAGCTGCCGTAAAAGTAATTAGGAGGTCGGCCTACCACGCGGACGTCCACATAACGCATGCAAATGAGACAATCCGATGTGATTTCTGCTTCGTCTCGGCCCCATAATTGCATACCTCCACCCGAGCTGACGACCCACCGCCGAGTTCCTAAAGTGTTTTTTAATGAGTTGAGGCACTTACAAATGGAGTGTCTCTGTGTTATCTTCCTTGTATTAAAAGGGAAGGTCTATAGCATCAGTTACTGCCAAATAAGTCATAAATTGCCCGTAATTATGATCATTTGCACAGCGTTCGCCCGCAAGACCTTTTTCGAAAGGGGCTCTTGTTCTTTTTAAAAGACCTTGTAGAGCTTTCGGAACAAACCAAGGCCAATTTTTGGACCGGATTGTTCGAGCCAGCTGGCACAACACAGGTCTGTCCAATGTTCTACAGCCGCAGGACCAATCTCTTAGAACACTGCGGACCACTTAGGCTTTGTGGAGTAATCATAGATGGGCACAAGGCCACTGTAATTTACTATATGAGCTGCAGTTCAATAACCAACTGCATTCCCTATGTCCTATTGATGCATCTCTAAATTATGTATAAAGTATCCACTTTAGAACTAAAGTTAATGTGTCAGATTTGGGCAGGATTTATGGACAAAGTTCATCCTCACTGGCTTACGGGTATATCAATAATCATTGTATGTAAAGCCACGATAAAGATAATATATTCCAAGTGCAGTGGTAAGTTCTCATGTCATATTTCCATCCTCTGGTTTTAACCAGGATCAGTAAAGTACTGCCTTCATTAAATTGATTTGTTTCATAGGCATTCAGAAATGACAAACAGTCACTCTGACCATTACCTGGCTAAACGTTGGCATGCTCCCTACGCCTAGTCCATCATTGGAGTCAGGACGTTTTCTGCATAGCCATCAAGACCGTTTCAAGGTCTTTGGCATTGCCAGTGTTTCTGGGGGGTTTCAGTGATTGAAAACCACCTTCGCTGTGTTCCCGGTGCTCGTGGAGGGCCACCTTGAACCCTGTGTGCTGCTGCATGATGGGATTGACTGCTAATGAGGCGATACCGCCATGATTTTATACACAGATTGCACCTGGGGGCCAGTCAAAGTTCACTCAAAATAGCATTATTTTTTAAAAACAGACTCTAGTCAGAATTGGACTTCCCCCAATCGAGAAATCACTTCTCTGACAGACATTCACGCTTGGCTGAGCCACGCCAGGGCCAGGAGGTTAAAGCCCAACGTGCCTGTTGGCAGCCGAGGCTAGTCTCTCCATTAGCCTCTAATAGTGTCATTCACTCCTTGGGTTAATCACAGTGAATGGCAAAGGCTGGTCTTCTATTACATCACGAGGGTCTTCTCTGGTGTGAGGCTCGCTCTGTGAATTACAATTACCACGCTCAAGTAATATTAGGCCTACCAGAGGGGTTTATTGACTTAGGCCATGCCGAGTTATGAATTGCGAGATTGAAAGTACATTATCTATCGGCTACCCAAGGAGAACCTCTTGGTTTAAAAAGTGTATCTGATCTTACTCCTCAGCCTCCAATTTCCAGAAGCAGCAACACGTGTTTAATCTTCTCTACAAGATGTGGAACTAGAGCAATGTTTGTAGCCCTGTGAAGGAGCAAACTGAACCAAACAATCAAACATTACTTTGAATTTCGAGTCAAATAAAAAGCTATAATGGTCTCTAAGTCAAAAGGTTTAACAGACACGGAAAAGCTTGGGGTCTTTCATTTTCAAGTCGTCTAGTGAGAAGCCTTAAAGGGAAAAGACACTTAAACTGTTTAATTTTTTGGGGGTTTCATTAGTCCCCCTGTTGATACAGTCCCAAAATGTTTTGCATGTCAGCAGTCAAGTTTTCAAGATATTAGACATACAAGAAGCAAAGGGTCAGCGTTCACATCGTCATGGTGCGAAACTACTGATTGCCAAAATAGTTATAGCAAACTCATTGTATGTCACTTAATTCAGTGTTTATGCTCAGTCATACTACAATGAAACGAATTGGAAAGCAACACAGGGAGAAAGAAAGGGCGAGAGACTGGGAGAAATGGAAACTGACCGTAGGCCGAGTCTGCGGCGGAGTTCTGGTTTCGTGTGGTCGCCAGGACATCTGCTGATGGGAGCAAAACAAAGCATTAATATGGAGAGAGAAGAGACGGAGTGAATTACATACCGCTCACAAAGACAGAAGAAAATAAATGGGGTTTTCCCGACGGCGTGACGTGAAATACAAGTAGTAGGTTCCAAAATGTGACCCAGTTGTGGATTCAAGTGTCATAAAATAATTTTTAGATGTGCCCTTTTCTCCCCTATCATACTTTTCTCTTCATATTCTTGTACTTTTAGTCTGCCTTGTATAAACATGCAGTGTAGCATGTAAATGTGTCTGCAGTATGTAGCCTTGTTGATAGAACTTCCGTGTGAACATACTTTTAAAAAATGTATATTTGTAGGTATTTTCTTAAAACTGCATTGTTGGTTAAGGGCTTATAAGTAAGCATTTCACTGTAAGGTCTACACCTATTGAATTCGGGGCATGTGACGAATACAATTTGATTTGATACTGTACCACTTCAATGTTAGCTGGCAGATTGACAGGTAGCAAATTCAATTGCCACATCATCAATTAAATCCATAACAAAAGGGGAGGAGGTATTTGATATAACACCATGGAAGCCTGTGAAACCCATTCTTCCATGAAGGAATAGACCCTCTTCATACAGGGCTAATGTTTAGGTGAGTGGCCTGTTGCCATGGGGACGTTGATGATAGCTCACCATGGCAGTTTTCAGGGTACAGTGAGTGGTCTCCCTCGATGTCCTGGTCAAAGCCAGCCCTGGGGAGAGAGAGAGAGAGAGAGAGTAAAAATGGAGGCTCATCACCTGTTTTCCTGTTTGCTGCCACCTATCCAACTGTAATTGGGACCTGTGTCATTCACTCCAGGCTGGAAGCCCATTTAGCGCCATCCTGACACAGAACTTGCCCGACCTGCCAGTCGTGGAGGAGAGAAGAATTCCTGTAGCCCGTACACTGTGTCAGAGAGACATCCTGCATATGCCTATGACTTCACCATCCACAGACAAGGTGGGTGAATCAGGAGAATGGCACGAACGGAGAGAACATCCATTTTTGCTGTCCAATTAGAAGCCAGCGCCACGACTGATAAAGGTCAGATGACAATAACTCTTCCTATCAGGTGACAGGGGGAGCAGATGTCGCCGGGCCTCATTTGGCAAGGACAGCCTGCATCAGTCAGGAGAAAAAAGGCAGCTATGACTGAAGCCAAGGTCATAATCCAGACCCTATTCAAACAAAATATGTAGCCAGACACAGTGTACAGTGTCTTACCTGTGCATATTCCAGCACACTTTTGAGGGATGTGAAACACACGAGTGCGGGTTTTAACTATTAAGCACTGTATTTGGGGCCACTCTCCCCTCCTGCCCACGGAGTGTTCATTCTCATTAGGATTTTTCAATCAGTGCATGCCGCTTGCACTGATAGCCATCGATAGATTTAGCGTGCTTGTGAATGAGAGAAAAGGTCCACACACAACCAGATACATTTAGAGTGGCTGGAAGCTAATGGAATGTGTGGTTTGAAGGCAGCACACAAGTGTCCATTATGGGAAGGGGAATGAATAGGATTAGGTTGGATCCTACTTCTGACACCAACGGGCGCACATTCTCTTTCACCCTCCAGCCCTTTCCATCTTGGAGCTGCAGAGTCCTTGCTTTGTGTTCATTTGTTTGTTTTTGCTTTTCCCCCTCCTCTCTCGCTCTCGTTCACTCGCTCTCTATGTATCCATTCTCAAAAAAAGTGTGGGATGCGTGAGCGAGAGAGAGCGCTATTCATTTCCCTCGCTGACACTTTAAAGCTCTATTTACTTGTAATGAAGGAGGGCAAAGGACTAGGAGACATACATATGAATAGATGCAAATTCTCAGAAAAAAAGACTGACAACGCATACATGCAAACAACAACCTACCAGAGATGCATACAGACACAGTGATATAAGTAGATATAAGTAGATATTTACAGTGGTGTAAAGTACTTAAGTAAAAATACTTTCAAATACGACTTAAGTCGTTTTTTTTGGTATCTGTACATGATTCTTTTTTTTTCTTAATAAAAAAAAAACTTTTACTTCACTACATTCCTAAAGAAAATAATGTACTTATTACTCCATACATTTTCCCTGACAGCCAAAAGTACTCGCTCAATTTTGAATGCTTAGCAGGACAGGAAAATGGTCCAATTCATGCACTCATCAAGAGGACATCCCTGGTCATCCCTACTTTGATCAATTACATTTACTTTTGATACTTAAGTACATTTAAAACCAAATACTTTTACTCAAGTACTGTTTTACTGGTTGACTTTCACTTTTATTCAAGTTATTTTCTATCAACGCATATCTTTACTTTTACTCAAGTATGACAATTGGGTACTTTTTCCACCACTGGATATTTATACAAATGTTTGCCAATAAAACATATAAAACAGTCACAGGTAGGGACACCCACTCACAACCAAATACAGAGGATTCAGTTTTGGAGTTGGCCTAAATAGAAGTTTAAGTTTAGGAGAACAAGCAACATATTTTAAACCGCGGCGGGCCAGGCTGCAGAGTTCCTTCAGGACCGACTTCCGCTCCATTTAGTTTTTTCCCGGGTTGCCTCACTTGGGAGCTCTTTGGAGCGTTTTGCAAAGACGGCCTGGTCTGCCAAAGCAGCTGTCACATTCACCTCTGGATCAACCCAATTAGTCTCCAGGGAAACCACTGACTCGCTGCCACGACAACAAGGCCCATCTGCTGCTCCTCTTAGGGAAGTGGCGGAACCACAGTGTCCTGGATGAGGTGTTTCCAGAACCCTGAAAACTTTCCTCGTCCCACTGAACTCCAACTCTCTATCCAAAATTGTGATTGATACTTTTGAGTGGAACTTCATGGAACTTGCAATAGTCTCAAGTTTGATGAAACCTCATCTTAAACCGCCAATTCCTGTGCTGCTGGAATGAGGAATGTCACAAAACGTTTTCCCACAAATCCCAATATTAGATTACAGTGTGTGGTATTGAATTCATGTTGGTGCACTACGACATTTAAGAAAGCTAAATGACCTTTTTTCAGCCTCTAAAAGATTCAATCTAGGCTTTTACTGCGGACACAACATGACAAAATGCGCTAAACCGCCAACCCTGGAAGTGCCATGTCGAAACTCAATTCTTCAGCAGTCAAACCAGGCAGACTGCTTTCCGCTCTTCTACTCGGTCCCACACATCTAAAATCTTCACTTTTTACTGACCAAGTAACAAACAGACAAAAAATAAAAATCTACACTGGGATATTTAAGGGGATCGTCTCATATCAGCGAAACAAAGTGTTGGCAATTTGTTTGATTAGTTGAAATCGGGTGCGATGGCACTAGGTCAGGACAGAAACCTGATCACTGCTAGGGAATGGGTGGGGTTGTGGAACAAGGTTAACTGGTGGCATGGCCAAGTGAATCACCATAATCACCCTTTTACACAGCAGCTTTTTCGATAGCACTGGAGATCAACGATTATGAGTCACAGTGTCAAATGACCCCTCTTCGGTTCATGAGAACTGATCGATGGCAACCCATCAGTTGTTCAGTCATTTCTTATGTTCCAGATAATTAGAGAGACTATTTTCATTTTCAGGAGGTCCGGGGTGAAAACATGTTTTATTCCTGACGATTGCAGTATCTGTCAGCTCATAAATAAATCAATGAACTCAAGCCATTGTGGCTCAAGCGGTTGAGCATTCCTTTCACTTAAAGTGCATTGCATAAGTGGAAACTGGCCCAAGGCCAGCAGATATAATGAAACAAATGAATGCATATTAGCATACGGTGCACCAGAGTGTATAACTTGCTGGTATAAAGAAACTGACTAGCGCAAGAAAATGCATCTTTGAAGAGCGGCCCTTATCTGCAGTACAATGATGTCACTCACTCAATACATTCTTCTTTAATATGACTTCCACAGGGTTTGAGATTTATTTCCCTCATATCTTCTACTCTCTAATCTCCTCTCCTTTTATGGGGCCCAATACCGATGATAGATATACGATCACACTCTCAAACCTTTATTACCTTTCAGATTGACAGAAAGTGACACTTACTTGAACCCTGGCGCCATGTTGGCACAGCTCCCAGTCCGGAGCCAGATGCAGTATGGGTCGCGGGACGACAGACAACTCCTAGAAAAATGACGAGGCAAGAGGCGGTTAAAATCCCTGTATGATATCGCTCCTTGGCGTGCAGGCGATGGGCGCCCGACTGTGTCTACTTTGACACAGTGACACGCCACACACACACACTTGAGCCAAGGATACTGCTGCGGTCTAGTGGAGCGTATTCTGTTGGGGCTATTCCCCAGCTGGTGCTCTGCAGAGCGAGACTGGCTGGCCTGCGTGTGAACTCGGGAGAGGTGATTGTGTCTGACAGTGTCAGTGTGTGTTTTAGCTCTTTCTCCAAGATGACAAGTCTGCCCGTGACAGACCTTAGAGGACAGGTGTGTGCATCGGTTTCTAAATATTTGTGTGTGCCGTGTCATTATGGGCCGCCTGGAGGGGTGAAGCCAGTCATCTTAGTGACAGGTGTCCTCAGTCTCTCTCCCCCAGCCGTGGTGACACACTGACAGCCAGGGCCACGGGGACTGAGGGGGAGCTCTCGGGGAGGAAGAAGGGAGAGGGGAGGGTCTGTCTTTCACTTGCCTATGGGAGGAGGAGAGAGGGTTGTCTTCTTTGGGTCTCTCACTTGTCACTCAGTTCTCTGTTTCCATGAACCCCTGCCTCCCTCACATCCCGCCAGTAGGAGATGATGCACACGGCATCATTGTGGGCTGACCTACTGTGTTTGTTTGCATGCACGTGCAAGTGTGTGTGTGTGACAGACTACGAAGGAGGAAATTCGTTTTGCAGTTGGGTGTTTAAATGTTGAATTATTCCAATGGGAGGATCAGTCAACTATACTGATATATTCTTGATATCGCAAACATTTCCCCCAACATTTACAGGCTGTTCAAATATTGATTATATGGGCAATTAAGCCGCCCTTTTCAATGTTTTGGTTGTTTGCCAAAATATGCTCTCTGCGCCAAACACATTTGGAGAATTTGGTCATTTCCTCATGCCTTCCCTGTACTCTGCTTGCGCCATTAATTGGCAAAATGACTAGAACAAATATAAACATTTGTTTATACTGAAATCACTTGACCACAAATTGACATCTAACGAGCTTGGTATCCAGAGACTAAGTATTTGTTATAACACCGAGCAAACCATTTTGAGCAGTGTAAAAGCGGTACTAAATCCTAACAATACTGCATATCCTCCCCTTTGCACTCTTGCACAATCATCTCTGCCTTGTTGTAACTCACTTTTTGCAGGCGCCGTGCTCGGTGCAGCGGCTGAGTGGTACTCTGATGACACAGCTGGTGAAGGCCACGAACAAGGCATGATGCTCCTTATCCAGCTCCATTCCCAGAATCCTCCTGTCCTCCTGCCCTTGAACGTTGCACCTGTGGCAAGATATGGTCACGTGACACGTGAGAACCCTTACAGCACAGCCATACTAATGGATTAGAGTTAGAACCACAGACACGTGAAACACAGTACTATTCATTAGTCACAGGTCGCCTTTAGCCTCCGGGGCTCCCATTTCTATCTGTGTAATAAATGTTCATTTAGTAAGTTTATATACCATTTGAACACCCAATATAGTGTGGAAAATGCAATTACTCTGCCCGTCAACTACCTTAGTTCATATTTTGATCATTTGGTAGGGGTAATACCATAATAATGTAGGTTACAAGCTTCAAAGGAATACTCCGCTCAAAAACTATTTTTGGTATTTGTTTCATTAGTCCACTGTTAGTATAGTCCCCCAAAAATGTGCATGTCAGAAATCAAGTTTTCAAGACATAGGACTTTCACCGTTTTGCATCCTATTATGCTTTTTGCGTCATTATGATGCCGTGGTCAGTATTTATACTGTATTCCTTTAAATCAGGTATAGACTTATTCATTTGGAGACGGTCCCGGCTGAAATTAGACACGGGTGCTTATATAACAGTCAGGTTCTCATTCCATTACCGAGTTTTGCTATTACTAAACCCGTTATAGAGTGACTTATAGAGGTTCTGTACTGACTTAGAGGGGTTATAGACATCAATGTCCTCCAAGAGTTGGGAGCCAAAGGAGGCGTTCGGATGAGTGCTGGACAACACCTTCAGGACCCTGCCATCCTCAGAGCCCAGAAAGACTACAGTGCGGTCCTTAGACGGCCCGGCAGAGGTGTCCACCGCAATCTGAGTCAGCTTGTACCTGGAGAAGGGAAAACACAGTTAGCGCTGATTGTACGGCCGGCAACGGTAACTAGTCAGCCATAATGTGTCAGTCATTCAGAACAAGTGCACCGCCACGACTGGCATGGAGATACGGATCAACATAGGGTTATAAATAATTTAGAATTTGTATTTATTTAACTTGGCAAGTCAGTTAAGAACAATTCTTATGTACAATGTCGGCCTACCCGGGCCAAAACCAGCCAGCGCTGGACCAATTGTGCGCCGTTCTATGGGACTCTCAATCACAGCCGGTTGTGATAGAGGCTGGATTCGACCCAGGGCGTCTGTAGTGACGCCTCCAGCACTGAGATGCAGTGCTTTAGACCGCTAGGCCACTCGGGAGACTTTCAGTTGGATATGGTTTTTCAACCCTTTGTGCTTTCCTGATTTTAACCCACGTGATTCTGTCATTTTCTGTGCACCAAAAGATGGGAGTGGAGAGCACACTCAAATGGGGTAGACAGAAGTGCTAGACTGCAGCTGCGTTGAAATTTCACTTCTGCTTTAGGCTACTTTCTGGGTGAAATTTGGCACTTTCCCGAATGGTTACTGTTGGTTGCCTAGCAGGATAACAGCTGTCAAGGAAGGTTTTGTAAATGAACCATGATTGCTTCCAGAATGTGCAGGTTCTTATCTTTGTGTGTTTGCACGTGCATATCTAACGCCAGTCATCTCAACTGGCTGCTGAAGACTGCATAGCCACTGTATGTCATTTTCAGTTCATTAACATCAACTATGCTATAAAATATGTATTTCCTCGGGTTCATGAACGCAACACACTCGATGAGAATATCTTATGATTTAAACCCCATTTTATCTCCCAATATTTCCATGACTTCACCTCGGGACATTTCACCAGGATGTTTCGTCTCTAGATTTGGGAGCAGTGTGAGATAACACGTTCCCCATGCACCCCTGACTTTTGTTGTCATTTACCAGAGTATCACATCAGCTTCCTGCAGTGAGAAGCAGCAGGCGGGTCACCCAGGGGGTACGGCAGGCAGACTCAAACAGCTCATATCACCTTTGCACCGCCAGTAAATGTCAAACTTTGTGGATGAAGCCACAGTCTCCGGTCAAATACACTAGCAGTAGCTAGGCTGAGGCAATTTCAGGGTTTTTGTTCCTGAGCGAGAACAGTTATCTGGTTTGAGGAAAGTGTCATTCATTGACTAATTCGATTTATTGTTGCACTGAAATACTGATATATGTTAAATTTGATCAAATGTTATATTACATTGCATTATTGTATATTTGTCTAGGTTTCCATTTGTCCACACAAAGAGAAGTGGTTATATTGTTTGGTACTGCCCTACTGTACCTGCTGGTGGTGCGGGTGAAGCAGGGCCGGTCGTTGACGGAGGGCACCGCCTCGTCCATCAGCGGATAAGACTTGATGAAGGTCAGCGTGTCGTCGGGGAAGTTGATGGATGACTTGTAGGCCGAGGCCGGGCCATCACCGGCACAGGAACCAGGCCTAAAGCAGAGAATAGAGAAATTACACAGGTGTGTACTGTGCTAGCTGGTCCCAGATCTGTTGGTGCTGTATAGCCAACTCATAGGTTTGTGGTCATGCCTGGTCATATGTATTCTAGTGCCCCTTCAGGACAGTCTCATACCTGGGCTTAGGCACCTGTTCCTCCGGTACTGGGGTCCAGGCTGAGTCACTGGTCTTCTGCTCCTTAAACTTCCCATTGAAGGCCTTCTCTATGTCGTCCATGTAGAAGGCACACACAGCTGAGCCAGGGATACTGACGAGGGAGACAGACGCAAAGAGCGTGTTCAAAAAAATAAATAAAAAAGAGCCTCGCGGGATTGAGCTGTCGAAAAGGTTTGTTGAAACATGGTTGGCTGGTCAAACAAGGTGAAAAAACGCGACATGATCTGGTGAGCACAGCTATGTGTATAATTAAAAATCAATATCAAAACGTTTCTGTGGTAAAACTAAAATGGTCCTGGGCTGCGAGGAAGGAGGTCCAGTGTGAGTGAATATCAGGCTGTTTTTCCAGTTTTAGTGGTGTTGCGCATATTCTTGCAGTGGAATACCCATTTCAGATAGAAGATGTCGTATATTCTCAAAAATATACTGTATAAGGCAATGTTTATATGACCCCCTTTCGAACAGCCCCTCATTTACTATAAACTATACAGTACTGTGCAGCCGTCTTCATCGACCTTGACAAGGCTTTCGACTCTGTCAATCACCATATTCTGATCGGCAGACTCAGTAGCCTCGGTTTTCGGATGACTGCCTTGCCTGGTTCACCAATTACTTTGCAGACATAGTTCAGTGTGTCAAATCGGAGGGCATGCTGTCCTGTCCTCTGGCAGTCTCTATGGGGGTGCCACAGGGTTCAGTTCTCGGGCCAACTCTTTTCTCTGTATATATCAATGATGTTGTTCTTCCAGTACTTTCGTTCCAGTACTCTGCTGCCTGTGACTGGAACGAATTGCAATAATCGCTGAAGTTGGAGACTTTTATCTCCCTCACCAACTTCAAACATCTGCTATCTGAGCAGCTAACCGATCGCTGCAGCTGTACATAGTCTATTGGTAAATAGCCCACCCATTTTCACCTACCTCATCCCCATACTGTTTTTATTTATTTACTTTTCTGCTCTTTTGCACACCAATATCCCTACCTGTACATGACCATCTGATCATTTATCACTCCAGTGTTAATCTGCAAAATTTTAATTATTCGCCTACCTCCGCATGCCTTTTGCACACAATGTATATAGACTCTCTTTTTTTTCTACTGTGTTATTGACTTGTTAATTGTTTACTCCATGTGTAACTCTGTGTTGTCTGTTCACACTGCTATGCTTTATCTTGGCCAGGTCGCAGTTGCAAATGAGAACTTGTTCTCAACTAGCCTACCTGGTTAAATAAAGATGAAATAAAAATAAAAAATACTACTTTCTTGCATGTATCTCTCTTTTATACATAGTGGGCAACTGGCAAATTGTGAAGGGTAGGGGGTGGGGGGTGTAGTTAAACCATGGGGGTAGGGCTGGGCTAAACATTAAATTCCAAAATGCCTGTATCGCAAGAATCTAGGTTCTTGTTTTTATGAGCGTTCGGTCTTTGGTCTCGCTCCTTCTGTGCTGTGTGCACTGTGCACCATCCCACTCGCACCAAGCCCCTGCCACTTCCAGTACAACAAAAGACAGAGTATCTTCTTCCTCTCTGACAGCACGCAGTTTAAACTCGCGATTTACATTTGAGGTTTGGTCCAACAGAATCGGTCATATGGACACCAAAACTATTAGACATGATTTTACTGTGATAGACGAGAAGTGAACCTTGATTTTTGAGATTTTTTTTCTCCCCATTTTCGGGATTTCCAACTCCCTTCCAATCTCCTCAACGGGCTTGGGAGAGGCAAAGTTTGTGTCACGCGTCCTCCCAAAACATGACTCGCCAAGCCACGCTGCTTCTTAACGCCTGGAAGCCTGCCGCACCAATGTGTCGGAGGAAACACTGTTCAACTGATCGACTGTAGTCAGCTTGCAGGCTTCGATGAGCCAAGGAAAGCGCCCGCCAAACCCTCGCTGGGCCAAAGGTGCACCACCATACGGGACTCCCGGTCACGGCCTGCTGTGACACAGCCTTGGATCGAACCCCAGGCTTGTAGTGACGCCTCAACACTGTGATGCAGTGCCTTAGGCCGCTGCGCCACTCTGGGAGAACTTAACCTTTTTTAGCTCTCAGCTCCCAACATGTGAAACAGAGTAGACCCTACGAAAACGAGAGTATCAATGAACATGATTGTGGAAAACGTATTGTGGAAAACGGAAAACGTTTGTTGTGCGCGGCATAGCAGCATTTTAGCCACATACTGTTATGTGCTAGCTTTCTCGTCTGTGTTTTTGTAAATGTGCAATTTATTAAAGTGCAATGAGCATAAAGAGACACGTTTATATAAGGAATTGGAAACTCGTTCTCATTCTGTGAAATAAGCCTCTTCTTATCCAGGTAGGCAACTTGATTTCAAATCTGAAAGTGAACAGGCTAAGTCATTCAAACAGCTGGACAGGAGGGTGCATTCATAACAGTTCAATTGTTCTACCATGTTAGCAAGCAAATAGATCCAAGTTGGCTAGACTTGAAATATAAAGATTAGCTGGCTACTCGCTAGCATGTGGGCTTGTGCTTGAGAGATTGTTTAGGAGACCTGTGTTCATTTTCTATAATGCCTGCTACAAGAAGTTCGTCACTATGAGTGGACGTGCATATTTCTGGTAAAATTTGTAACAAAAAAAAATGTATTTTCTAGGACTAATTGAAAGCCAGATCAGTGATTATTGCAAAGAAAAGCAGGTTAAACTATTTTGAGAAAATAATTAAATTGTTAATGGGTCTCATGCTTGTGGAAGGATTTTATTTAGCTTAGGTATACTTTCATAAACCCTGAATTCATTAGATTATTCCTGACTGTTTGAAATGCTGTTTATTGACCTTTAATTGTGCAAGACTATTTAGAGAAAACACGTTGTATATTGTGAATCGCCGTTAAGTTTGAAAAAAAGATAAACAATTATTTTTAGGCCATTTCGCCCAGCCGTACATGGGGGCTGTTTTTGCATTTCAAATTAGGGAGGTGTTGAACAATGGAAGTGTTAACAAATTTACCTTTAATAAAGCAGAGAACAAATCACACAGACCCAATACCTGTATTTTGGTTACATTACTTGATCATTAGGTGGGTTTTAATTGTCCATGTCTTTTTTTTTACCCCCCGACCCCTTTCAGATATACAAAATAGCAGGTAAAAAGGAGAATCCATAGTAAAATAGTAGGAATTCTGTCTCTCTGAAAGGGGTATAGGAAACGTATGGATATTGGCTTTGATGGACTAGCGCCCAGTCATTTAACATTCATTCACCACTACTTTCATGACCGCTCGGCTAACCTGTTAGCTTGCGTAGTGAACACTCCCACCACTGCGGGGCGCTGGTTGATCTGCAGCACGTTGGTGAGTGACTGCAGCACGTCGAAGTAGAAGAAGGAGTCGCCGGGTACCGAGCAGTTGAGCCGCGCCTTCAGGAAGGAGGTCCAGTAGCGCTCCAGCACCCGAGGAGAGCCGCCGTTGTCGTTCTTACACACCCGCGCCACACGAGAGAACACCACCTTGGAGCAAAACCAGAAAATAATTAAATATCACAGAATAGTGCTTTACTATCCTTGGCGCTCTTCTCCTGACCCCCTGGGACATGGGACTTGAGAGGCTTGAAGCAGCCACAGTTCTAGCTGTCTGGGGTTAACACGTGCCTTGCTGAAGGGCACACCGGTAGTAGCGGGTACTTGAGATTCTGTCACCAGCCGTTACCATTTCATTTTCAACCTGCCCTCACCTGGGATTTCAACCAGCAACCCGCTGGTTACACCAGACTAACTCCCCCAAATGGATGTTCTATTTCCCATGTTAGCTCAGTGGATCCGGTCCAGAAGGCTACAGACCTGTCATTATAGTTCATCTCCTATGTCCGACCATAATGGTGCCTTTATTTTTTCACAATGAATCGATCACCCATCTCAACTAGTCTTGATACATCTGATATGGGAACATAGTACATCCATTCTCACGTCTTGCTCTAATGGACAGAGCTGAAGAACACAGGCCATACAGTACAGTCATGGCCAAAAGTTGAGAATGACACAAATATACATTTTCAAAGTCTGGTGCGTCAGTGTCTTTAGATATTTTTGTCAGATGTTACTATGGAATACTGAAGTATAATTACAAGCATTCCATAAGTGTCAAAGGCTTTTATTGACAATTACATGAATTTGATGCAAAGAGTCAATATCTGCAGTGTTGACCCTTCTTTTTCAAGACCTCTGCAATCCACCCTGGCATGCTGTCAATTAACTTCTGGGCCACATCCTGACTGATGTCAGCCCATTCTTGCATAATCCATGCTTGGAGTTTGTTAGAATGTGTGGGTTTATGTTTGTCCACCCGCCTCTTGAGGATTGACCACAAGTTCTCAATGGGATTAAGGTCTGGGGAGTTTCCTGGCCATGGACTCAAAATATCGATGTTTTGTTCCCTGAGCCACTTAGTTATCACTTTTGCCTTATGGCAAGGTGCTCCATCATGCTGGAAAAGGCATTGTTCGTCACCAAACTGTTCCTGGATGGTTGGGAAAAGTTGCTCTCGGAGGATGTGTTGGTACCATTCTTTATTCATGGCTGTGTTCTTAGGCAAAATTGTGAGTGAGCCCACTCCCTTGGCTGAGAAGCAACCCCACACATGAATGGTCTCAGGATGCTTTACTGTTGGCATGACACAGGACTGATGGTAGCTCTCACCTTGTCTTCTCCGGACAGGACAAGCTTTTTTCTGGATGCCCCAAACAATCGGAATGGGGATTCATCAGAGAAAATTACTTTACCCCAGTCCTCAGCAGTCAAATCCCTGTACCTTTTGCAGAATATCAGTCTGTCCCTGATGTTTTTCCTGGAGAGAAGTGGCTCCTTTGCTGCCCTTCTTGACACCAGGCCATCCTCCAAAAGTCTTCGCCTCACTGTGCGTGCAGATGCACTCACACCTGCCTGCTGCCATTCCTGAGCAAGCTCTGTACTGGTGGTGCCCCGATTCCGCAGCTGAATCAACTTTAGGAGACGGTCCTGGCGCTTGATGGACTTTCTTGGGCGCCCTGAATCCTTCTTCACAACAATTGAACCGCTCTCCTTGAAGTTCTTGATGATCTGATAAATGGTTGATTTAGATGCAATCTTACTGGCAGCAGTATCCTTGCCTGTGAAGCCCTTTTGTGCAAAGCAATGATGACGGCACGTGTTTCCTTGCGGTAACCATGGCTGACAGAGGAAGAACAATGATTCCAAGCACCACCCTCCTTTTGAAGCTTCCAGTCTGTTATTCGAACTCAATCAGCATGACAGAGTGATCTCCAGCCTTGGCGTCGTCAACACTCACACTTGTGTTAACAAGAGAATTACTGACATGATGTCAGCTGGTCCTTGTGTGGCAGGGCTGAAATGCAGTGGAAATGTTTTTGGGGGGATTCAGTTCATTTGCATGGCAAAGAGGGACTTTGCAATTAATTGCAATTCATCTGATCACTCTTCATAACATTCTGGAGTATATGCAAATTGCCATCATACAAACTGAGACAGCAGGCTTTGCGAAAATTTATATTTGTGTAATTCTCAGAACTTTTGGCCACGACTGCACATACATTTGTGGTTCTATCACTGACACCCTTTTACCTTGCCCAGGGTGGTGTACTCCACTGCAATCTCACTGAGGAAGAAGTAGACATAATTCCCATACTCGATCGCATGGTGGAAATGGGGCTCTGGGGAGGCAAGCAGACACAACAAGAGGGGAGAAGTGAGAGGTGAGATCAAATGAAAGTCATTATGGGGAGTCATCATTTTCTGGGGAGTATCTGTATCTGCCGGAGATGGAGTCCTTGCTGTTCAGGAATTTGCGCCAACCCTGTACTAACACCAGATCCAACTAATTACATACCCAGCCATCACCTGCGTCTTGAGACGTCTTAAGAAACACTCAATGCCATCTATCCAGACATGTTATGGGTGTCAAGACATGTCTCAAGACACTAATGTAAAAGATTTAGTCTTTATATAGTCTTCATTTTGGAATGTTTAACATTTCAACTTCATGGAACATTCTACTGACAGTTGATATAAGACTCAAATGGTAGTCTGTCAAACCTGAAAGATTTTTTTTCAACTTGAGGAAAGCATGCAAAGCATTTTAATATGTAATGTACGTTAGCCAAAATAATATTTAGTCAATATGAAGAAATATGTTAGACATCTTGTTTTGGCACAACCAAATGTGACATTGTGCAGACTCTGGTTAGCGAGCTAACAACTGTCATTAGCTAGCAAGTATAGTTAAATCTCTAAATGCATGTCTCTTTTTTTTAAATTTGCCCAATGGAGTCCATGGGGGAGCACAAAGAGGGAACGGGATCATGTCAAAGGTCTCAACCTCGATGATCGTTCAGCCATCACCACCGATCACCTTAAGATGTCTCAAGACAAAGTTGACCTACTCTCGTTAACCGGGCGACTAATTCTGGTCTTTCCTGTGCAGTTTTATTAAACAGAGAATACATCTAAATGTTACATTAAATAACATCTCCCAAATAAATGGATAAATGGCTGGTGCATTTATAGATGTTTCTTGTTTTATTGATCAGCCCTGCAAACCTCACGTGCTGCAGAGTAGACTGGACTTATAGTGACCTTCATGCATGGTTAGGCTGACGAGGTACGTTATGACGGATGCTTGCATCTGCTTTCTTGTTTTCACATGTGCTTTGGTAGTCATTGTGTAATGGACACGGCCCATGTCTCTTTTGTCAGGATACGAGGATGGAAGACATGTCAGCCACCCAACTAAATGAAGGTAAGTGGTCACCCAGCAAATACAAGTGAGAACACTGCATTGCAAAAAAAAAAAAAGGACCAGGACACATGCAACGGTCACTTCTTCCCATGAGAACAGGAGTGCTTAACTGATTCATTCTATTTTCAGACTGGACATAGACAAAAGCTGGCGTCCTATCTGGTGTCAAACGGTAAGACCTCGCGGACGATGGGGCTTTACGCTTCAGGTGAGCTGTTCATAAATAACGTACAAGAAAATAGCAGGGTACCTAATGATACCTAATTACATTTGATTTTCTTACAGATTAAGGAAGAGGATCTCTAAGATCCCCAAACAAGAGAAGACTATCTCTGGCTGTAAAGGCAGGCGTTGTTTGGAGCTCTATACCACCTTCAACTACAGTTATTTTGTTGCTTATGAAATTGGTATTTTTGGTCAAAAAATCTTGATTACTTTGATTTTGTGTCCATCACAATTGGGGCTATGGATGTGCACGAAAGTCGTAGAGTGAGTGATTAGTATTTATAATGAATTTTAGAAAATGAAAAGAACAAATTATAAAAATGTCTTGATATTTCCAATACGTGTTTATAGAGACGTGTCGTCATTTGCTAAGACAGGTCTCAAGACATTGTGATGGCTGGGTAGGTAAGGACTTGATGATGCAGTGGTGAGTTAAAATGGGTGTACTGGTACTGGGCTGAAAAATCGACACACCCCCAACCAGGACACTGACAGACACGACATTCACGTGACCGACCTCGGAGCCACTTGGAGTCGTACTTGACGGTCCGCAGGACGGGGCTGTCGTCGCCAAGACTACGGTAGATGACAGCGTCGCTGGCCAGGAAGTCGGTCATGGTGGCAGAGTAGAAATCACCACCTAGAAAATAAAGTGAGTATAGTAAATATAGCAATTAATAAGTAAGATAGTATAAAAAAAGCAAGTCATAGTAAGACAATACAATTAAAATAGTTAAGCTTTATATAAAAGACAAGTCCATGTCATATCTATTTACCAATTCATATATGAAACACTTACATTTATGCTATAAGAATGCTCAGATTTATTATGACTAATCGATTTAGCCATAAAACTAGGCTTCCGTCTTGACCTACCTAAAAGGCCTAACACTTAGGCTTTGGACAAAATTTTATTGCTAATGGACTATGGGCAAAACATTGACATTTCAAACTCTAAATGTATAGATTCAGCCACTCACCAGCAAAGAGGCCAAGGTTGGATTGGCCCGACTCGAAGGGACAGCGCGCCTGACCCAACACCTCTTCGCCAACCTGCTCCAGGGTGGTCATCTGTGTGAGCGAGAGGAAACTTAGTTCTCTGTCATCATTATGGCCTAGGGCCTGGACTGAAACTAGCACTACACAAACCCCTTATCCCCAATACCTCCTTTGCAACAGTGGAATTGCTAGCACGGCTGTGGTTGCTCAGCCCCTTGCTGGCACGGCTGTGGTTGCTCAGCCCCTTGCTGGCACGGCTGTGGTTGCTCAGCCCCTTGCTGGCACGGCTGTGGTTGCTCAGCCCCTTGCTGGCACGGCTGTGGTTGCTCAGCCCCTTGCTGGCACGGCTGTGGTTGCTCAGCCCCTTGCTGGCACGGCTGTGGTTGCTCAGCCCCTTGCTGGCACGGCTGTGGTTGCTCAGCCCCTTGCTGGCACGGCTGTGGTTGCTCAGCCCCTTGCTGGCACGGCTGTGGTTGCTCAGCCCCTTGCTGGCACGGCTGTGGTTGCTCGGCCCCTTGCTGGCACGGCTGTGGTTGCTCGGCCCCTTGTTGGCACGGCTGTGGTTGCTCGGCCCCTTGTTAGCACGGCTGTGGTTGCTCGGCCCCTTGTTAGCACGGCTGTGGTTGCTCGGCCCCTTGTTAGCACGGCTGTGGTTGCTCGGCCCCTTGCTAGCACGGCCCCTTGTTAGCACGGCTGTTGGTTGTTAGCACGGCTGTGGTTGCTCGGCCCCTTGTTAGCACGGCTGTGGTTGCTCGGCCCCTTGTTAGCACGGCTGTGGTTGCTCGGCCCCTTGTTAGCACGGCTGTGGTTGCTCGGCCCCTTGTTAGCACGGCTGTGGTTGCTCGGCCCCTTGCTAGCACAACTCTGGTTGCTCGGCCCCTTGCTAGCACGGCTGTGGTTGCTCAGCCCCTTGCTAGCACGGCTGTGGTTGCTCGGCCCCTTGCTAGCACGGCTGTGGTTGCTCAGCCCCTTGTTGGCACTCATAAATGATCTGGCTGCCCCTCCAGTCCCTCTGGGGACAGTCTCCTATTTGTGGCAAAGCAGGAGCAGGAGTGCGCGCACACACACACACACCCACACACAGTGCTAGGGAAAACAAAACAACATCTGTCTGATTGGCTTCACCTCACTGCCTTCAATGAGCTGTAATTACCTCTAGTTTCTAATGCTAAATGACAAGACAAGTCATCTTTCTTGGCTTTTCAACAATCTCACTATGTTATGTATGCCAGTTGTATTTTATGAAAATAAACAGATTAATTCATACAGTCATATTGTAAAAAGTAGTGAAAAATTAAGCATGGCGCTGACTTTCATTTAAAAAAGTAATGAGTGATGAAAACTAAGTCAGTCTACATTGACATCATTTTGAAGTGCAAACCGACTGCCCAGGTAGCAATTATACCTTGTCAATGCAAGAGGACTGAACACACAAAAGGCCTAGCGAAAAAAAAGGGGGTGAACGAAGACTTAAATTGTGGCATTGTGATAATGACTAGCTTCGTTGTCTCTGCATGCCCGCAAATCAGCAATCACAGCCTTCTAATTGGAGTGACATTAACAAACGTCAATCATGGCTCTCTAGAATCTAAAGGTTTGATGAAAGAAAGAAATGAACAGCACACATCCCCACCTAGACACACACACACACACACCTTGTAGTTGCGGCAGGTGGGGTTGAAGGCATTGGTGCCGCAAGCAAACAGGGTCTCATCGTTCCGCGGTACCAGCACTTTGACATAGTTGTAGCACTCATCCTGGAAAAGAAAAACACAGGATAGATAGTTAAAATAGCACTCAGGCATTACAGGGCATCACAACAATTCACAAATACAATTATGGAGCCTTGAAACCATCCAATTATGTTATAGGGTGCGCTTATGTTGCTAGGGAGAGTTTCTCTCCTGACCTCAAAGTAGACACACAAGGAACATGGTGATCGATACTCACACTGTTTCTACCCCTCACGGTACACTTGGCCACATCCTTGGACCTCCATGTGAGCTTCTGCAATACAGGAAAGGGGTGGGGACTAAAGATGACACCACACCATGCTCTAGAGAATGCCCCACCACACCCAGAGTTAAATGAAAGAGACCGGACGCAATCACAGAATGTGCTCGTGTGGCCATAGCCTGTCAGAGGCCTCTCTGTGACCTTTGGGGTCTGCCCTGTCAACAGCGGGGGATTCTGGGAAGCTGATATGAAAAGGGGCTTCTGGGTATAACTACTGGACCTCTGCCATATTGGGGTTACGCTCGAGGGTTCTCCACTGTGGTCTTTCATGTCAAACAGAGGGGGAGGTAGCTGGGGGAGCAGCCAAGCTGAGGGCCATTGTTTGCAGGCGAGTCCATTAGTGAGGAAAACTCACTAGGGGCCAGGCTGTGGTACTTCTACAAACAAATATTATTGATGTTGCAAATAAATCATGGGTACTTTGTGTTTAGAAGAGAACAAGCAGATCAAACGTGTGCAGTAATAAACCACAAGGCCATGTTATTTCCTCTTTAGTTTTGTACATTGTATTCCATCTTGCATAGCCATGTGAGGTTTGATTGACTGTTTGATTTACGTAACTTACCAGCTGGGGGACGAAGTCGTCACCAGCTGTGGTCAGGTTTACTGCAAAGACATGGTCCCTGCGGGGTAAAGACTAAGATTTAGTGTCAGGGTGTGCTGTTACAGTCTCATAAATATAAGGCCAAACCAAGGGTCGGTTTCCCGGATTCTCCATTGAAAATGCTACAGTGTCCGGGAAACAGACCCGGGACTGGTTAGTCTGGTTGTGATGTTTAATTGGTTGGGATTGTTAACATGTGGACCAGAACGGAGGCAGTGGATTGGCTGACTGACCTGGCAGCAATGTAGAGTATGTGATTGATCCTCAGCATCCTCTGGAAGTCCAGGCCTAGTCTGGCTGTGTCATTGTCCGACACCAGCCCCTGGAACCCTGGGCAGAGGTAGGAGTCTACAAAGAGAGAAAATGATAATATAAAGAATAGCTGAATTATCACATACATAAAACAATGTCCAATTGATGACCCCAACTGCTATGGTATTTACATCTTTAATAATGTAGTATTTGTTGGATTTTCAGTTGCTAGTGGCAATAAATTGATATGGCGTAGCTAAACTAAACCAGTCACTCTCTGGTCAAACTCTTTCCATTCTAGTCATGTCCTATTCTTTCTGTGGACTGGATCCAGGTTCAGGAGCCCTGCTTGTTTCTAAAGGTCAGACTGGAGGGAAGGTAATGAACAGAAACCTCTGCTAGTCCCCGCTCTCGCCATTTGTGTCCAGTCCTGAGTCTTGTTCATTAAGGCACGGAACATAACATTTTTTGAAAACATGAGCATTTTTTTATTGGACAAATCCCTGTTTTTGTTGTCCGTTTTCTTCCGTTTGGTGCCTAATGAACACAACCCTGCTGAAGGGTAGATGAAGGTTTGATAGATCCATAGTTTATTTGGCTCGTGATGAGTGAGCCAAGATAAAGTGTCTGCTACTCTAGTTCTGGCGCAAGTCATTTGCATAAATGGCAATTATTAAAGCACATACTGTAGCCGTAAGATTAAACTTCTGTCGAAAGGCTTTGTTTGGACAACACAACAGCAAATATGTTGACGAGGCAAAAGTGTTCATTAAATGATAAGACTGTTGGCATTTCGTCGATGGCAAAGACGACGCCAACCCGCAACACGCGGGGTGAAGAGTCGAATATGCTCTAACACGAAACAAAATGCCCTTGAGAAGTCCACTCTCACTCCCAGTTTGTGTAGATAGGTTTGATGCTGTCATTTACACTGTCCAATATGTCAGGAGATATATCCGTAGTCAAATCGGTTTCAAGGTGCGTTAGGCTACTACATCCGGCAAATAAGAGCTGATCTCGGTCGGAAATGTTCAGCATTTCTCCTCGACTTTGATTTGTGCATACTGGAAGCGCACTAAACTCCCTCTCTCTTTCCGCGATTTCACGCAAACCAACTCCTTTCTAATGCCACTCTCCCAATGACAGCCCCTCAGGGACACTTTCACCTTTGCCTCTCTTTATCCACCTTTCTCACACCAATAATGTATAGAACCTGTCCGGCTCATTAACTCCCATGTAAACCACACCTCCTGGAGCCGATAGACCCCACGTATAGTTAGAGAACTGTGGGAAAACTGTGCCCAACACCCTTTGCACATCTTTGGTTAATCTAATCTTGTGTTTAATTTGCACAAGACCATCCCTCCACACTCATCTCTCGTGCAGGACAACTCTACAGTCTGACTTCGGCTCATCAATGTATTAACAAGGTAGCATTAGGGCTCTGAGCCAGGCCACGCAAATAGGGTATCGGTTCCTTGCGTGCTGCTGGTGACAAATATCACAGCAATCTTCCTCCCCTAACTCTGGGGTAAATTTATATGTCACATCATATTAGTGCACTAACCACCAGTCCCGTGCTACTAAATTAATCCCCTTATATCACAGAGGAAAAATATGCAACATGGCACCACTTGCCCTTTTAAATCACTCTAAGCCAATCAGGGAGCTGGTGGGGCTACTCACGCTCCCATCCGACAACGTTGATTGGCTCCAGGTCCTTGGGGAAGGGCGTGGCCATGGCGGACAGTAGACAGGAAGTGAGTGCGAGGGCTGCCAGCAGGAGACGCCTCCTCATCCGTTTCGGAGGGACCATCTTGAATGAGGAGAAGGGGGTTGGGTAGCAGCAAAGACGGCTTCAGCAAGTCATGGTGTGGGGCTCCGATCCAAAGGAGCCCTGTCTGCAGAGGGAAATATGGACGGAGAAGAGAGAAATTAAGTTCAGTCAGACGAAAAGGGGTCATAGAACACACACACATTGTTTGACTATACATGAAAACCTATTTCACAGATCATGCAGCAGAGACCGACATGTCAGACAAAATCTGTAATTGCTCAATTTAGGACCTTTTCTCAATTGGATAGTGATCTTCGCAAATTAAATCGATTTGATTTAAAGAACATTTATTCAGGAGCCGATGTCTATTAATTGAATGATACAATTTCAGGACGAGGCATTTTATGCTTGTATTATCAAAAAAAAAAGCTACAGTTATGATTCATCATAGCCTGATGGCATCTAATGGCAACACAAATCTGTGAGCGTAACAACATGTATTCTTCATTACAATATTTGAAAGAAATGCACAACAATAAAAATCACACAGGACAATTGTTTCACGTGATTGTCTCCATGTTCTGGTCTATCAACACATGACACCGGCAGCAGTCCAGAACTCCTAAAACTAAACGTCAAACACTAATAATCACAAAAACATTTTTTTCTCTCTCTCCAAGGTCAGACTGACACCAGACAGTTTTAGTCAGAAATATTAATGACCGACTTCAGGCTGTCTGCTTTCGTCAAAACGATATCAATGAGGAACGAACGGTCCGAGCTGGAACCCAGATGGTCTGAACGGCTGCCAACTTCAACATCTGCCTCTTAGAGTACTAACATACAGCGCTAACACACACAGCCAGAGCGATGACAAGAGGGAGCCGCTGGCGGGAAAAGGTCATTCTGTCTGAGATACAATACGGATCAGTCCAATGGACCATAGAGACGTGTCGATCGACATTTTGAACGAGTCAATTAATATAGTTTCATTGAAGTTGTTTGACTCATTTTATAATGTCCCACATTAGCTCACAGGAAACGTTTCACATTGTAAATGGCTGCATCAAGTTGATAAACCAAGTGGATTGGACAGAGCAAGATCTCGATTTACTACAACATAATACATTACTAGGTTAACATTCTAAAATCCTGACCCTCTGGACTCGCTCTGACCCTCTCCACTGACTCGCTAGAGCAGGGTTTCCAACACTCGGTCCTCAGGAACCCAAAGGGGGCATGTTTATTGTTTTTGCCCAAGCACTACACAGCTGATTAAAAAATAATCAAGCCTTGATCATTTGAATCAGCCGTGTAACCAAAACGAGCACTCGGTCTTGAGGACCGAGTTTGGAAAACGCTATGTTAGAGACAGGATGTTAGCTTGCCGCGCTAACTAACTGCCCTTCCAAAGTCAACAAACAGGAGCTCTCGCCATCAATATCAATTAGCCTACGCCATCCTAGTTTAGATTCCGTGCAGGTGCTGTGCTTAGCCGTGAGGTCAGCCAGTCATGCCCCTCCCCTATAAATGATAAGGATTAGCATTAGCGTCTAGTCGTGTTTACGTTGTGGCTCGCGGTAGCCTCTATTCTAAAGGATTACACCCACAACCTACTGCTCCTCTACAGTCAGACTGAAGATACATGAATGAGGCAACCTGTGTTGTCATTCAATCAATGTTTGGAGGAAGTAACTGGAAAGTCTGAGGTAATTTTTGTGATCATATTACACAAAGAGGGGAAGAGTTCAAAACTTCCCCCACTGACTAGCATAATCAGCACGACAGATGAAAACGGGTAATGTTGTAACTGTACAGTATGGAAGGTTTGTTTCCAGAACAACATAATAGAACAAATGAGACAATGTATATTTTTTTCTGGGAAAACCAAGGTCATATTGTATGACTGTGCGCCAAGGCCCAGCTGCTTTCAGTCCACCTTCAGCTTACCTCACTAGTGTGTTGAGGAGCTAAAAGTGAGAACATGCATTCCCATCTTCTCCAATAGAGTGGTTGTTACGGCGCTGCTAAGAGCTCCCAGCTGGGAGACAACAACCCCGGAGACAAAAACTCACTCTAGCTCTTCAACTTGTTCTCTATTGTGGTGGCGCCTGCCTGAGTTGTGGTAGTCACAACCGTGGGGGACATTTCCTGTCAAGAGGCAAAAGATCAAAAGTACTGTATGAAACCGCAACAGGAGGCGACTGAAGCCATCTTGGATTGATTTAAGAGGTTTGCCTCCGTTTGCTATGCTAAGTGTTGTAAATGTATAAAGACCAGTCACCAGACATGTACAAATACAATCAAATGTTTAGGTTTTGGTCCCATATTCTAGGCACGCAATGACTACATCAACCTTGTGACTCTACAGACTCGATGGACCCATTTGCAGTTTGTTTTGGGTTGTTTTCTCAATAGTAACTGGCATCCTGGAGTCTGGAGTCATAACTGGAGTCTGTAGAATCACAAGCTTGATGTAGAATATGGGATCAAACACTACATTTTTGATTACTTTAACACACTAAGTCAATTTGTCCAAATATTTATGACAAAAATGGGGACACTAGATACATAAAGTGGTTTCATTCCTAAAACGTTAAAACAGGTATGTATGAAAATACCCTCAAATAAAATAGTGACATTCTGCACTGCCGCGAGTATAAATGTTGTAGTATAAAGTCACATTGTTAGCTTCACTGTCTAAATACATGAGGGGAGTGTAACTTGAGGTTCTTCTGTTCAAGCAAGACGTTAGCTCACCTAAGTGGAAAGGAGAACAACTGCAGGAATTAACTATTCTAGAAAGATGTTCAGGCTTTAAAAGAAGAGATCTAGCTCTGCCCCTAAAATTCCACCAGAGGCGCGGGTGTCAGTCACCGTACGGTTCAACTTCTCAACCCTCTCTCTGCGGTCACCGGCGCACGCCTGAGGTTTTGGAGCGATCGGGGAAAACCTCACTTCAGCTGAGACTGATTACGGTCCATGAAAATCACTCCACACGCGTCCGCCAGCTTCTACACCACAATTACCTAAACACATAATCTCTGTTATGTACTACATAGTTCCAAAACCTCCTCTGCACATTTGGTTTGTGTCAATGTGGATCCTCAGAGTGCCATTTATATCGAGAGACCAGTCCAACTTTTTCCTCACTCTTATTTTTTATTTTGGACTGTACTCGGGCTCTGTGAGAAAAAGGATCGTTTCCCACAGACTACACTGGTGCCATGGTTGAAAAGGTTTACAATGACCTACGGACAAACAAGAGAGTCTTCAATCTACAGACTACAACACGGGTCGCTGCCCTCATGTTTGTTATTAGATCTAGAGACTTAGAGTTAATTGAATTGCTTAATTTCCTCTCATTTGCGTCCCATGTTACTGCGAAGGCTGGGGGTTACCCCTGGTTTGAAGTCAAGGGCAAAAAAAATTATAGTAGAGGAAGGCATCATCTTTACAACCTTACACGAAGGATTCACAGCATTTGTGAGTCTGTTAGAGAGCGGAGGAGACAAGTTTGAACTATGCATCCGGCAAAAATAAACTTGGTTCGGTACAGGCAGTCTTTCTATTTGACTTGCTTGCCACTTGCGGGTGTGTCATTCCATACTGCATTAGATGACTCCCTGCTAGGACAGCCAACATTCATTTCCCACGTACCTACTTAATCGCTATTCATTCCTCAGCTGCAGTTTTTCTAACGCTACAAACGCTTGAGAACAACCCACGTATCTAAGCTAGCGTAAACACAGCCCCCTCGGGACACGCAAAGGTGTACTAGAGGGTCCACAACGAGTTTCTGTAAGTACAACACCAAGACTAACTCTTCACTACTTGAGTGGACTTGGGGAAAAAAAGCATCTTGTTACACAATTTCTGGGAACTCTAGGTTGTAGTGAGCTGAGGGTGAAATGTTCTTACAATGCAGGAGCAATGGAAGGATAAGGGGGGGGGGGCTTTGCCAATATTGGCTTATAGACCTTGCGGAAAAACTACATGCGTAAGGTAAATCTTAGCCGATTTGTGGTGATCAGGGCTTAAGTATGTAATCTTAACTGGGAGAGGGACAGCTAGAGGGTACCGTAAACAGCATACCTGTCACTGGTTGGAATGACCATCTTGAGGCTTAAAGTAATCATTGGCTTTCAATTGGCTTAATATCATTGCTTTCTGTTCCTTTTTAAACCTCAAATATAGTTTTTATTTTTTTACATTAAGCTTGACGTTAAATTACTTCACCAATCAGTGCGGATAGAGCAGCTTGCTATGAAGCGGGCAAGTTACAGCCTAGTTGTTTATATGAGTGATGGACAGAAGTGTACAGCTCGGGTTGCAACAAAAAAAATGCGGGTGAGGAGAGAGCGAGATAGGGTGGAGGAGGCTTAGCTAGCTAACACGCTTGTGTGTGCAGAGCGGCAACAGAATTAAAAATAATTGTACGTTTTTGTAGTTAATAAATCCAATGTGAAACGTAATAACTATTAGTATCCTTAACTAGCATTTAAAAAGTGTATCCATGCAGGTAGCATACACACACTAGCAAAGATTTCCGGCTGGCAGTTAGACACTAACATGTTTCTCGGTGACAGAGGGCTTAGCATAGGCATTTCCTATATATTTTTTTGTGGGACTGTTAATTTTTTTTTTTAAATGCCCGGAAGATAAAACATTTAACCGATTCCCATGCTTTTAAAATAACAGTTCTGCTGCAGAACAGTATAAACCACTTTTGTTCCTCAAACAATTTAGTCATTTTCAGTTCTGTTCCAACCACCGATCAAGAGAAAAAAAAAATCAAAAGTAATAGTTGGGATAAAGCGGAAATTCAAATCTGTGTCATGTGACAAGCCAACGTAATCTTCTAATACCTACCGGTGGATTTCCCTTGCCTCTAGTTCCTTGTGGTGGGCAGTCCCTGTCCAAGCAAATCTTTCAACAGCCTAAAGGTTCTGTGAAAAGCGGTGGTTGGCCCCTAATGGTGCTGGTGGCCGCTAACATGGCTGAACTTTACGTCACCCTGGCAGACACCGTGGCTCACAGATGATCAGAGTCAGGGTGTGTTGAAGGCAACAAAAAAAATGTGCCTTGGAACGGCCAGATCAACTGGCAGAGAGCATGAATGAAGGGACAGGAAGGATAGCAATGGCATGACGATGTTGGCAACAAACTCTTACGGAGTATGTGGACTCTGATGATCTACTACCATTTCATCATCAAATAGGAAATGGAGCTTAACACAGAACTAGTGCTGTACTTTCAACTTAGATTTCCAGTATTTGCAGAGTCTGAAGAGGAGTTTAAGTCTGTTCCCAAAGATTTCAAGTAATCTTATCTCGTCCTGTTTGTGCGGGCACGTTGAAACATTTCGCTAAATTAGCATAATGCCCTGTGAACGGTTGAGAATATTATCAGTGAAACAATCTGAAGCAAGCACTAACATATCACACTCAGGGCTGATCAAACACACACACAGCAAATAAGAGCTGTATGTGTGTGTGGAGCTTGGCAACCATTCAAATACACTTTTACAACTGTACTGGGACCTGTAAACCCCAAGTGCACCAAAAACCCCCAAGTGTGGCATTGATATATTGACTGAAAGATCCAGGCATATAAACATCAGGTTGAACATTTCTACACTGCATGGGTCCGTTTTACGATGGGTTGAACGAACCTAAGCCTGAAAATAAAACAAATCAAGTGCACCTGCCCTCTGATGTCATCTAAATGCACGCCATCAGTTGCGTTACGAGTGGTCATTAAAATAACTGGTGGCATTGCATACGTTTCTGCTTACGAGCACGATGTTTGGGCTCAGAGAAATCAATGTTGTCCGTAGCACACAGTGGCTGCGTGTTCTATGTAAAACAAAACATATTTTTTTCCCACAGGATTACTGATTAGATGGTACTGGCCATTGCTCGTGTTGAACTTGAGTAACCTTTCTGAATGAAGCTTGATCAGTAGCCGTGTATGAATTGATGGAGTTGGCAGCTGTGTGCGTTACAGCTCAGTATTCAATTGTGTGTGTGTGTCTCTTGCACTGCTCTTTCCCCGGTCTCTGATGATCCATGGGACACGGCTAGCCCCTTTGCTATGCAAGTCAACTGCCAATCTCTTCCTAGCCACTCGCCACCCACCCGGCAAAATCCAAGTATCGGCTTTGGCGGCAGAAAACTAGATCCGTCACGGAACCCTGGCGCGACCTGGGAATATCCCAGTGGTCAGCGGCTTTGGTGGGCTGCGGCTCATTTTGTGCTCATTCCTCCATTTCCTCTCACAGCCCTCAGGGATCATTAGGAGGCCTTTTGAAGATGAGTGCCAGCGTTTTCCTCTGAGCATCACAGCGTCAGCTCTAACACGCACACCAGGCCCAGACAGGATCGTTTTAGGATAATGTGAGGTCTGTGTCTTGTCTTGTGCGCCTGCTTTGTTTTTCTCCCTTGGTCTCCATTTCTTTGTTTTTCTCAACAGGGCTTTGTTTTTATTTTTTCACCAGGTCTATCGGTTTCTCCAATTCTCTCCCTGTCTCGCCCTGTTTTTCATAAACACTCAAAGCTCAAACAAACACTGAGTGATTGTAAATGCATATTTTCTCAGTTTCTCCCCTCAGCCATGCTTCTTGGTGTTTCTCACTTAACAACGGAAGGCTTTTGTGCTTGGCAACAGAGGTAATTTGCCTGTTCTGTCACAAAGATGATAATAAATAGCCTTGTCTCCAATTTTTTGATAAACAGTACAAAGAAACCAAATCTAGTAAACATGAGATGAAAGAGGGAAGCCTAGAAAATACATTGTTTCAAAAGACATTCACTTTTTTTGCCACACATTAAAATAGAGAAACGGCCTGACCACTGATCTAACAGAATGATGAGAGCAGGGAGGGTATGGAGGAATCAAAGACCAGCCGTTGCTGAGTCTGGAGTTCTGTATTTCCACAAAGAGGCTTTGGAGAATCCTTTCCTCCAGGATGAAGTAGTAAAGCAGAAAGGAGAGGGTTTGGTACAAAGCTGAGCTCACCACTTCCCGATATCCTCCTGACACAATAGATCGATCACTTTGGACGAGTGATTTTCCATTTTAACCGCAGCCAATGTAAATTCACAGGTTATGAATCAATGGGATCTATTTTAAGCCCTCCATTTTGAATACAGCGCTAGGCACCGTAAAATGCCACAACCTCGTCTACTCGCTTCCTGACGCTTTACGCCACGGTGAAGTACTTAATCATTGTGCATGCTCTTACATTGTAATGACACCTTACAGACATTACAGGGTACTGTCTGGCATGTTATTAACCGAAACGCATGGCAAGTCAAAGGCTGTTTATCACAAATGGTTTCTAGGAGAAAGGAAAACCAGGTCAAAATGCCTGTTCCTCAGCAAGATCATCCCTCTGGCTCAATAGGCCTAAAATGAATTTGGTGGAGATCAGCCTACGGATAACACAAATCTCTGTTCAGTTGTCTTGATATACAACAAAGAAATTCACTGTGTGTGAATGCTTGCTCTTAAGAGTCCTTCAGAGAGAGGTGTTTCCTTTAAAAAAATATTGAATACATTGATGATTTGGCAATATTTATGCAATGCATAAATTCTCCATATGCACAAAAAGCTTATTTCTCTCAAATGTTGTGCACAAATGTGTTTACATCCCTGTTAGTGAGTATTTCTCCTTTGCCAAGATAATCCATCCACCGGACAGGTGTGGCATATCAATAAGCTGATTAAACAGCACGATGATTACACAGGTGCACCTTGTGCTGGGGACAATAAAAGGCCCCTAAAATGTGCAGTTTTGTCACACAACACAATACTACGATGTCTCAAGTTGAGGGAGCGTGCAATTAAAATGCTGACTTGCAGAAATATCTACCAGAGTTGATGCCAGAGAATTGAATGTTAATTTATCTACCATAAGCAGAGAATTTGCCAGCACGTCCAACCCGCCTCACAACCGCAGACCACGTGTAACCACACCAGTCCAGGACCTCCACTTCCAGCTTCTTCACCTGTGGGATCGTCTGAGACCAGCCACCCGGACAGCTGACGAAACTGAGTATTTATATCTTTAATAAAGTAATTTTGCGGGGGAAAACTCCTGATTGCTCCCCAGTGGGTGGGCCTATGCCCTCCCAGGCCCACCCATGACTGCGCCCCTGCCCAGTCATGTGAAATCCATAGATTAGGGTCCATTTAATTTATTTAAATTCACCGATTTCCTTATATGAACTGTAACTCAGTAAAACCGTTGAAATTGTTGCATTTATATTTGTGTTCAGCATAGAGAGAGTGAGACCGTGAGAGAAAAACTGGGATAAGCTTTCATCATGACAGCTAATCCAGCAGCCATCTTTCATTGCCTGGTGTCATGCTGAAGGACAAACACCAAAAGAGCCTTCTCTCCTAGAAAAGAGACACAGAGGGGAGAATGAGAGAGAGAGAGGGAGGGAGAGATGGATGAAATGAGGAAAGAAAGCAGTGCTTTGGAGAGAGACCACAGGAGAAAGAGCGAGAAAGTGTTAATCAACAGTGAGAGTACACTTCCAACCACACACACAAACACGTCCACACAGCTGTAGAGAGACGGGGGAGACAAACAGTCCTGTTTGTAGCGGGCGGCTAGCAGGCGTGGTGCTAAGCCTTGGCAGAGGGACCATTAAGTGTGAGCATGTGATAAATGCACTGGGCTCCACAGACCTGAAGTTCTCATTACTCTGTGTGCAGTAGAGAGCTGCAGAGCCATCGCTCATGAAGGATGGGGGATCCATTGGCTGTGTGAAGGTGTGTGTGTGTCGGCGTGCATGCGTATGGTGCGCGCGCGTGTCCATCTGTGTGCAACTTGACCAACACAACACTATTCATATCAATCAATGACTCCCATTCATATTCTATCTCTGGCACGGAGGGCGTAGCCTTTTGGGCAATAGGGTACAGTGAGAGGGGAGGTGGAGTGGTAACATAAGCCCTGTGTTATCAAGCCCCTTAGAAACACACACTTTGGGCTTAACGTCGCATTCCTTTGCCCTCCGCAAACTCTATTTCTGCCCTTCTCGTCTCTTTTGGCCGTCATCTATGGAATTTCCCCAGGCGACTCCAAGGCCAGAACCACTTTGGGGACGGGGGGTTGCATCAAACGAACAGCTAGCGGAAAGAAAGAGCCAACGTTGCCTGAAGGGAGGAGGTACGTTTATTTTTATTCGATATGTTTGATATGTCGAAAGCCTGTGCCGGTTGCCCTCAAGAGGGTCAAGTTAGAGGCATAACTCTAAAGTGGGTTCCATGCAAATGTAAGAACATACAGCTTTAAGAGAGCAGGGCTCAAGAAATGATCAAGTCACTATGATTCAGAGCTCTCATTTTATGATTCTATTAACTTTGTTTGGGGAAGAGACAATTCATTCCACATTGGAAGGGGGGTGTACTCTGTTTTCGAATCGCATCAAAGTCATTCTATTCGATTGTCAGTGAGAAAACAGGGGAAGGGCAAGAGGCTGTTATTAAACTGTTTGAAAGAGATTCTTAATTAAATCAAGGATGCTGAACAATGAGCGACGGTGGATAAAGAAAAGAGGCGAAAGATGAACGTCAGATTAGACAGATGAAGGGGTTTAAAATAGGCCCTCACTCATCTTCAGGGAGATATCAGAGGCAGGACTGGAGGGTCCCTCGTTCTCCCTCTCTCTTTTTTTCACTTCCTCCCTTCTCTCGCAAATCTTTTCTCCATCCCCACTCGCTCTCTCTTCCAATGCCCTTTCTTATGCTTCCCTATCTTCAATCATCACGCTTTCTTATTTGGATCTGTTGGACTCTAATATTCAGTCTGGAACTCGAATCGTCAGTCTGGAACTCAAATCGTACTTCTATTGTTTCTCTCCCCATGCCACTTTGCTTACTCCCTGCTCATCTCGGCCTACCGCTTTGGTCCACTTCTTTGATCGCCTTGTACTCAGAACAGCATAACACCATGCATGTCGTACAATGTTATACGACCCTGGCTTCTGATCCCAGGACAGTTCCAAACACATTGATCCTCCTCCGAGCAGCCAGCTACTGTACCAGTCTCATCTAGGCCATATGAACTTTGTCAACAAACAATGACATCGTCTTTCTGTACGCAGCCATGCTTCTAAAACACTGTTGGTGATAGTAGAGCTATCACAAATAAAACGGATTGACCGTCCTCGCAGGTATAAACGCAAGCTCTCATTCTCTTGAAACAACCCGAATCTGCAACCTTCCCGAGAGTCCACGTCTGAGCCTTACTGTTTGTGAGAAAGTGTGTGTGTATCTATTTGTGTCCAGCAAGTGTGTGTTCGTGCGAGCCCATAGATTGCTCTATTTTCCTATTAAGTCGGTTTCTCGGCATGTTTCTGTGAGCCCATAGGGACAGAAGCTGTGGCCCCCTTTCTTCTAAAAATAAACCAGTCTTTAGTGTCCCTAATACTCGACTGGACCGGCTGACACAGCGATAATTGGGGTGTGTTGAAAGCAATAGTGAGACATGGGAGTGATTACCAAGCAAGAGGGCTTTGCATCACAGAAGTGCTTCTCTTTCTGGGCTCTGCTCCCTGGTGGGCATGCCACCTAACAACTAGCCCTGTGAGACTTTAGCAAGGTTTAGAGTGATTGGTGTTCACGGTGTGTGTGTGTGTGTCAGAGCAAGTGGATGTATGCCTTTGTGTGTGTGTGAAGCAATTGGATACCCTCAGTTCCCCTTCTGCGGCACTTTGAGAAAAAGGTCATGTCGCGCCTGTGGTGAGGACATCCCAGAGCTGGGTTTCTGCGGTCACTCATTCCCTGGACAGCCGTCTGCTGGGGAATCGATACTTTGACCTCCAGTGCTGTTCTGTGTCAGCATAGAGGTGCATTATTGGACAGCTCCAGGTGCTAGAGTGTGAGAGCTAAGTGCCTGTTATCACCACCATTGCTGTCCCGAGATCTCATCTAGCCACATGCATCGAAAGCCATCTTTCCCCTTATCGCTATACAGTGCCTTTCCCTCTTTCACACCAAGTCGTCCCCCTCTTTCTCCCATTTGCTCTTTTGCGTTCTCGCCGCTCTCCATGTCTTCATCCTCCCCCTTACACCCTCCCTCCGCTCTTTCTCTTTGGATTTAAATGGAGTTTGACGTTTCTATGGCAACTTGAGTGTTATCGACAGAGCTTATGTCTTCTAACCTTCAGCGGTGGCCTCTCCTCAATAGGTGGGCTGGTGTTTATTCAGAAATCCATAACGCGCCATTTTAAGAGCAGTAAGCGAAACCATGGTCTTTAAGAGCTGGTGTCAGTGTCCTTGGGCATTTCTTGCAAGCGGCAGCAGCGCCTTAGCCACTTATCAAGAAGGCAGGCACTTGTACTGCAGTAGAAAGACATCCTGAGAAATGATCCAAAGCACTCCGTTTACAATCTCCAGATGGAAACCTGAGCAAAAGGCCGGTCCTGTTCATACCGTCTCCTCATTTTCCCTCTACCTGTGCTATTATATGGCCAGCATGAAACAAGTATGAATGATGATTGATGTTGCAACCCCCCTTGGGTTATTGGGAGAAAAAAAAAATTACATAAAAATTTCACTTAAAGCTATGCAGCAGTCTACACAGCAGTAGCGGCTTTGTGAGTATTTTGTCATTAAGCCCAATGGTTGGCCTGTCACCTGGGGATCGATGTGCTAAGACTCCGTGACCGTCTCCTCCTCTGAGGGATATAAGGAGGTGACAGTTCCCATGGTTTCCCCTGCCTGCCTCATCGATCGCAGCCGGGGAAAGGAGGTAGGAACGTCGATTCGTGTCACATTTTTTGCCGTGAAGCTGACTCCGAACCCACCTTTCTTGCTGTAGCTACATTCTGAGGAGGCAACCCAACTGATTGGCTCAAACGCATTAAGGAAATACATTCCAGAAATGCACTTTTAAAAAGGCACGCCTGTTAATTGAAATGCATTCCAGGTGACTACCTCATGAGGCTGGTTGAGAGAATGCCAAGAGTGTGCATAGTTGTTATCAAGGCAAAGGGTGGCCGCTTTGAAGAACCTAAATTATATTTTGATGTGTTTAATACTTTTTTGGTTACTACATGATTCCATGTGTGTTATTTCATAGATTTGATGTCTTCACTATTATTCTACAATGTGGAAAATAGTAAAAATAAAGAAACTCCCTGGAATGAGTTGGTGTGTCCTAACT